>NC_069662.1:97156050-97459080 GCF_027244095.1 Hemicordylus capensis | reverse complement strand
ATGGCCCTGGCCTCTGTGCATGTGTGGAGGCTCCACACATGTGCGGAAGCCAGGCCTATGCCTCTGCCACACTGGGATGCTGGGTGCAGCCCCACAGCCCCACATGGGATTCTGGGCAGAGCGCCGCTGCTTGAGACAGTTTGCAGGTGCTGCCCTAACACTGGTAAGCATCTGCGGATTTATTTTTAAAGGTGCCTCTCACCGCCGCCCTCACCCGCTGCTGCTGTGTTCAGATGAAGTGTTGCCAGGAGGAACTGTGCCCCCGCTGGCTGGGGTGAGGGACAAGGGACGGGGAGGTGGATGGAGGGAATTTCAAAATGTATTTGGAGGAAGTCTGCTGCTGCTGCTGAGAGGAAGAGTCTTCAATCTGCACTCGTGGATTCGTCTGCCTACTGGAGACCCTCAGCCTGAACAGAAGAAGATTATTCTGCTGCTTTCTTCTTCCTTCTAACTCACAGAGCTGAGGAAATCCCTGCAGCACTGCCTGACCTGCCTGCCTGGTCTGTGGGATTGTTAGAGAGGAGAAGCCTGTGTGGCCATCTCTCCCCCCGCCCATCCTTTTAACAGTTTTTCTTTAAATTTTCTTTTCTGCTGGCTTGCTTGCTTTACCAACTGCAGTGTCCAGACTATGAACAATGGCAGCCCCACATAGAGCACATTGCAATAGTCAAGTCTGAAGGTTACCAGCATATGTTACTTACATATGTTAGAACTTTACAGTTCTAAAGTAGTTTATCTCAAGAAATGGATGCAGCTGATGTATCAGCCAAAGCTGATAAAAAGCACCTTTGGCCACTGCCTCAACCTGAGACACTAGGGAGAGGTCTGGGTCCAAAAGCACTCCCAGACTGTGTGTCTGTTCCTTCTGGGGAAGTGTGACCCCATCCAGAACTGGCAGATCAATATTGTCCCCTGAGTTCCAACACTGTGCAATAAGCACCTCCATCTTATTTGGATCCAGTCTCAGTTTGTTATCTCTCATCCTGCCCATAACTGCCTGCAGGCAAGCATTTAGGGAGGCTATGCCTTCTCCTGATTATGTTAACATGGAAAATAGATTTGGGTTGCATTAGCATACAGATAACACCCTGCACCAAATCTCCTGATGATCTCTCTCAGTGGTTTCATATAAATATTAAAAAGCATTGGAGACAGTATGGAGCCCTGGGGGACACCATATAAAAGTTCACTTTTTGAAGAACAACACTCTGCAAGCAACACCATTTGGAATCTGCTCAAGAGGTAGGAGAGGAACCACTGCAAAGCTGTGCCTCCCACTTGCAACCCTCTCAGGCTGTCCTCATAGTATCCTGAAGGATACTATAGCTGATAGTATTGAAAGCTGCCGAGAGATCCTAAAGGACCAATAGTCCCACTTCCTCTGTCAATTCCCCATTGGAGATCATCCATCAGGCCAACCAAGGTAGTCTCCACCCCATAGTCCACCAGTTTGAAATGGGTCTAGATAATAAGTTTCCTCCAAGACTATGTGGACCTGGGAGGCCACCACCCTCTCAATTACCTTGCCTAGCCAGGTTGAAGACAGGGCAATAGTTGCTTAACTGAGGGATCCAATGCAGGCTTCTTCAGAAGAGGTCTGTTAATTGCCTCCTTAAGACAGGAAGGCATCCTGCCATACCTCAGAGAAGCATTTATAATGTTTACTATGCCTTCTACAACAATCCCCTGCCAGATAATATACCGTATTTTACGGACTATAAGACGCTACGGTCTATAAGACGCACCTTAATTTTAATCCAGTTTTTCAGAGTTTTAACATATTAAACTGTTAAAACATATAAGACGCACCTGAATTTTGGCGGATATTTTTCGAGGAAAAAAGTGAGTCTTATAGTCCATAAAATACGGTAAACCATGTTGGACAAGGGTCAAGAGAATAGGTGGAAGGCTGCATAGCTCCAAGCAGCTTATCCACATCATCAGGAGTCACAAACTAAAACTGATCCAGCCTAACTACATAAGAGAAGTTGCTGGACACCTCCTCATTTGACTCTGCAATAATTGTGGGGTCTGAGTCTGTCAGTCTGAATACGAGACTGACAGACGTAATATGTATTCATATTTAGTTTATCTACAAAAAACTCATTTACAAAAATGACAAATATTTTATATACCACTTTTAAACAGAAGTTCCAAAAGCGATTTATACAGAAATAAATAAATAAAAATACATACATACTTACATACATACACACAAATAAAATGGCTCCCTGTCCCCAAAGGCTCCCTGTCCTCAATCTAAAAAAGAAACATAAGACAGGCATTAGCAACAGCCACTGGAGCAATGCTGTGCTGGGGATGGATAGGGCCAGTTGCTCTCCCCTTGCTAAATAAAGAGAGCACTTTTAAAAGGTCACAACGGGTTACTGAAGGTTCCAAATTCTGATTCAAGGGAGGAGGGGCATGTACTAGCCCTCTCACAACCCTAAACAACTTTGTTGGGCATGAGCTTGCAGTTACAATAAGGGCAGAAAAGAATCGCTTCGTTGCTGCACATGTTGTCTGAACATAGGTCTTCAAATGTGCTCTATGTTGTAATCTGTTGGATTCGAGTAGAGTCTTTCTCCATTTGTGCTCCACTCATCTACCTTGCTGCTTCAGCAACCATAGTTCCATATACTAAGGGGCCAATTCTGTATACTAAGGGGCCAATTCTGAATATAATATATAATATAATATATATTATAGATTGTTTATCCCAGAAGATTTTGTAATTTTCTACCATGAAACAAGCCACTTATAGGACTTTTTGATGGGTTTTAAAAAAAATTAAAAATATATATTAAAAACCAACAATTTGTCCAATCCACTTCAATTTAAATATACATATTCCTCCCACCCTGCCCTACATCTCTGCTCAGTACCAAAGCCCTATGCCAAGTCATTCCAGGTGATCTAAAGGCTGGGGTAGAAAGGGGGGCGTTTAACCCTTTTTTTATGAAGGCAAAGGGCAGATTATTGGATAGAATGATGGTCTAAGGGATGGGGGACTTCAGTTCCGGACATTTTTTCATAATTTTCTGCCATGAAACAAGCCACTTGTAGGACTTTTTAAAAATGGTTTTTAATTTTTTTTAAAAAATATTAAAAATCAACAAATTCTCCGATCCATTTCAAATTAAATATTCAGAGTCTTCCCAACCTGCCCTACATCTGTACTTGATATCAAAGCCCTATGGCAAGCCGATCCCTAAATATTCAAGGCATGGGAATAACCACAAAAAGGAAATCACAGTATATCTCCATTCAGGGGCGTAGCTATAATTGAGCAAAAGGGTTCAAAGAACACGGGCCCCCAGCTCTTGAGGGCCCTCCAGGTCCAGACGTCCCTATTTACTTCATTTTCTCTCTCACTCTGGAGGGCCGCCAGAGAGAGGGATGAACACGAGCCCTCTCTCCCCTAGCTACGCCCCTGTCTCCATTACTAAGCATGAGGAGTCCCACGGTCAGCAGGCAATGGCTGGGTTGGGCTGGGCAGGACAGAAGGTCTGCATAGAGCTATGGTGGGCAAGGGCAGCCAGCGCTGGCCACTTTGGCTCCTTCCTTCTTCCTTCCTTCGGCAGCCTGCCTGCCAGCCAACACTGGAGAGCTTCAGGCTTCAGCGAGGCCCACACAAGAGGCCTCTCTGGAAGCCCCGCCCACCCACAGAACCACTGCGAGGTGGAGAGGGAAGGAGCTGTAGCAGCTTGCCTGGAGGGAGCCTCAATCGCATGCAAGCCTGTGCTGCACACACACACACACGCACACGCACACGCACACGCACACACGTCGGCTCCTGGCTGGGCTGCGTGGGGAAATATAAATTGCTGGGACTGGGAGAGAGTGTAGGGCAGCTGCAGTGTGCCCAGAGAGTGGCCTGTGCCAGCACGGGGCTGGGGGTGATCGCCCTGGTCACCCCGCCCTAAGGATGGCCCTGCTGATCAGAGTAAAAGACTAGATCAAGTGTGTGACCAGCAACGTGTATCAGTCTCAAGACCACTTGGGATAGGCCCATAGTTGTCATGGCTGCTACAAACTCTTGAGCCACCCTGGACGAATTGGTCTCAAACTGAACATTGAAGTCCCAACCCCCCACCCCCCACCATAATCTTGGGAGTCTCAAATGCCATGCTCGTGACCGAGTCCATCAGCTCAGTTAGGGAGGGACTCTGTTGGGTAGTAGGGATGTGCATGGAACCGGCTGTGCATGGAACTGGCTGGCTTGGTTTGGTTTGGGGCCGAACCAGCCTTGAACCCAACTGGGCCAGTTAGGTCAGGCACCCCCTTGAACCCCCCCCCCACCACCCAGTTCGGTTCTGTCTGGGTGGGGGCCTTGCAGACCATCTTAGTTATTTTATTTATTTATTTATTTACCTTTACTCCCCTCAGGGGAGTTCCTGGAGGTGGAAAGGGGTTCTGTGGAGGCCCCCCCCCCCGCCTTCTTCATGTCCCCCTCGGTTGGTTCAGCTGCTCTTCGGACGGTTTTTGGCCTTCACCTGGCGGCGCAGCAGCCATTATGGAACCTGCACGCCTGAGCACTTGGCCTCTGCATGGCTCGGGCCTGGTAAGGGAGATTTTACTCTTATAGACCATAGCCACTCCATATCCCACCCATGTCCTCTCACCTCTCTTCAAAAGAGTACCCCAGAGGGAGAAGCTGAGATCAGACTGTAGTTGACACAATGCGATGTGTACTTTCCTCCCTTTGGATTGTACAGGTATTGCATTTGCTTTCATCTGATTCTATATTTCAAACGTATGGCAATGCCAGGAGTTTCAGCAAAAACATCCAAGAAATCAGCAATAATCTCAGCACATGGATGCTCCATCATCTGTAATATGGGTTCCATACTATTTGGGTTTACACTATCCATAGATCTTTCTGATGCTTCCAGCCCAATATTGAGACTCCTTTTTGTGACACATACACTTTCCCTTCTGCAGTATGTACTTTATATTCCAGGTCAGCAGTGAAGTATCCATTTATGGCAATAATGGAGCCTCCATATTCCTATTAGTGGATGCCTGAAGGCTGCAGGTGCAGATTTGATGTTGTAAGGAGTTTCTTGTAAAGTAGATGGGAAATGATGGTGTAAGGAGAACCAGAATTAGCAAGCATCTGCACTTAATGGCCATTAAGTTTAACTTGACGATACGGAGAAGCAGGCTCCGATTCTATCACACTTTAAAAAACTATCAGGAAGTGGTTCATCTGTCTTATCTTTATCATATAGTGAATCAGTAATGAAGTAGACAGCAGACTTGCAAACCTTAGCAAAGTGTCCCCTTTTCTTATACCTGTTGCAGGTGATCTTCCATGCAGGACTGTGAGCAAACCTGGCTTTGTGGGCAGTCTCCACATCAGTAGTATTGGTAGCTCCTCCTTCCTTGTGCTGCCAGTTTCTGCAGTAGTGCCATATGAGAAGATTGGGTTCAGAAGGATTTAGACTGAACAGCCTGATTTCAACTGTACGGTTGAAATGACCATCTAAGGCTTTAAAAGTAGCTTCATAAGAATTGGTATCCCCTTCCAAGTTGGCAGGAAAGGGCAAATGATTATATATTCTTTGGCCTTCAGGGCCCAGGCAGTGAAGCAGTATAGCCTTCTGCTTTCCTGGAGTAAAATCAGGGGTCTGTATGGCGAGGAGGTGATTGCAGAAATAGGACTTCTATTGTTTCTAGGGAAGAGCAGGTTCTCCTGGGATGGACAAGAAAAAAGGTGGGGGTGGTTTGATCTGGGCCATGCTGCAGGGGGCATCTAGTGAACAAAGGAGTCCAGGATTAATAAGGAAAAAGTACCTTCAGGGGTTGTGCAGGTCATGAAGCTGGAGAAACAATCAGCAGCAGATAATAGAAAGCAGTTTTGGAATGTAGGCCCTAGGAAATGAGGCTGGAAGAACATTCACAAACTTTGCAGGCTCATACGCTTAGCTGGTTCAAAATCTCATCACCAGGTGTTTTATAGATGCTTTCCTCATACACACAAGGAAATCTTAAGTAGATGTAACTAAAGGTTTATTCAGCAACAGCTCCATTTTCTCCTCCCCCTTTCCCTCCCTTTTCCTCTTGATTCCTCCCCCACACTCTCTGCAGGATTCCCCTTGGGACAGATGTCCAAACAAACTGCAAAAGATTATTGAATATAATGCAACAGGGGCCTCAACAAATAGAACATTGCACTCTCCCAATCCTGTTCCAGCAAGGAAAGAGACCATTGTGGATTCAGCTTCTTACTGTTGTGCAACTGGCTGGTAAGTGGAGTGGCAGCAGTGGCCAGAGTGGTGCCTGGAGTGGGGACGGTTGAGGTTTCAGGCACTGGTGGTGGCCGGAACGAGACCACAGTGGCAATAGTGGCTGGTGAGGACCGATGGAGGCAGCAGCCAGAGCAGGGCCAATGGCTGAAGTGGGGCCAGTGGCAGCAGTACTGGCCAAGAGCAGGTCTGTTGGCAGTGCCTGGAGCAGGTCCGGGGCCAGAGCAGGGCCAGCATCTGCAATGGCAGCTGGAGTGGGACCAGAGAAAGGCTGGAGCAGGGCTGGTGCCAGCGGCCAAATCAGGGTCTGGAGTAGGGCCAGTGTTGACTGTCAGAATCTGGCCAGCAGTGGCAAAAGTTGGGGTGGGGCCAGAGCAGGGTTGGTACCAGCAGCCAAACCAATTTCAGAAGCAGGGCTGGCAGTGGCAATGGTAGCCAGGGGCGGGACCCATGCCAGCTGTCAGAGCAGGGCCATTACTCACTTTAGTTCTGGCTGTCAAGCAGATGAAGAATAGGAAGAATATCAGATGCTGCTTGCACCCTCATATACTAGTCAAAGTTGTACCTGAAGTTTCTGCCTGTCACACAACTGTTACATGTCCTGGCCCCTCTGGCTCTTATAAGGAACTCAGCAGTTCTCCCCCCTTATGAAGAACAGGGTTGGAAGGTGATAAACGTCATACAGGAGCACTGAGGCCTACCACTTCTGAGGTAAAATGAACAAAATAGAAGCAGCCAGAGTAGGAAGCAAAGCCCATTATCCTATTCCTCTCAGAGAAATGGGTTAACCCAGGCTTCCCCAACCTGTGACCCTCCAGATATTGCTGAACTACAACTCCCAGCATCCCTAGGTGGCTGGGTATTCTGGGAGTTGTAGTTCCGCAACATCTGGAGGGCCACAGGTTGGGGAAGCCTGGGTTAAACCATTCAACTGTAATGGTTACCCTTTCAAGACATTTCTCCTTCTTTGGGAGTGGGGAGAGCTTTCCCTAGCCAGAACTGGCAGAGGCCCCTTTCACAGCTGTTTCCAGGGCAACAAGGGCAGAGGCCCATTCACTCCCTTCACCCTCTCCTGTACTCTTCACAAACATTCTGACTGATCTGAGCATGTCCAAACATGATGTTACGGGGTCCTCTTTGTTCCGAATTTGTAGAAATTGAAAACATGTTTATTTCAACTAACCCATTGTGTTGTATGGAAGACAGACCATTTAAAGAGAGCTTTCCTGAAGCAGTTTTGTCAATCTGTGCTTCCCTATTTGGATCAAAACAATCCCATTATAAAGATAGGGGAGGAAAAGACCTAACTGTGGTTTTGAGATTTCATGTCTCCTTTTCAACTTTTACTTCTCATAATTTAATCATTTCCCCATGGATTCATTAAAAATAAACCTGACACAGTTGTTGAGCAGACAATTTAGAATGTAACAATGCCCCTTCAAGCCGCTTTGTATACAAAAGTGATCTCTGGTTATGGTAACCATGGAGAAAGGGCACTTTGCCCAACAACGGAATGCTGCAATAACCCAAAACATATATGGAAAGACCACTTTGCTAATACTTGTCTTCTCAGAATTCTTATTACAGGTACTCTGCTTTGGATTTCACACACAAATATCCAACTGGAACTCTGCATTCACTACCCCAATACAGGATGGAGGAGTAATGCACCCCAGACAGGTAAGTGGGGCAGGGGGGGGAGGAGAATACAGCAGCTTGCTCTTAGTCCCATGTGAGCACAGCCTCTTTGCCCCTGCCTTGATTCAACGGAGTATGAGGCATTGGGGCAGTGTTGATTGGCTCTGGGGGCCTAGAAGCAGGCACCAGGCCATTTTGGCACCCACCTCCAGGTCTTTGAACCATGTTTTGGGAAGTGAGCAGGTTGGACATGTCTTGTCGCTTCTCCATGGTTTGGGAGCATTGGGGGAAGCAGTTGTGAAGCAGTGGCAGCGATCTTGGAAGTGGTGGTGATCCCGGTGGCATGTTTGGTGGCGGCGGCAGCGTGTTCTGCTCCCCTGGTATTAAGGGACAAGTTTAGTTTGGCTGGCTGAGTGGGCCTGTGGTTTTTTAAATTTACTTTAGGACTTTTATTTACTGGAGGTCTTGCTTCAGGGTTTGGGGTGCTTGCGGGGTTCCCCCCTGAAGTGGTGGTATTTCCCCCACAGTGGTTGAGTCCCCCCCACAGTGGCAGAGTCTCCCCCCCCCATGCTTGAGTCAAGCTAGTGGCCTCTCTTGTGGGAGTCCCCAGGGCTCTACCCCTCCCAGCATTTGATGGGGAGTTGAATTGGCGTATCTTGCAGGGGGACCTCTGTTGAGCCGTGCTGCCTGGGTCTTAGCAACTGTTCAGGGCTTATTGGGGCAGTGCTGGGTCTTGACTAACTGTGCTGTGCTCCCCGCATTCACCAGTGGGGTTGGTGGCTTTGTTGCTCTGCTACGGTGGGGCCATAACTTATGAGAAGGTGGCTGTTTGCTAGCTGCAAGTCTCAGATGAAGGACTTGGAGTAGTTTCTATGTATTTCCTTGGCACTGGTTTCCTGCATGGGGGCCTGATCTGTGGTCAGTTCGGTGTGCTGTTGGTGGCAGACGGTTTGGGTGGTCATGCCACCCAAGAAGGCAACTGGAACAAACAGGTGGCAAGTTTGTTAAGCTGGCTAGGCCCCCTCCCTAACAGACCTCTTCTTCAGAGATTGAGGAGGACCTTGGCAGTGTGCGTGCCCTTACAGCCCAGTTGGAGGCCATGAAAAAGGCCAAGAAGAAACCGCCAGTGGGTCCCAATCCAGGGAGGGCATCTGGAATTCCTTCTCACCCCAAATGGGACGCCAAGGTGGCTAAGCAGGCTAAACTAATGCATTCCTTATAGGATCGCCTTACCAGGTTTGGAAGCAGAGGGTGCGTTTTCTGCTCTGGTGGACCTGACTGTTGTCCCGATGACATCAACACCTGCTTCTTCATAGGGTGGAGTGCCTGTGGATCTTGGTTCCAGTGAAGCGCCTTTGGGGGTGTTGCCTTGGCCCATGGGACAGTTTGGTTACTACCAGCAACCATTTACTGCGTTGCTGGTTGGGCTGCCTGGTTCCTTCCCCAGGTCTCAAGGTTGATTGGCAGGCTTGCCAGGGCAGCATTCTGCCTGGGGTGGGTGGGTTGTAATCCAGTCTGGCAGGGTGGGGATCTACCTGGCTAGGATACATGGGTGGGATCAGTGGGCAGCAGTGCTGGGGCTTTGCTGAGTGCCGTTTCTCTTGAGAACTACCCCTATGATGAGGTATCCATGCCTTTGGGTGATCACCTTCTCCTGGCTATAAAGAAATGCATATGAAGGGGTGAGTATGTTGATGTTTTCCAGCCATTGTTTAGGGAGCATGAGCCAGTCCCTAAAGAAGGTGAGCAAGCTAGGGAGCATGATCAAATGGAGTCCCATTGAAGGCTGTTAGATGAATTGTATCACTGCATACACTATATACATGAGAATGAAGATGCAGGTCCAGCCTGCACATAACCCTGCCTTGGTCAAGTACTTTGACATTATTCAACACGGCTAATGGATTTTTGGGAAATTAGTGGCAGCACTATGATCAATGTTTTCATATGAGAGCAGCCCTTGAACCTGGGCTCTGGTGGGACCAGCACCACCAGGAGCAATGGCTGCAGATCATGGCCCCATATCACCCCACGCAGTGTGAGCGTGCTGATAGTGGGCACATTGTTTCAAGGACCCCTGCACTTGGTGACGCTTTTGGGGTTTTCCCTCAACTGGTTCAACTCTGGCTGGTTTGTTGAGAATTTAATTTTGTGGGGGGTGCTGCACGCACTCCCCGTGCAAGTTTCAACATGATTGTGGCTTCTGTGGGGGCAAGGACCCTAGCACCAATTGCACCAGGGTGCATGAATTTTTGGAGGGGGCACCACTGGTCAGGGAAAGAAGGGTGGAGGCATAGTTAACCCCTCCCCAGCTGGAAAAGGGACCTAGCCCTTTTAGGTGCAGGTGCTGCGAGAGTTGCTCTTGGATTATCCTTTCAGGGCTGTGGCTGAGTATCTTATATAGGCTTTTAGTGACAGGTTTAAGGTTCCATGTGAATTCGCTCAGGTTCATGCAGAGGCCAGTAATTTGTGGTCAGTGCATGGGATGGAGGATGTTGTCTTCCAAAAAATTCAGAAGGAAGTGTCATTGGGCCGTGTGCTGGGGCCTTATGAGACCTTGCCCAGTCTTCAGGTTTTGCCTTTGGGCATAGTGCCCAAGAAGGCCCCTGGGGAATTTAGGTTGATTCATCACCTGTCTTTTCCAAGGGGTTCTTCAGTTAATGATGGCATATCTGTGGAACTTTGCTCCATCAAGTACACATTGTTTGATCAGGTGGTGCGCATTTTACGCCGTTGTGAGCTAGCCTGCTGCATTTCTGGCAAAATGTGACATAGACTCTGCCTTTTGGCTTTTATCTGTGCCTGACTTCTAGGTCTTGGGTTCTGCCTTTGGGGTTTCATATTACATTGACAAGGCTTTGCTGCCAGGCTGCTCTATATCTTGTGCTGCCTTTGAAACATTCAGCAATAAGTTAGAGTGGGCTTGTTAGCACAGGGCTGAGGTTTGCACTACTGCCCACTAACTAGACAACTCTCTTTTTGTGGGCCCGGGCAGTTCTAGCCAGTGTGTGCATTTGTTGCGCACGTTTATGGATCTGTGCCCTTTGGGAGTGCCCCTTGCAAGGGACAAGACAGAGGGTCCATTTACTAAACTCACATTTTTGGGTATAGACCTGGATACAGTGGCAGTTTGTTCCAGGCTGCCAGCTGATAAGCTGGTGGCTCTCAAGGACAGGCTGCAGTTACGCCTTTCTGCCAAGAAGGTCACCCTCAGGCAGCTGCAGGTCCTGCTCAGGCATTTAAACTTTGCTTGCAAGGTTGTTGTGCCTGGCAGGGCATTTCTTTGGCAACTTTGTGACACAACTGCTGGTCTTAAAGAACCTCACCAAAGGCTCCAGATCTCTGTGCACATGATGGGCATCCTTTTTGGATGCCTTGAGGGGGTTCCTTTTGGCATGCAGAGTGCCTGATTGAAGCTGAGCTACAGGTGCACTTGGATACAGCTGGGGAAAGCAGCTTTGGAATTTACTCCAGGGGCCACTGTTTAGAGTTTGTGTGTGCTGGCTCAGGTCGAGACAGGTTGGCTCGTCAGATTCATGCTCTAGTCCGAGTTCGGACTGAACCAGGTGTGGTTCAAACTGAGCCAGCTCAGAGCTCTACTGGTAAAGGAGAATCTGGTGAGGGGGACTTAAGAGTATACTAGGCCATCACTGGCCCTGCCTACTCTGGGGGAGGCCAGTGGGAGTAGGGAGAGCTGCATCTGCCCCTGTCATGCAGCAGCAGCTGTGGAGGGTGGCAGCTTCCCTCCACCCTCACTGGCTTATCCCAGATTAGGAAGGGCTGGTGGTGGCCCATTTCAGGATTCTGCTTCACCTGTAAAGCTCCAAGCCAGTGGCGCTTTTAAGCCTGGGTGTATAGACAGAGCCTATGCCAAGATTAATCATAATCTGGGCAGATTTGTTTAAGCCCTGGATGGCAGATTTATTCCTCATCTGGACATGGTGTGGCCAGAATTGTTTAGGGGTGATGGGGTTCATTTGGCCCCACTGGGATCTGATATTCCCTCAGCTGATTTACAGAGAGGATTGTCTGTGGTTCTAAGGGATGGTGGGTGATGGAAAGGGCCAAGCTAGGCTTGCCCCTCCCTGTATCAGGTACAGTGTACAGAGGTAGTGTAGGCTTGGTTAGCACCTTAAGACATGTGGCTGGCATGAAGAAGGCCTTGACAGTCTCTAGCTAGTTTATGGCTCAGCAAGTGCTGGCTTGGACTTCCTCTAACCTCCGGGGGTGGGGTGGGGTGGGGTCTCCAACCTTAAAGGCTATATGGCTTGAGGGAGATGTTTCCTTAAGCAGGTACCTTGACACTAGGTTGGCAAAAATGGAGAGCATCTGTCTTAGGGCTGATGCTGTCTGGAGCCAAGGTGTCCCCTAAGCATTTAGGTTGGACTTGTGCTAATGGCAGTGAGTCCCTAGCTACCACATTGTAGGGGATGGAGAGCCAATCCTCCTTATTGTTTCAGCCTTGTTTAATACAATACCCCAAGGACACCTTACGAACCCTATTTCAACCCAGAAGGGAGTTAAACAAGGATGTATCCTGGCCCTGTTATTGTTCAACTTCTATATCAATGCCATGGTGACCTGCCTCAGCAACCCTGACTTCCACCCTCCCAAGTTGGCTGGAAGAGCCATCTCCATCCTTCTCTATGCAGATGCTGCTGCTATTATCTCGAGGACCCCTGTAGGTCTCAGAAGGGTCCTGGCAACACTATCTCAGCATTGGAAGAGTGAACAACTGGAAATAAATTATCAAAAAACCAAGGTCATGGCCTTCTCTAGAAGACTGAAGATCCACCATTGGAATATTGATGGGCACAGAATTGAGCAGGTCACCTGCTTTACGTACCTGAGGGTGATCCTTCATGCCTCTGGCTCAAGAAGGGCCCACTGTGAAAACGTTGCCCTAGCAGCACAGGGAGCTCCTCTGCCATCGTGAAGTTTATACTTACTAGAGGCAGCCATTATGTACCTGCAGTGCTCAAACTATATGAAGCCAAGTCGCTGGCACAATTATTATATGGTGCTTATCCAGGATCTCCATCCAATCTTACAATACTGGAATATGTTGAATCTAAATTCCTGAGAGGGACCTTGCTGTGTCTCCAATGCCACCTTACGGCTGGAAACTGGCATGATAAAAGTGGAGGCGAAGGTTTGGATGACAGTTCTCAACCACTGGCTCAAACTAGCCCTTTGCCCATGGGGCCTGGCCCTGCTAATAGCACTTAGCAATAGCACTTACATTTATATACCGCCTTTTTTTAATAGCCGGAGCTCTCTAAGCGGTTTACAATGATTTAGCATATTGCCCCCAACATTCTGGGTACTCATTTTACCGACCTCGGAAGGATGGAAGGCTGAGTCAACCTTGAGCCCCTGGTCAGGATCGAACTTGTAACCTTCTGGTTACAGGGCGGCAGTTTTACCACTGCGCCACCAGGGGCTCTAACCCTGCAAGACAACTTTCAATCCTCACAGAGACGGGTAGTCTCCAACAAAGTGGCACAGCTGGGCTTCTCTCCGTCCCTTTTGCTTTCAATGGGTTGGGACAAGGTAAAAATGGCCATCGAACAGAGGATTCTGGGCATGGAACGCCAGGCAGATTTAAGTAAGGCGACAGGCTTTCTGGTCCCAGACAGTCGTAGGTTTACTGTCTCCCCCTCAGCATATCTGGCAAAATGGAAATATCAAGCCCTAGGAGGGCGTTCACCCTCGCGCAGTGTCATGCCCTTCCCTCTGCCATTCTGGAAGGCAAATACAAGAAGATCCCATTCATGGAAAGGCTCTGTCCTTGTGACTCTGGGAAGGTGGAAACCATAGACCCTGTGCTCCTTTCATGTCCCTTTTATAAAGACAGTCGGGACAAGCTCATCTCTTCCCTGCTCCTTAAATACCCTGGTCGCTCTAGTCAAGTTTACGCCAAGATGCTGCTATCAGATGACAATTGGTCCTTCACGTACAATGTTTACAGGTTCTGTGGGGAAGTGTGCAAGATCTGCAGGGTCCTGACCGCCAGTTAATATCCCTGGCAGCAGATGTTTGACTATTGAGCATTTTATCTGCTTGATTGTATAATAATTTTAATTTGCCTTTTACTTCACAGCTTTTATATCGCTTTTATGTAGCTTATATATGTTATTTTATCCATTTTTTACTTTTAGTTGCTCTGCTTTTAAGGATAGCTATACATTTACTCTATTAACCTTCCCACAGTTTTTAGGCTTAGCCGGTAGCATTTTACCTTACTAATTACCATACAGTTTTTAGAGTTGTATTTTACTATTATAATCATATTTAGCTTCCAGAGTTATATTTCATGTAGCATGAGTTTTATTATATTGTTTCTGTGCTTTATCCTGTGCTGGTCTTTGACCGTAATAAAGATGATTGATTGATTGATTGATTGATTAATACAATAAAGTTGTGGCCCATTTTAACTCCAAGTATGTGTCTTGTATCTTCATTGGGTCTGTGTGCAAGAGCACCATGTCTCAAAATATGAATGCAGTTGGAGCACTTTGTGCTGCTGTGTGCATGTCAGCACCATTATTGCACACTGCCCCATTAGGGCCATCCCACAGCAGTGGGAATTTGCATGAGCCCAGTTGCGCAACAGGATGCTCAGTGGAAATAAGAGGCATCCTGTTGTACAACTGCATTAGCTTTACAGCAGAGCAGAACTGCACTGCTGTGCAAGATAATTGATGTTGCCGACACTGCCTGCATCCCCTTGCATAGTATGTGAGCTACTGTCTCCCGAACTGGAGAAGAAGGAACATATGCTCTCTCTCGGTGAATACCAAGAATTCCAGTCCAGCTGTCACTACTGCTGACCATTACATTCATAAGTCCTTTTGTTTTTCCCAATTCTAGCTTGACCATGTGGATCAGAACAATCAATCACTGCACAGAAAATGCAATGCTGCAATTTCCCACAGGTGGTTAGAGAGCCACTGTGGAGGAGCTGCTGCACCTGCGTAATTCAGAAGTTCTCTTCGGCTGTTCTTTTGCTGCACCAGTACATCCTTGTTCTGTGTGTCAGCTGGTATATTTTCAATATTAATGCTCCCATCCTAAATAGAAGCAAGCCAATGGGGAACTGTTCTTTCTATATATTGATGCTTTTTATACATATTGATTGCTGAAAATCAAGAGAAGCACTTCTGTTGCCTTAAGTATGTGAAAAATATAAACCACCCAGAGCCTCTGGATAGGGCAGTTTATAAATGTGATAGATAGTTAGTTATAAGTTTATTCGGTCATTGACCAGCAAACATTTACAATAAAGCAGTACGTATTTTACAAATAATATAACAAAACTTGGCCATAACAGAAATAATATCAGTGTCCTCATTAATTAAAAGATAATTTAAATAAAATTCATCAGACCGGCCAGGCAAATTGTCTAACATAGGAGATAAAAGTCTTAAACGGGGTTCCCTATAAAAATCACAATAAAGAATAACGTGCGAGGTGGATTCTATAACCCCTTTGCCACATGGGCAAAGACGTAAAAATAGCGGAACTCCCTTGAACCTGCCATCCAATACTGCTGTAGGAAGAACATTTAAACGTGCTAAAGTGAGGGCTCGTCTAAATTTAGGGACAAGCACCACATCAAAATATTTAGCTGGTTTAAGATTAATAGCTTGACTCCCTAAGTATAAGCCCTGCTTGAGCCATGCACCTTCTTGTTGAACTTCTATATCCAGGACACGTTGCTTAACTAACTTCCTGGCTTGCTCAATTCCTACAGTATGCAAATCCTCTATGGAGAGGCCAAAAGAGGAAAATTTGCTCAACACAGCTCGTTTCCAGCTTGAATTAAAACCATCATTCATAGCCAAAGAGGCTAAACCCGCCTGTCCAAAACTCAATTTTAACCAAAATCGAAAGATACAGCACCAGTATAAGGATTCCACCCTAATAAGACCATGTGATAGATAGATAGATAGATAGATAGATAGATAGATAGATAGATAGATAGATAGATAGAACTAGCTGATCCGGCACAGAGCATCTGCGGCCTTAGTTTGCAGGCTCCACTTTCTCTCCCCCCACCCCGCCAACACTTCTTTGCCTGCTCGCCCCCGCCACATTCTCCCCCATCCGTCTTCTCACCCCCCCTGCCTGTCTTCCCCACCTCCCCCCGCCCGCTGTCTTCTTGTTTCCATGCCTGCCTGTCGGCTGTCTGTTTCCCTAGCCACCGCTGCCCGCCACCATTTTCTTCAGCTGGCCGGTGCCATTTGCCACATTTTTTTGCCCACTGGCCGCCACTGCCATTTTCTTTCCTCCACCTGTCCCATGGCTATCTGGCAGCTCTCCAAACTCTCGCGAGAGCTGCCATGCATGGGATTAGCCACAGTTATGCTTTAGAGAAATACATACAACTAGCTGAACCTGAGTGCCGCCGCCACGGCTGGGCCGAGTGCCGCGGCCGGGCCCACCGCCACCACCACCGTGCTGCCGGGCCGGGCCGCCCCCGCCCTGCTGCACCACCATCACCGCGCTGTCGGGCTGGGCTGGGCCGCCCCCATCGCCTCACATCTGTGGCTGCCGCCGCCGCCTGACCTGCGCCGCGGCCTGGCCCGCCGCCTTGCCTCCGCAGCCGCCCAGCCAGGCCATGGCCGCCGCCGCCGCTGTTCTCCTGGGTGCGCCTTACCCAATCAGGCGCCCCCGCAGCCCAGCCAATCAGCTGGGCTGCCGGGACACACATTCTAAAGGCACACCCAGGAGAATTATATATATAGAAGATGCTTTTCTTTCAAGTTACCACAGGGGTTCAGTCCAGCAATCGAACACAACAGGAGGGATGAGCTTTTGTATGGGAGGTGCTTGCCTCTCTAATGCCCCTCCTATAGTTGCCTATGGAAAGCCCAGAGAAGTTGAAGAATGCTAGTGGGATTGCAGATGACACTTGAGTGTTGTAGCCAAGGCTACAAATGATGCCAGTGGAAATGTTGCCCCTGGCCTCCACCACATTCCTCAGCAAAAAACTGAATATCAATCTACATCTGTACCATAATTTGAAAATTAATCTTCTGGAGTAAAAGGTAGAGGGAACATTTTCATGACTGAAGATATGGCTCCAATTGCCTTCCATTAACTGACTGCTAAGAGTCTGTCTAAACTCTTCTTGCTCTTATTTGCCTCCAAAATCCAATTCATGAGAGTGGAGCAGGCATGTGCAGTGGAATATATGATAAGAATCCAGTTGGCTGTAATGATAATGCTGATGACAATGATGATAAGTTTCTACCAGTCTGTATATAAAATAACAGCACTAATGGAACCTGCCACTTTTTAAAGGATTGACGAATTCTGTAATTCTCTGTAATTGTATAAGAATGCAGATCTGATGTCTATATGATTCATCTAACAAAAGCATGTGTTCATTCAAATATAACACATTATATTATATTCATCTTAGTTTGGCTTTTTCAAACAAATGCAGGAACCTAGATCTGTCATCGCTAATGAAAATGCTTTTGAGCATATTGATTTCTGCATTTAATTTCTCATTTGGCTTATCATCTACTAGGTCATTTTTTGCATACATTTGCACTCCTATTAGGAGCAAAACTAGCAAAGGGCAACCTATCACTCAGTATAACAGGCTGTAGGGATGTGCCCAAACTATGGTTCGAAGTGCAGTTTGAGCACTTTGAGGGAAACTTAAAAGGGAACTAAGAAAACAGAGATCAGGGGTTTATCTGCTCTCCGCTGCCCCTTCCAGCTTCCTGCTGGGGTGGCACATACCCCTGAAAGCCCCGTGCAGCATCAGCACACATATGGCATCTATGTATGGTGGGCGCCATTGGTGTGGTCAGCATGGTGTTGCTGACCATGCAAATGGCACTTGTGTATGCATGGACACCATGTGCATGTTGATGGCATGCAGGGCTTTTGGGGACATGCACCACCCCAGCAGAAATCTGGAAGGGGCAGCAGAGAGCAGGTCAATACCTGCTCTCCTTTAAAATTACCTCAAAGTGCTTGAACCGTGCTTTGAACCACACTTGGAAGACATCCCTAACAGGCTATGAGTGTCACTGAACCTTCTCTGTACAATAACAATTTATACTTCTGGCCTCTTGTTCTTTGCTTCTGTCTAGACAGTTGACCTGCTCTAACGTCATAATGGCCCTGGCCATTCAGGTTTGTCACAGGCTCCTCTGGCTGCCATTGGCTCATCTGCTCTGGTTACCTAAAGAGGCTTATCTATGTTGACTTGGGCAACATGGTAGTTGGAGAGTGGCTGCCTTCAGACCTAGTATGAAACTCCAGGTAGACGAACATGCGGTTCATCTGTGAGCCCGCAAATAATCCCACAGATGATCATTGAGCTGTGGTCTCGCAGCCTCCAGCTTGTGCACAGAGGGGTGCCTCCCTCTTTGTGGTCTTCCGAGGCAGAATCCCAGCAAGCTCTATAGTGCTCACATCGCTAGACTGTGGGCAAGGTGTCAGGATGTCACTAGAATGGCAACTATTGGCTATGATCTTTGAGGAGGTGTGCCCAGTGCAATCGTGACTTTTAAGCATCGATCAACTGCCCTTGGCAGAGAAAGGGGATTTAAATCTGTCCTCACACCACTTGCACCACTGCCCTTGCATGGGCCTTGCAGCCATACAGTCTCGCACAAGCACAACCACTGGTATCAGGGGATGCAGAAGGGCACTAGTATTCTGTTACTCCTGGAAGGGGTTAGGATAACTTCCTAGGAGGGAACATGTACATGAGGGTGGGGAAAGGATCCTGGAGTTTGGTCCACTGTGACAAAGGATGCTTTTGGAATGTTAGACCTGGGCCAAGCAGTCCAGGAAGACCCAATGCACTCCTGCTCCTGTGTCAGCTTGCTGATACAGGAGGGCATGGCTCAATCAATGGATATATCTACCTGGTTATTAGGGATGTGCAATTTGATTCACGCATGAATCAAGCATGAATCGCACATGGTTTGCACTGAATTAGGGTGAGTCACGGATTTGACCACAAACCAAATCACCCCTTATATGAAGGGAATAATTTGAGATTAAATTTAATCAGCCCTGATTAGGCACAAATTGATTCACACAATTCATGTGGCCATTTTGGCATGCCCCCCCCCCCCGCTTCCTGATTGGTTTTCTGGCACTGGCTTCTGATTGGCTTGAGATCTCCTTGCTTCTTGGTTGGTTTATTGTCATTCAAATCAAGTGTTTGCATGGGCAACTGTGCCCACATTGGCTGGGGTGGGGGGAGGAAGGAGGGGGACACCTTTGGAGGGAATTTCAAAATGCATTCAAAGGGACTGGGAGACAGAGATAGCCCCTACATCAGAAGAGGAGGAAGGAATCAAGGAAGGTTTGATTTTGTGGTTTCTTTTATTTTCTCAGCACTGAGTATAATTCTGTGCTATTGTTTGCTGCTATTACTGTTTGGTTTTGCTAAATCTCAGATTGACAAAGGCAGAATTGGGTGCCTGCTTGCCTTCCCTGAACTGTGGCTTGGTCTGTTTGTGAGATGGTGTTACAGTGAGAAATAGACAGCAGCTCAGCTCTATGTGTTTGTGTGTAATATTTCTTGGTGATTGCTGTGATAGGCTCATGTTTGGCCTTGAATAACTTGTGCTTCATTCACTGCTCTGCAATCTGCAAGGTTATAATCAATCAAAATGTGGTTGAAGACATTTTTCTGGTCAAGCTTATGACTATGCTTGCTGGCTGTTAAGGGTGCTGCTATGCTGTGGCAGCTGTTGCAATGCTGAAGCAGGGAGTCATAATTGTGTGCAAGAGAGCAACTTGTGCCAATGATGTTACTGCAGTGCAGGTACTGTGGCTGGCAGTGGATTCTGGGCCAGTGATTCCTTTTTTGGACATCTTTGGACTGTGTGTTTGGCAAAATGTGGTGTTCTGTGTTGGGAGGGACTGTGTGTGCTGCTTCTGTTCTGCAGTGTTGTTTTGCAAGGCAGGTTTGAGAAATTTGTGCACTGCATTCTGCATGTTTTGCCCATAGGAAACAACGGGCCACTCAAATAGCTATTGTTCCCCATAGGAAGGTCCTAGAGTCACCAAAGTGGGGTGGGTGGTATGACATGATAGGTGCTACCTACCACCCAACCCACAAAAGAAAATGGCAAGTAGATGATTTTTAATTTCTTTAAACCTAAACCCCTATAGCTTCATATGGGTTGTTTTTTAAAAGTTTTTTTAAATCACCTGCTTGCCCCCCCTTTTGTGTGGTTTGTGTGGTAGGTAGCACCCACAATGTTCTACCACCTAACCCACATTGGTGTCCCTAGGACTTACCCATGGGGAACAATGGGGTGATTCAAATTCTCCATTGTTCCCTATGGGCAAATTGTGAATTTTTGGAAAATTTTTGATTTGATTCATTGGACCGGCCAGCAATGGCCAGCTAGTTCAATGAATTGATTCAAAATTTTGTAATTTGATTTAAGGTCAAAATGACTCACAAAAAATGATTTGTGTATACCTCTAATGGTTACAGTCAAAGACCAGTCATAGGGGCATCAATCAGTGAAAGAAGTGCTTTGTGTGCTGGCTGGCATCTCCAGAAAAGCATCTTAATTAGCAGGGCTTACTTGGAAGGACCTTTTGCCTTTTGGAGAGCCTCTGCCAGTCAGGGTTGGCAAACAGACCAAAGGTCTGACTCCTGCATGATTATTCTAGTGTAAAGGCCTTGTTCTGTCCTCCCCTGCTGTCTTATCTATCCCCTACTCTTTCAGACCCTGAAGCTTTGAGGTGAGTTCAAGCTTTAAGACAAAGCTAATGTTGGCACCATGAGCAGGACCAATAGATCTGTACAGAGGTTGTTGTGCAGGTGGGTGCCACTGTATGCCATCACAACAGGTTACATACACCCAAATGGGCTGCTACACTGCTATCCAAGTGCAATCATAATTAATCTGAGTTTGGAAGTTCATGTTGAAAAGAGGAAATGATGAAACCTGGTGTCTCATTGAAGTTTGCCAACTAGATTCATCATACTTAGGCTAGAAACTCCATAATTTGTTTGAATTTGGAGGAGACAGTGGGGGGAAACTCATCCAGGCTCCTAAACAGGTTTATGTAGCTATATGCAAAACTAGTCTCAGGGGCCTTTTTCATGTTTCTGCAGCATTCCTACTGCAATCTAGCAATTAAGTATTTGGTACACAGGAAATGCTAATATTGTTAAAAATTAATAGGGCAGTTTACTTGTAGTTCATCTGTTTGTAAAAAAAGCGATGGGGTGTAATAAAATAAATTCATGTAAACATAATGCTGCTAAAATGCTGCACAAATGCCATTAGCTCTTTAAAATTTTAGCACCTTTTTCTAGTTTTTTAAAAAAACCCTTTAAAAACTCTTCCAATGGCATCCAATGGGATAAGAAGGTAGTTGCAATCAAGAAGCTGAGTGTGATTAAATTCCATAAATTCAATTGAAATCCTGTGGGACTTCAAAGGTAAACTGTTTCATCTTTAAGTGAATCACCCTTAGGGCCCAATTTACACTGCCAATTGAGCTTTACCTATCATTTGCTCTATGGTGGCATGGATTGCAGATTTGTGGGAGGAAGATGGGATGGGGCATAGTTATCTACAAATGTTATTTCCCATTTTCCATGGAATGCAGCTACTCATAAGGATTGGCCATTTTCTCACTTTAGGTCTCTTTCTCACAATATGTTAGGGCATCAGCACTCAGCCGTGCTGCAATGCAGCTCCTTTTTGTGCTGCTCAGATTTTATTTTATGTATTACATTTCTCTATCACCTCTTGTGGCGGTTTACAAAATAAATTATACAATCAGAATTAAAATCAAACATTAAAACAGTTAAAAATTTAGAACAATGTAAAACGACAGAACAACAATAAAACCAACTTACAGCTGATCAAAGGTTTGATGAAATAAAGGCATCTTGAGCACTCTTTAAAAAACTGCTTAAAATATTTTGAAATAGAGATGGGGGAGTTCTTACAACAACACTAAACACCAGGAGGGTGGGATCCTGGGGAAGGAGCTTACAGTAAGTTGCAGTTCCTCTCCATACCAACCTTGCCCCTCCTAGCAACTGGGGCAAGCCTGTGGCAAGAAAAGCCAGAATGCAAGCACCTGCCATGTGGTTCAGGGATTCTCACATGACCCAAACAATGCAAGAAGAAGTGGCATCGTAGTGGCTGCCACAACACAAATATAATGTGGGAAATTGTCCTTTGTATTAAGATTCATGACCATAATACATTCTTGAAATGTCTTCAGGTTATTTATAAGACTCAGGATGTCTTCATCCTGATGTTGTCAGGGTTTTTGTTGTTGTCGTTTTTTTAAGGCTGCTGGCTGATTTTAATTAATAAAGTCCAAATGATGTGCAGTCTTGCATTGGCACTTCCAATATGCCAGGGCTGCTGTGCTCATAAAAGGCACCCCGGTGGTCTTGCATAAGAGTGTTCTTGCATTGTGTTCTTGCATTGCTTTAAAATCAGTGCGGCCACAATTACACAGAGCTACTACCATTAGAAACACACAGCTCCTTCTTTCCATTAGGAAGAATGCAAGTTGTGCAGTAGCGCTGTACAACTGCAGCAGCACTGATTTTAAGGAGTTGTGCAAGAACACTTTTGCTCAAGGCTGTTGGGAGTGCCTTTTATGAGTGTAGCCACCCTGACATGTTGGAAATGCTGATGGAAGACTGTGCATCATGTCAGCCATGGTGACTACATCAATGTTTGATTTATTATCTTCTTACCTATTTGCTAAGACAATTATATGAGGAGGAAGAATAAGAGTCCCCCCTTTTTTTTTGCAATTTTCAGCCCCCAAAAGCCAATTTAAAAGAGGGCACAAACAAATAAAAATAGGGTTTCCTGTGGTTTCAAACATGTCTAGATGATTCAAACATTATAGCTCACAAGCTTCTTGAGAACGATCTTCACAGGGTACCAATCTTCACAGAACAGAGTCTGACACATTTCTCAAGCTTTGCCATGTTAACACTGAGTATCGCTCAGATAGAATAATGGAGACATAATTTATTGATTTTGTTCCGATTGCAATTTGGAGCCATAAGCATTTAACATATATCAGTCCTGCTTTCAGAAGAGAGTTCTGCTGGCAGTTCCCCTTTCCTGAATCCCATGGGCAGGCAACAAGAATAGCACTTATGTCATAAACCTGTATATTTGTCCAACTTAGCCTCATGTCACTCCTGTTCAGCTGAATGATCTACTTTCTAAACATGCTCGACAAGGAAAGTAGCTTAGTTTAAAAATTCATCAAGCTCTCATATGTTTTCCTGACTCTGGTACAATTCCTTGGTTTAGCAAGAAACACATAGACGACCCCACAAGGAGTAGCCGGGGATATATGGCCAAATAAAACACTTTGCCCCTCTCTGTCTCCTACTGTTGGCAGAAGTACATGGCAGAATGTAATCCCAACTCTACTACTTGTTTTAGCCATTAGTGGAACTCGGGACTCAGGCAAAAATTACTAAAATGTTTTATGGTCAAGAGAATCACACCCTCTTCTGAAAAACTACTTGGTACATTCTGACTCAGTTTTAACCATCCATGATGGCTCTCTGGTGACTAACACTGCACTAGTGAAACAAAGAAAGGTGCACTCATACAAGAAGGTTAGGTACAATGTGAGGGCTTTCGTGAACATTTTTACTGTATAGATGGCATTTTGGGAAAGCACTGCAGCTTGTAGAGATGCATGAAGCAGAAAGTCATCAGGAGCATTTCTAGTCCTTGATGACTGGTGAAGCTGCACCTGTGGCACTTCTGTCTGAATACATCTTTCATCAACCCAATATCCAGCTCAGAGGCCAAGACCAAGTGTGGCTGCCTGGAGCCTAATTTCTAAAGCCTGCATAATATACGAGACTGTAAAAAAAATCTTTACAGCTTATATGGCATGGAAGTTAAGATGGGCACCTTAACTTGCAATCTCCATGTTTTTTAGCGCACAAGTGAAAAGTAAATCATCTTAATTCTCAACTTAACCAGAAGGTTTCTGGTTTACTGCATTCAATATTATTTGGTGGTGGTTAGGAACATAGGAAGCTGCCATATACTGAGTCAGACCATTGGCCTATCAAGCTCAGTATCATCTACCTAGACTGGCAGCGGCTTCTCCAAGGTTGCAGGCAGGAGTGTCTCTGAACCCTATCTTGGAGATGCCAGGGAAGCAACTTTGAACCTTCTGCTCCTCCCAGAGTGGCTCCACCCTTGAATATCTCACAGTGCTCATACTTCTAGTCTCCCATTAATATGCAACCAGGGCAGACCCTGCTTAGCTAAGGGGACAAGTCATGCTTGCTACCACAAGACCAGCTCTGCTCTCACTGGTTGTGTGGGTGAAGAGTTTAAAGAAAGGAACATATTGCTGTATAGTGTGTCACTCTTTCAGGTTATATGGTTTTTGGGATCTTTTTGGCACATAAATGGCATTAAAAATCCTATGTGATAAGTCAGAAGAAAACCCTTTTGGGGATTATTGGTGGCCACTTAGGGAGGCTGAAGAGAGCTATAGCATTTAGGCTCTACAGCCTACTGAGGGATTCTGCAATGGCATTGTGGGGCCATTTTGGAAAGTGCCCCCTACAGGTCACTGCGTGCACATGAGAGCATATCTTCTGGTGATTTGCAAAGTTTCAGATTCATACAACAGCTGCCTGAAATATGCTGCTGCTAGCCAGAAATGAAATATTTCTGCTTCAAGCTCCCACAGTAGTCGCTGAGTGGATGCTCAAAAGCTGCTCCACCACTCACACAACAAGGATAGTGCATCGCTTTGAATAATTCCTTTCAACATATTTGGACTGAGGAAGAGGTTTCACAGCAGATGGCACATCAGAGTTTGCACAAGTGCACCTGTTGCACCAACACAACCCTAGACTGAAATGCCAGCTCCATACGTAGCAGAGCTAGCTAGTACCACATCCTTGCATTTGTTTTAGCAGCATCTAGACATTATGACTATTGAAAACCAACTAAAATATTGAATTACAACTATAATTAAGGCTGCAATCCCAAGACAATTACTTTGGATGTAAATTTTATTGTGAAATCAGTGTTACTTCTGAGCAAATATATGTTACATTGGAGGATTCATTGTTGAGATGTTTCTGTTTGGAATGGTTTACAATAATGAGGTAGAGCTTACCCCCCTCCCCAGATTTTTTATTTCTTTCCACTCTACAATGTTTTTCTGTTGCTGACACTGGAGCCACTCCATGTCTAATCAGGGTGAGTGAAAGCAACAAAATTCATTCTATGCAGTGCAATGAATGAAATTTTAAGCAGTGGTTATTTAAATGCTGTTATCAATAATTTCCAGTTTCTGCTTAAGAAATGGATGATTTATGTGCTCGGTGACATTTGGTGACAAAAGTGTATCTCCTTGCAGGGTTTTTAATCTTTTATTGCCTCCCACAAGTCGTGAGAGGGAGATCTAATTCTTGGAGGTGATGGTCTGTCAGGGACTGGCTATCACTCCTTTAGTCTATGTCTTTCGCCCTAGAATGTTGAAAGCATGGTTCCCTTGGGATTTCATTACAGCAAGGGAGTTTGGGAACAGTCTAGCCCTTGCTCTGCACACTCTTTCATAGGGATGTGCAAATTGATTCAGGTACAAATCAATTTGTACCCACATCTAACTGATTCAGATTTGGAGACAAAACAAATCACCCCTGTGGTCCATTGGCTAGATTCGGGCACAAATTGAATTGCGCCTGATCCGAATAGATTCGAGATTTGGATCCCTCCTATTAAATCCCCCAGATTCCCAGCTTTCATTTTAAAAAACAAACAAACAAACAAAAAACCCTAAGCTCTAGCCCTTATAGAAGTGAAGATATGGAGCAAAATGTGTGGTCACTATTTTTCAAGTGTTTGGATTCTTTGGTGTATAATGAGGATTCATTAAGAACATAAGAACAGGTTGTTGGCTGTCACCACATCTCGTGGAAGAGAATTCCACAAGTTGATTATGCGTCGTGTGAAAAAGTACTTCTGTTTGCTGGTCCTAGATTTCCTGGCAATCAGTTTCATGGGATGACCCCTGGTTCTAGTGTTATGGGAGAGGGAGAAGAATTTCTCTTTATCCACTTTCTCCACACCATGCATGATTTTATAGACCTCTATCATGTCTCCCCACAGTTGTCTTTTTTTCTAAACTAAATAGCTCCAGGTGTTGTAGCCTAGCCTCATAAGAAAGGTGCTCTAGGCCCTTGATCATCTTGGTTGCCCTCTTCTGCACCTTTTCCAGTTCTACAATGTCCTTTTTTAGATGTGGTGACCAGAATTGTACGCAGTACTCCAGGTGTAGCCACACCATCGTTTTCTATAAGGGCATTATAATATTAGCAGTTTTATTTTCAATCCCCTTCCTAATGATCCCTAGCATGGAATTGGCGTTTTTCACAGCTGCCGCACATTGAGTCGACACTTTCAACTATCTGTCCACCACGACCCCAAGATCTCTCTCCTGGTCAGTCACCGACAGCTCAGATCCCATCAGCATATACTTGAAGTTGGGGTTCTTCGTCACAGTGTGCATCACTTTACACTTGCCAACATTGAACCGCATTTGCCACTTTGTCGCCCACTCCCCCAGTCTGGGGAGATCTTTTTGGAGCTCTTCACAATCAGTTATGGATTTCACTACTCAAAAGAGTTTGGTATCATCTGCAAATTTGGCCACCTTGCTGCTTACCCCTGCTTCTAGATCTGGAGGGAGAGAAAGGGGAATACTGTAGATGCTTTTAGGCAGCAAAGGCTGCCTGAAATAAATGGCAAGTGCTCACTGGGGGTGGGGGAAAGCAAAAGTTGTTGACTGTATGTCTTAACTGTTAAGGGATGCTGAGTATGTGTGCGCTCTTGCTTTGTTTAAAGCATGTTAGTGGACCACAGGGATTCTAGTTTCAAACAAACAAATAAAACACAAAACTGAAGTTAGCTCACTTTTGCCATACTGTGTACACTCTGTGCTAAATATAAATACATTTTGCACTAGGGCAACACAGATTCTGTACCAAAAATGCAGAATACTCTGTATAAATAAATCAAATATATTTGCATAAATTTAATTAACTATGTACAGTTGAATTTACTTCTAACCATGTGGAGGGGCACTAAAGCCCCATCTCAACCACTGAAATCTTGCTCAGTCCCACCTCTTATTTTAGGAGGAAAGTGTTCAAAATACAGCATGTGAGCTTTTGAGTTACACAGAGCTCTTCTTCAGGCTACATGAGGGAGAGCATTTATTCCAAAAAGGAACAGTATAGATATTTCTGTTTATCATGCCCACACTCAGAAATACCTTGTTTCCTTTTAAGTTTGTTGACCATTCAATCTGAGAAAGAGTTCTGTGTCACTCGAAAACTCACATACCTCATTTGGTATGTGATGGGCTGGCTCATTGGCTGGCTGCATACTATTTTTCTGACTGACTTTGTTCTACTGAACCAACAGGGCTTATCTGTTTTTAGAATACAACAGATTACTCTTGCACCATAAATATTTATACAGTCCGCTTCCCACACAAAAACATACACTCAAAGTACCTTGCTTACAGACAGACATCAGTGCTCCGTAATTAACAAATACAACTGGATAAACAGGCATAAGGGTTTAGATAAATTTTTGTAACTAGAACCTGGTTTACCCAATTTTTCTAATTTAGATTTCATGTGGGTTACCGACATTAGCATGATTGTGTGAATCCATGCTAAGGTGGTTGATGCCCCCAAATGAATCTGAGAATCCTTGATGTGGGTTTGCACATTCATGCTATTTATTTATTTATTATTTTTATTTTTCACATGTATATCCCACTCTTCCTCCATGGATCTCAGAGGAACATAACAAGGTTATTTTTATCCTCACAACAAGCCTGTGAGGTAGGTTAGGCTGAGAGATACATGACTGGCCCAGAATCACCCAGTGAGTTTCATGGTTGAATGAGGATTCGAACTCAGGTCTTCCCAGTTTCATGTAGTGCCATAATTTGTTAATTAAAAGATTAACTAGCTTGACTTGTATTTTTGAGCTGATATTATGGTAAAATTATCTGAAAGATGGGTGTCAGATGTTTGGACAGGTGCACAATTTCAGAGCTTGCCTTAAGTGCTATTTTCCCTAGATATGCCTCTTCTTAAAGGGGCAGCCTTCTGGAACCCAGAACTACTACTACACTCTATCAGCCTGCCAGGCTTGTTGCCAGCACTGATAAGCAGATATTGTGTGTGTGTGTGTGTGTGTGTGTGCGCGCGCGCACAATGGTGTGGTAGAGGCCAGAGTGCTGCCTTGGACGTCATGATCCCAGGCCCTGGACCCGACTAGGTAGGAGAGAGGGTGGAAAGTCCAGGGGAAGAGACAGAGCAGAAGGCACAAGGTGACTTTGTGCCACTAGCATCCTGATCTCCCACATTGAGAGAACCAGTGCCCCTACCAAGACCTGAAAGCATAACTCTGCTCTCACCAAAGAGGCCCATGATGTCTGGCCACACAGGAACATACCTAGAGCCCTGTGGTGGACCAAACCTCGGTGGGTTGCAGGGAGGGAGAGAGAGGAAAGAGAGCAGGAATGCAGCATCAGAGCCCAGAACTGCTTGCCCCACAATCAAAACAAGCAAAGCTTTCTATGTTTTCCTCACATAATTCAAAAAGAAAAATAGCACTTAAGACTCACTTTCTTATAGCAATAGCACTTACATTTATATACCGCTTTATAGCCTAAGCTCTCTAAGCGGTTTACAATGATTTAGCATATTGCCCCCCAACATTCTGGGTACTCATTTTACTGACCTCGGAAGGATGGAAGGCTGAGTCAACCTTGAGCCCCTGGTCAGGATCGAACTTGTAACCTTCTGGTTACAGGGCAACAGTTTTACCACTGCGCCACCAGGGGCTACTGACATCCAGCCCAATTCCGCCTTGGTGTTCCAGAAGCTCTTTGGGTGAATATTTGCTCCTTTCCTCTGAAGGAAAAGAATCTCCATCTCCTTTGTCCCCCCACCTTTGTCCATATGAGAAATGGAAAGGACTTGAGCTATTGATATGATCCTTCCTATGCACCTTCATTTCCCACTGAGTGGCCCTCACCAGCATTAATGTCCCCTGACTTAACCAAAACACCCCTTGCTTGCTTTCCCCATCTTCTGTAGTAATAAGCATCTAGTCAGTTACGCACATACACTTAAGGCCCATTTACATGTTATGTTCAACACTCATACAACAAGTGTACAGTGTACACAGGCACATTTCTATACTTAGGACAGTCATTCACATGTTATGCTGAATGCAGGTACAAAAGCACACTTCCTATCTGTACCATGCATTTGAAGGGAATAATAAACAAACAAACAAACAAACAAACAAACAAATA
Source organism: Hemicordylus capensis (assembly GCF_027244095.1). NCBI lineage: Eukaryota > Metazoa > Chordata > Lepidosauria > Squamata > Cordylidae > Hemicordylus > Hemicordylus capensis. The sequence goes on along the minus strand of NC_069662.1, from coordinate 97,429,807 downwards.
ATACAACTTTATTTGTTAGCTGCCCCATAACAAATTATTCTCTGGCCTATATCCTGGCCTATATCCAGGTTCACTTTTTAAATTAACACAGGCACAGACATTCACACAAACATGTGTACAGACATGTGTACAGACATCTGTACACTTGTACAACATAATGTCTGAATTGGGGTTTAGACAGTGATGCTGAGGTTAAGCATTAGTGTCCAGACACGTGAAACATCTTGCGTGATCTGTGTCACATGGAAATGTCATGTGTGTTTCATTAGATACAAGTCTCTCCTTTGAATTCAATAAAATATATTTTTATTTATATTTTAAACCTGTGGGTTGTCAGTTCTTTTGAGAAGCGGTCTATAACTGTGCCTCACTGATTTTTTTTAAACCCTGTTTGCTCTTTGTGACATCATTCTCTGTGACATCACCAACTGCCCTCTCAACTGTCAGCTGCTCAGAAATTTCTTGTGGGAGCAAAAGGGGTTGATTTCTCCCATTTCTGAAGCCGTTCCTATCACTGAATGAGAGAGAGGATCTAGGAGAGCAGCTGCTTCCTTCTCGCCTCTCCTTTCCTCTGCCAGGGTTAGCAGAAAGATTGATCTCCAGATGATGCTGTTAAAGGCTTCAAGGACACCAGCAGGCCTTTCCCTCCTAGCTTCCTTCAGCATCCTGCCAGGGGCAGGATAAAGATCATGATGGAAGGCAAGAGGCTTCTCTTCTCTGCTGTGAATCATTTCATCAGGTGGTGAGGAGTTTCAAGGCAGCCCTGTCTTCCCTCTGTTCCCTTTGGAGGAGACGGAGGGGGTTTCTGTAAAATTCCCCTTATCTGCTACTAGCTAGACCTTGGTCCACTGGGCCAAGAGAGGCACTTTTAAAAGCAGAGACTCTTCTTTTGAGCAGGGGGAGAGCAGTTGTCCCTCTTTAGCACTGCACAGCACCCTTTCCAGGGCCTCACTTGTGTCTTTTTCAGATCATGAGGCCCTTTGTAACAGGAAACCATTTGCGGGGCGGGGCGGGGGGTGTTCCTCCTCTTGTGCCACACAGTTTGGGAAACAGCCCTGCTCACTGGGCCAAGAGGGACCTTTGGAAGAAGTCACAGTTCTTTTATTCCGAGCAGGCCGAGAGCCACTGTCCCTGCCCTGTTCAGTGCAGACAGCCCCGCCCAGTGGCTGTGGCTGCAGCCTCCCTCGTCTGCTGCTTAGAGTGCAAATCCCTTCAGGGCAGGGAACCATTTTCAGGCCCTCTTGTAGCACCCAGTTTGGGAATCGCCCCTCTAACTGGGTATAAAGGGGGTAGTTCTCATTTGGGGGGCGGGGCGGGTGTTGCTGGTATCTCCTGTCACTGGCTGTTGCCCCTTGGCTGTTGTTGGTATCGTGTGTGTGTGTGTATGCTTGTGAGTCCTTTTGGGACAAGGAAACATCTTCAGGCCTTCTTGCTGACACAAAGTTTGGGTTCCATCCCTGCTAACTGAGCAAAACACTTTTTAAAGTGGTGTCTCGCTTATATTTGGGGGGCGGGGGGCAGGGAGCAACGGTCCCCTAATCAACTCAGCATAGCATCCTTCTGAGGCGATTGCTGGTGTCTCTCTTGAGCTGCGGCTTAGATGGTGAGCACCTCTGGGACAGGGAACTCTCTTCTCATTCCTTTTGCAATGTTAATCACTTCGAGAACTCTTTTTAGTTAAAAATGGCATATCAACATTTGTGATAATTGTGGATTGTGAGTGTGACTGGAAAGAGTGACGAGATCACATGGTCTGGTCCCTCCTACCTGCTTGTGTGCCGGGCTGAGAGGGAGGAGTCTGGTCATGTTCAGACACACCTCTGCACATTATTCAGACCCAGGAACTGTGGGTTAAGTGCTTACACATCTGGATGTATCTAGTTTTTCTTTATGGCAAAATAAAAAGAGATACCAAAGCAGGACCGTGAGAGATCTGGGGGCACATGTGGTCTTTTTTTCTGTCTACAGGGTGGAAGGTCAAGCTGCACAAAGAGAATGCAGGATCCTGCAAGGAAACAGCTGACTGTGATGAGGGTGTAATCAAGAAAGGTTTGGATTCTTGAATCATGGCCCTACCTGCATGGAGGACTCCTGGATGGGGTGCACTTCATGAAGACTGGGGGAAATGTGCTGGGCAAGAGCATCGGTTGATGCATCAGAAGTAGGGGTAACCCTGGGGGAAAGTGACTGTGCCATCTTAGAATTCACAAAATCAAGGGGAGGAGGCACTTCAGGAAACCAAACCTTGGATTTCAGGTAAGCTGATTTGAATGAACTCAGAGGAACACTAGATAGGATTCCAAAACTAGATGTCCTAAAGGAGAACCTTGAAAAGACTGAGGGGTTCACTGATGAGGAGCACCCCGATGCAATCCCCAAAATGACTTTGGATAAGATACCTTCACATCATGGAAGAACCCAAGCCATCAACTTCCTGGGATCTCCCCACATCTCTGCACCCTGTGACAGACCCAGGAGAGTTCACTTGGGGGCAAGGTCAGATCCCCATATGGCCAGCAGAGAGGCACCACCATCCCTGTCAGATCCCTGACAACACTACTGGGCCCAGGCCAATCTGCAACAACAGAGAATAAGCGCTCAACTGAGAGCTCAGGAGAAACCTACTTGTGAAGAAGGGATCTCCTCAAGAGGAACATTAGAGCCTGAACCAGCTGCACCCAGTAAGGGCTGAAGAGACCAGCTACAGGGTGGAGACCTACAGGCCTCTATTTAACCCCTCCTGAGTCTCAAGATGGCTCTTGGTATAATAGCATATTTAGCTGTTTATTTTGATGCCTGCATCTCTGTCTGTCCAGCATCCAGTATCTGCTGGTCTATTTCCTGGGGGCTTTGTATTCTGTCAATCCTTTCTGCAGGCGTTCTCTGGTTCTTGTCCAAACTACATTCCTGTCCTTTTCTGAAGCCTGATCTCCACTTGGCCTAGCATCCTTCCCTGAGCTGGGCCTGTGCTGTGAGTTGCTGATTGAACATTGCATAACCTAGTGAAGGCAGGGCACTGGGTGTGTTGGAAGAAAACTAAAATGGATGTAAAAGTGCCGAGGAGGAGGAGTGGGAACTGGAAAAGAATGCAGCCAAGGGAAGCAATGGAGAATCCTGATATTTGTGTCTTGTAATTCAACATTGCATGCATTTTTCTAAATTTTGGGTTTCTCTGTATTTTTCTAAATTTTGGGTTTCATTTGCTCAAGCCCGGTTTAACGTGTTGCCCTCTTCTCTTTTGGAATGGAGGTTTGTTAAAGATCATCCTGTTATGGTTTTCTGCCCTTGTGGCGCTGGCCTCCTGGAAACTATCACTCATGTTTTGCTATATTGCTCTTTGTATCGGGATGCCAGAGAAGAACTTATTTCCCCTCTGTTTTTCAAATTTCCTGGAAGGTGTGAGCTCTTTTATTCATATTACTGTCTTGCGGATTCATGTTCTGAGATTATGAAAATTGTAGCTAAATTTTTCTACATTGCCATTAGGTTAAGGTCCCTGTTAAGCGCTTAATTGCGAGAGCTGTTTATTGTTTTTAAGTAATTTATTATGAGTGATTGTATTTTGTTTTATTGTGTTTTAGCATTGTTTATTGATTGTTGTATTGGACATATTTGTTACTTCTATTTTTGCTGGCCAATGGCTGTAATAAAATTGATGATGATGATGTCTTGTAATTCATGTGGCAGTCCTACAGGGTAGGTGAGTCTTGTTGGTTCCATGTCACAGATGGGATGACTGAGGTATTGGGGTTTGCCTGAGGTCTTCTGTGCCCGAGGCAAGATCTAAAGCAGGGATTTCCAGATGGGTAGTGCGGACTCTCAGCCAACATGCCATAGTGGCTCTCCTAGTTATGGAGAGGGCTTTGACAATAAGAACGAGGGTCTTTCTTACATAAAGTAGGTGCTATTTGTGTCTCTGAATTCTGTGGGGAAAACATGGAAAACTCTTCTGTGTTTGGCTTGTGGGGCAAGCACTGCTGGGTTGTGATGCTGCGTTCCTGATCTCTTCCAAGGAATCTCTCCAAAGATTGGGGAAATTGATGTGTTTTAGAAAACCAGAGTAACTCCATTTTACTTAGAAAACCTCAGTTTGACTTAAAGTAACCCCAGCTCAGCTCAGAGCCATCATGGCCACACATGATCAACGTCATTATCTCTCTCCACTAAAATGTATCTATGGAACTTGGTTCTCACAGGATTCTCATTGTTCTTTTGCTGACTGTTAAGAAAACAGGATGTAACCAAATAAGGAATGATCACCAGATGAACAATGAATCATTCGCATGCGTACTAGATACTTAGTCCACCATTTTGTTGCCACGTATACTATGTCTAGGGTATCAGCATCATTCAGATTATTTGTATAAATGTAAGATGCACCTATAACCAATTTGTATTCAGTTTGAGAGCATAAAGCCCTCTGATTACCTGTTGCTATCTGCAGAGCAATAACGTCTCTAATTGATTCCCATTGAGTCTGTTTGATTGGCTAAAAAGCGGACCCAAGGACGAACCGGAATTCACATCAATTTGGTGCCGTGACTCGGATGTGACTTGGGTGGACAGTCTGACCTGTCATGGGACAATGAGATCCAGCGCGCTTCACAACATTTTGTCTGTGGAGGATTCTCATGGGCCCGGGACGCGCCAGTCATCACAACGCGCCACATCTGGGAATCGAGGCAAGAGTGAATGAAAGTGTGAATGGAGAGAGTGAGTGAGTGAGAGAGTGAAATCCAGAGACGTTTTGGTGAGTACCGGCCCGAGAAGGAGCAAAGGGGAAATCACTGCCCGACAAGGGGCAAAACTTAACAGCCCGGGGAGGGGCTGCCCAAGGAGGGGTGAAATTTCAGCCCGAGAAAGGGGGGGAAACTTTTAGCCCAAGCAGGGGTGATTAAAAGTCTAATTAGAGACAGCCCAAGCAGGGGCAAACGAGGGGGGGTGGACTATGGGGAGTAGAAATAGCAAGTACCTTTAGAATGCGTGTTGAGGAATTGGGTGATTCTCACGGGAGGGGGAGGTGCCCTCAGAATGAAAGTTTTAAAAACGCCTCTGTGCTCCAAGCAGCTTCTCCTTTCCAACATGCTATGGAAAACAAGGGGTCTGAGGAAAGTATTAAGAGGAAAGAATGATTGTCTTTTGCTAAAATCATGTTGTCTCTGTGTTCTGTTTCCAAGCTGTTTCAAAGCTTTGCCCTTGTGTTGCAAACAGTCTAAATTTCTTGCTGCCACTGTCCTGTTGTAACCAAGCCAAAAGATAACACTGTTCTTGCTGCAAAAAGTTTCTCCGAACAAAAGGCTGCCTTTGTTCTCTCCCCACCCCCCCTTCAACTGCTTGCAGTTGAAGAAGAGGAAAGAAAATGGAGTATGCACATGCTGAAGTTCTGTGAGAAAAGACTATAAGGAGAAATGAAAGGATTTTGGTTGGAAGATTGTTAAACAAAAAGGAAAATTGCTTGAAAAGCACCAGTAAGTCGTAAAGTTGTGATGTGGAAAGGTAATATAGAATTACAGATTGTTTTATGGATGGCTGTGATAAGTTTATTCTATTTAAGCTACTTTCTTAACTGAGTTTATGGCTAACATATTGAAAATGTTTTGAAATTCTTTGTGACTCATGGAATTTCTTTTGTTTAGTCCTTTGTTCTGTGAAATACACAAGACAAGCCTCTCTCTGTGTGTGCATGTTTCTGAGCGGGAGCCCAAAGCTCTGGTTCTGTGTAGGAATTCAACCCCACATCAATCTTATAGCTCATCTCTGTGAAGATGAGGTTTCTGTTGTATTTATTCTGTTTATTCTGTTGTATTTGTGAATGTATTTATTCTAGTGACATGTTGTTGTTTTTCTGTAAACTGTTCCAGACCAAACTTGCTCTGACATTGAATTCCAAAATTAGCAGTTATTATATTAATTGAACATAAAATTGGTCATGGCCTGAGCAACAGGGGGAACTTTCAGCGGTCAGCTGGCCAACTGAGGTGCTGAATCTTCCCACCTCTGCAAAAGTGCTGCTTATGGCTAGCTAAATGCATTAGGCATAAGAGCAAGCTCTATTTCATTCATTCTTATATCAAGTTGATTGTGATATTTCTGCCACTACTGAGTATTATAAGCCTTTATATGTTATGTTTACTGATTTCCTTGAGATGGTATCTTACCTATTTTCTGTGAGCTCAAAACTTTAAACCGGAAGTTTCCCTTTCAATTCTTTCTCACAACTGAAGCTGATCTCTGATGAACAATGACAACTCCGCTCATTTCCAGATGGGAGGGGGAAGGAGGTTCTCTGTAAAGCAGTTTGTGTTCCAGCCAGTTAATCGTGGGTGAGAAGGAAAAATGGATTTTAAGATAAATTAGTCTAATTGTATTACTGTCATGTTTTTGCAAAATCTATGCAATATTTCTGCTAGCTGAATTTGATGTGAACTGAGAGCTACTAGTCAAATGGTCTAAGGTTTTTAAATTCGTCTCATCCAGCAGCCCTGCTTTGCCTTCACAGTAGCTGAATCTTAAAATTCCAGATCCCAGATATGCAACTTGATGAAAGGAATTTTGTTTTGCCACTCCTGCAAGTGGAAGGGAGTTCCAAAGCACTGATTTGCATTTTACCTAGAAGACTTCCCAGTTTGAAAGGATCAAGCTTTGTGTGTTACTGTGAAACCCATACCCTGTTTTCACAGCTCGTGATGAGAGACTTGACTTTATTATCACAGGTTTCACCGCTCTGCAAGATTATGGACAATTTTTCTGATAACACCTTTTACTAAAGAGGCCTGTAAAAAGGGACACTTTACTTTGCTTCATGAGACATTAGGCCTCGTCCAGAAGTCTCAATCCTATTCCATCAAGGTATAGTATTTTCCCTGTGGGCATGGACTGTTTCTTTCTTATATAGGTTTCCCCCCCGAAGATATTGTTACCCTACAAAGTACTCATTGGTCATCTGCTAAGTTATGAGGCACAACTATCTACACGTGACCTAGATAAAGATCCCAAAGCCAGATGTTACTGACGATGAAGTCAGTTATACTGGATGGAGATTGATTGCCCTGACAAAGGCCTGTAAGTATGATTGTCAGCCAGCGTGGTGCAGTGGTTAGAGTGCTGGACTAAGACCGGGGAAACCCGAGTTCAAAACCCTCATTCAGCCATGACACTTGCTGGGCGACACAGAGCCTGCCACTCAAATGATTTGGCCTGCCTCACAGGGTTGTTGTAAGGAGGAAGAACAGGATACAGAAGAGAATGTGAGATGCCACATGGAAACTGGACTTTGTTAGCAGTGACTATGCTTGACCTGAAAGGCTTTAATGCCTCCTCAAAACCCCAAACTCACAAGGGGGGTGAAAAATGTGAATGCCTTTTTCTTTTTGACTTTATTGCTTTGCTTTTGCCCAGGATTGCTGTTTTGTTCTCGTGATCAGAAACCAGCCTACAACACAAGCCACCAAGCCCTAAATGAGGACATCATCCCCTGTTCTGATCTTTGGGGAAGAGGGGCCCAGGGCAAGCAGGGAAACAAAAATATAAATTGGGTGGTGGGGGGAGAAATGCCAAAAGACCAAATTGAAAATAGCCTCAGGTTTTATCCATCCTTTGTATTATTTGCCTTGAAAACTTGATTTTCCTTTTGTACTGACGGTTGGCACCCAGAGACTTAGTCTCAGGATGCTGTCCCTAAATGGGGGGAGGAAATTGGCAAATCACTTGCCTGTCTTTCTCTCAAGTAAACAGGTTTGCAACCAACAGTGCCTTGAATTGTCTTTCCAAGAAGGATTGGTCCGCCCCAAATCAAAGGAATACCTGGATCCATTGCCAGAACGTGATCCCAAGGGAGTCTCCAGAGGACATCAACACTGACCCAGGAAAACTAACCATCAGCAGCAGCAGCAGCTACCAGAGGGCAGTCCCTATCTACATTTCCAATCCAACCCAACGGTGACGGAACGTCCATCTGCTACCCCGTTCTGTGTTTGAGGAAGAGGGCTTAATGCAAAATTCATCTTCCTGCTCCTAAGTGCTGTAGGAGAGGGATAGACAACAAATGCCTGAAGACTGCCTGATAACAAACAGGCAAGCCAATTTGTTCACTTTTCTCTGGAGTCATACATGCAACAGCATCTCCCCAAGCTGTAAAGCCCTGGAACCATCCTACCTGGGTAAGATACCTCACCAAGGACACTATTTCAAATTCTGCCAAAGACACTATTTCAGATTGCCCACAAGCGGGGGAGTCAAGGCTCCCAAACACATGAACATTCGAGTTTGTCTGCGGACACTAGCCAAACAATCCAAAACAACACGGATCAGAGAACATCCAGGATAGCCAAAATCCTGCTACGTTGTACGTAGCATTTGGTTCTCAACTGAAGGACTAAAATATATTTTTCCTTACCAAGGACTTTTAGATTTTGAATTCTAAAGCTCTCCATTGCTTCCTTTTTGGCCATGACAGACTCTAGAGGACACTAAGGGGGGGTGGAGTTGATGATTTACACCACTTTCTTATATTACTTTCTTGTAGTGACTATGTGCTATCATTATGTTGAAAAACTTGCTATCTCCTGTGCTGTAAGGTCATGGACCTCACATGCTTGCTCTCTGGTCATTTCCTTATTTGTTTCACTTACATATTGTGCAAATAATCTCATTGTTTCAACCAGAGCATTTACCTGCAAGTCTGCACCTATCCCCAAGTTACTGATCCCTTTGTGCTCCAAGACATTAAGCTGGCCCAAGCTTTACCTGCAATTTTATAGACACTTGTATTTAATCAATGTGATTGTACATGACTTGTCATTGCTATCGCTTTCCACAAACTGATAACCCATTAATCACCAGAAGCATCTGGTTCCACAATGCAAGACTGTTATTTATACTTTATTTTAAACCATCTTTATCCCAAATAATGTTGCTTGCTATAACTTATATGATCTTTATATGTACACCTCGCTGTTATGTGTAAAACTTTTTATCTTTATCAAATCATGCCAGATATGGGTGGTTAAGGATATGTGTGTGATGTATAGAATTATACTAATTATGTTTGTAGCTCTAGGATGTTGTGTGCAATGTATCTAGTTTTATTGCCATATGTGCAGCCCATTTAGCACATATCATTTCTGTAAAACCTACACGAAGGACCGGCCGCGCGTTTCTGAAGGACCGGCCGCGCGTTTCTGAAGGACCGGCCGCGCGTTTCTGAAGGACCGGCCGCGCGTTTCTGAAGGACCGGCCGCGCGTTTCTGAAGGACCGGCCGCGCGTTTCTGAAGGACCGGCCGCGCGTTTCTGAAGGACCGGCCGCGCGTTTCTGAAGGACCGGCCGCGCGTTTCTGAAGGACCGGCCGCGCGTTTCTGAAGGACCGGCCGCGCGTTTCTGAAGGACCGGCCGCGCGTTTCTGAAGGACCGGCCGCGCGTTTCTGAAGGACCGGCCGCGCGTTTCTGAAGGACCGGCCGCGCGTTTCTGAAGGACCGGCCGCGCGTTTCTGAAGGACCGGCCGCGCGTTTCTGAAGGACCGGCCGCGCGTTTCTGAAGGACCGGCCGCGCGTTTCTGAAGGACCGGCCGCGCGTTTCTGAAGGACCGGCCGCGCGTTTCTGAAGGACCGGCCGCGCGTTTCTGAAGGACCGGCCGCGCGTTTCTGAAGGACCGGCCGCGCGTTTCTGAAGGACCGGCCGCGCGTTTCTGAAGGACCGGCCGCGCGTTTCTGAAGGACCGGCCGCGCGTTTCTGAAGGACCGGCCGCGCGTTTCTGAAGGACCGGCCGCGCGTTTCTGAAGGACCGGCCGCGCGTTTCTGAAGGACCGGCCGCGCGTTTCTGAAGGACCGGCCGCGCGTTTCTGAAGGACCGGCCGCGCGTTTCTGAAGGACCGGCCGCGCGTTTCTGAAGGACCGGCCGCGCGTTTCTGAAGGACCGGCCGCGCGTTTCTGAAGGACCGGCCGCGCGTTTCTGAAGGACCGGCCGCGCGTTTCTGAAGGACCGGCCGCGCGTTTCTGAAGGACCGGCCGCGCGTTTCTGAAGGACCGGCCGCGCGTTTCTGAAGGACCGGCCGCGCGTTTCTGAAGGACCGGCCGCGCGTTTCTGAAGGACCGGCCGCGCGTTTCTGAAGGACCGGCCGCGCGTTTCTGAAGGACCGGCCGCGCGTTTCTGAAGGACCGGCCGCGCGTTTCTGAAGGACCGGCCGCGCGTTTCTGAAGGACCGGCCGCGCGTTTCATTAACCATCGTATAGATTTTTCTCTTAGCAGTTATTACAATATTGGTCAAGGAGGATGGGGAAGCTCCTGAATAAGTTGTTTCAGTGAATCATGCGATGAGCAAGGCCGGAATCCAGAAGAATGGCTGCAGCGCTAGCAAGGAGCATTTCCAGTCATTTTTTCAGGAGCAGAACAGGACTTTGCTAACTAATGAAGCAAGGTTGTACCGTATATTATTTCCGTTCTCATTTTGTATTTTTGCATTTAAATTCCTGTGCTTGTCTTTTGTTTCCCTTTTCTTTTTCTCCAATTCTGTTTAAAATATCAGGCCCTGGAACTATATTTGAGGAATATCCCCCAGAGGTTTTGCATGTGGCATTTTTGTATATTTAAGTTATCTATAGATTTTTTTTTTTTACTCAAAGCATGTTTCACCACCCCAGCATATTGTATGGCCCATCAGATCCCTCTGCTGCCTTTTGATTTCTCTCAGAGAAGCTGAAGCTGCTGAACAGATCTTTCCATAGTGGTTTGTTTCCACAGACCATCTCACTTTTCATGTTTCTGCTGCTTGTTCACTATAGCTGCCACTTGAAGCTCTGGTGTGTTGTTTTGGGGTGTGGAGCAGGGAGTGCTTTTCACAGCAGTTAGACACTGGCTGGGTGGAGTTGTGGTGTCAAGATTCGCCAGGGCAGGAAATCTTTGATTCTTCACATAGCAGATATCCAAAAGCAAGAGAAATGGCACAGAAGAAGCTGAGAGGCTAGAGACTGCTCAACTTAACGGAAGCTCCCCAGCTGTTGGATTGCAACTCCCGTCATCCGTAGCTTCTCCTGTTCCCATCACTCCTGCCCATCACTCCCATCACTCCCTGCCAAAAACTATGGTGATGATAGAAGCTGTACTCCAATCACCCCCAGCCAACATGTTTTGTGGCATGAGTTGATGGGGGTTCAACAACAGCTAGAGAACCTCTGGCTGGCCACACCTGCAATAACAAATATAGTCCCCTGATACAAATCCAAATGTTTTTATGAAGAAAACCATCAGTTTTGGGCAATGGCTTGTCAGGGGCTGGATAAATAAATCAACATGAAAACAAAGCAGTTGAAACAGAGGGTCATGAAGAAAATGCTTCTTAAGTAGCAAGTCTACAAATCTATAGCTCATACTTTTCCTTTTATCTCCATTATATCAGCAAAGAAGAGCATCCCTTTAAACATTTAACAAAGGATCCAGTCTTGCTTCTGACACACTGTTATCAATGTGAATGCTGAGTGTGGTCTCAGTCAAGTAAATATGCATTGACATAATGACAAATCTCCCCAGTGGGTGAGTGGAATGGTGGGTCCTAGAGAAGGCAGGAAGAGGCTGAGGAGAGCAACCCCACAACAGATTCCCATTCCCTTTCTGGCTAGGTTTGCAAAAGCTTTATGTACACTCAAAGTCATGAGGCTTTTGCAAACAGGGGGCATAGTTTCACAGCAAACTACTTCACCCCAGGAGTGGAATCCACACCTTAGTTTACAGAGCTCCCTTCAAAATAGTTACTGAAGTTGCAGCCCAAGTTTGCACCTGTTTCCTCTGTCCCATCTCTTGATTCTGAGTCTGGGTGCATGACTACCCCTTCCCCTAACTCCTCATACAGTGTGGGGTGCAAGTGTCATGTCCAGTCCTGGCAGGGTGCAAGAAACAAGGCTGGACCACACAGTGAACCATGCTGTGGTTGCATCCTCAGTCTGTAGGGCCAACCAGGGGAGCAGAGGATGCGCTAATAAAAGCGATCCCCGCCCTCTATTGGCCTTCTGCAGGGACACCTCGGCATCCACCCACCATCCTCAGGTAACAGTGTGGGATTAGCTGGTCGCCATTTGGGGCCGAGTAGGAATTTTCCCCATCCACCCTGATTGGCCTGGAGGTGGCTGGTTTTTTGCCTACTCTGCACTGTTGAACTGGAAGGGATTTTTGATCTGGCGAATGTTAGGAGTGGTGCTGCTAAACAGTGTAGCCCCTTGGTCACCATGGCAGGTCTGAGGAGGGAATGCAGTGCCACACCCCAGGGGTGGCAGGTGCAAAGCTCCCTAGCTACACTGCAGGTCTCTGTTACAACTAGTCAATAAAGTGATGGCCCTAGTTTTAACCTATTTCCTGTGTGCTGTTGTTTATTTTTGGGTGTGGGTGCAAAGGGACTTCATGGCAGAATTCTTGCAAGATGTTCTCAAGTAGCATTGAGTGTGATCTCAATGATGATGAGCCTGCATGGTGTAGTGGTTAGAGTGCTGGACTAGGACTGTGGAGACCCAAGTTCAAGTCCCCATTCAGCCATGATACTTGCTGGGTGACTCTGGGCCAGTCACTTCTCTCTCAGCTTAACCTACTTCACAGGGTTGTTGTGAGGAGAAATCTAAGTATGCAGTACTGGGCTCCTTGGAGGAAGCGTGAGATATAAAATAAATGAATTATTTATTATTATTATTATTATTATTATTATTATTATTAATAAAATCTATAGATCTACAAAGGTAAGCTGTACAAAGAGGCAGAATCCAAAATTAAGGAGAAGCATGAGTTGCTCCTTCTGCCCTAGCCAGGTCTTCTGCCCTTCCCCCACAAAATGGGGGGAGAGGGGCTGGTTCATACTCACACAAGTAGCAAAGCTCTGCATAGACGATATCACTTCAGGCTGCAAGCGGAAGGTAGGGTTTTTAAATGCTCTCCTACATTATAATTTCCCCTTGCTCACTTGGCAAAGAGGCACCTTTTAACGTGGTGATTCTCTTTATTTAGCAGGGGGAGAGTAACTGGCCCTATCCACCCCCAGCACAGTACCGCCAGTGACTGTTGCTGGTGTCTATCTTATGCTTCTTTTTAGATTGTGAGCCCTTTGCGGAGAGGGAGCCATCTTATTTATTTATTATTTCTCTGTATAAACCGCCCTGAGCCATTTTTGGAAGGGCAGTATAGAAATCAAATAAATAATAAACAAATAAATAAGATAGCATGTTGGGGAGAGGTGTTCAACTTGGGGGTGCGGACAGAGGGAAAGCTTAAGGAGCACCTCATTAATTTATTTTGTGAGTTGGTATGGGTTATTAGGCTGGCAGGGGGTACAATAAAATATAGGGGAAACTGCTCAATTGATTAAGGGTGATGTGCACTCTTGGGTCAATGTAACCCTTTCCCTTCATAGCTATTGCCAGAAGATTTCAGTCTATCTGTGAGCAGAGCACAGCAAAAAGAGAGAATCTGGTGCTTAGTAGGTGCAAGCACGAAGTTGTCACACTGTAATCTCCCCTCCTCTTTTAACAGAATTACTAGTTTAGTAGGGCACAGGATTTCTGTGGACATAGTGTGCCTTGATTTCTGCAAAGCATTTGACACAATCCCCACAATATCCTCCTTGACCTCTGTGGAGAATGGGGGGTCAAAAACTCCATTTTGTTGTAGCTTTGCTTGTTCTTTATTTTGATATATATTTAAAATGGCTGTCCATTCCCCATTTGTGTTGCTGGAGTAGATAAAACCACGACCTTTTATTTACCCCAGGGTTATTTTTCTGTCTGGTGTTCATCCTTCACCCCACCCCACCCCACTCCAAATCTGATTTGTGTTTGCCCTGATTGCTAATCCAGGGAGCTTTCCAGATTATATGCTGCAACAGGGGGGAAATGCTTCAGATTGGGCAGGATCGTATTGAAAACAATCCCCAGAATCTCAAATTCCTATGATGGAAAAATGCAGCTATTTTTCTGCAATAGACTTGCAACATTGGAGCACTATAACACAAAGATAAAATCTGAAATAAGGTATTGGAAATGTAAATGGCACCTTGCTGTCAGTGCAGGGACTGCGGTGTCACAACACAGGAAGTATAGAAGCACACTTAGCAGATCCATAGTGACACTGTTGTAGGGTTTAATCTGGAAAGCACCCTGAAGAGGTGGGCAGAGTTTCAGGGATTAAAAGGGGAGGTTGGAACAGCTAGGGAGCAGTGAGAACAGGAGAGCAGTTGAAGGAGCTGAATCGCAAAGAAGAGAGCTGAAGATCACACAGAGGAGCTGGATCGCTCTCGGAGCAGCTGGAGGAAAAGACAGCAGCAGGACCAGACAAGGCAGCGCTGAGCAGAGAGAGAGAGAGAGCCAGGCTTGCTGGGAAGCAAAGTGGGCTGACCAAGAGCTGCTGGTGAGGTGCCTGTTAGGGCCAGTGTAGAGTGTAGGATAATCACTGGGTGTACTTATCTCATTTTCTTTTTCTTTCTTTTTTCTTTTTTCATTTTGCTCGTATGGTTGTTAAACATTGAAAAGCTATTGTTAAAATTAGTATTTTTTCTCTCAAGTAAAAATTTCAACTTTTGATTAAATTCTTGTGTAGTCTCTGTATTTGCCACCCCAGGCTTAAATGCCACACCACCCTGCCTAGAATGAGTGAGTGATGGAGGGCTGATGGGCTGTCAAGTGGAGACAGCCAGGAAAAATAAGGAATTCCGCTTGGGGTCAGCAGTAAAGCTTGCCAAATCATGTGGCTGGTTGAGACCAGACCATGACAATCTTTCTTATAATCTGATCTATTTAACCTAACTAGGACTCCACCTTTACCTGCTGCTGCTTCTACAATTATACTGGATTCTCTGGATAAACCAGAGTGCAACAATATCCCCGCTAAAGCTTCCCTGAGAATTACTTGCCACTTTTTGTAATAATTCTCTCTTTCAAAAGCAGAAGACCCAGAATGGGTGAGGTCAAGTGGTATAAAATAGCATTTGGTTTCCATAGACGGTGTGTCTGCCATCAGGAAGCATTCATGACTCTGGAGAATGCCTTAAATAAGTGGAAAGAAAAAACACATCCACTCACCCATTTCATTCCACCATTGGTGGAGATTGTTTTGTCTCTATGGCAAATACTACTGACAAATAACTTACTCCAGAATAAGTGCGCATAATGACATTTGTACTTGTAAGCCTAGAATTAATACCACAGCTGGTGAAGAGGCCCTTGAAAGTTAATTGGGTGGTAGAGCACATATTTTCACGTGTGAGGTAGCTTCAGACTTCAGTGTCTCCAATTCTGCACTCTCCCCATGCCCATAAAAGTATGGAGGCACCTTAAGATGTGATATTGTGCATATTTTTCAGTGTTGAGAGCCAGTGTGGTGTAGTGGTTGTGATGTTAGACTAGGACTGGGGAGACAAAGTTTAAATTTCTGTGCAGCTATGAAATTCAATGGGTGCCTCTGGGCCAGTCCCTTATCTCTCTCAGCATGATGTACCTTACAGGCTGTTGTGAGGATAAACATAACCATGTACTTTGCTCTTGGATCCTTGGAGGAAGGCTGGGGGCAGGGGTATTACAACAGCCTTGGTATATTGCCAGTAGGGGAAGCCATGGCTAATGGACAATGGGCTGCCAAAGGTCTGCTTCATGATTGAGTGGAGGTTGGAGGCAAGCAGTGTTCCCTCTAAGAGGGATTCCCAGATCCTGTCGACTACAACTCCCAGAATCCCCACGCAAAAGCCACTGCAGCTGGGGATTCTGGGAGTTGTAATCAACAACATCTGGAAATCCCTCTTAGAGGGAACACTGAAGCCAAGGTTTTTTAGCTTGTGGTTGGAACCACTATGCTGTACCAGTTCTTCTGCTTGGGGCCTGATTAGTACCTGGATTACCTGAGAAGCCCATGCATGTTGCTCCAAGCTCTTAAGAGGTGGCCTATTTTGGTATTCATTCAAGACCGCTAGAAAGTGGCACATAGCAAGCATAGGATGAAAGAAATCCTGGGAAATGGGCAGGGCTTTGGGGAGTAGTGAGGGGTAAGGGAGGCAGGCCAAAGCTTAGGCCCAATTTGAAGTGATCCCATCAAACAAGGCCAAAGTAAATGGGATTGCTCCCCTAAAGCATCAAATTGAATTGAGAATTCATCTGAAGCACCAAGGTGATCCCCGAATCAAATCAGTGCTGATTCACTTAGCCCTGCTATCTAGCCCAGCATCCTGTTTCCTACAGTGACCAACCAGAAGTCTACAAGCAGGAGGGAGAAGCTATATGCTATCTCTAGGCTCAGAGGCAGTATGCTGCTGAATGCCAGTTGTGGGGAGAAATAGTGGAAGAAGGGAGGTATGCCTTCAAGACCAATAGCCGCTGATAGATGTGTCCTCCATGAATTTGTCTAATCCTATTTTAAAGCCATCTAAACTAGAGACCATCAATACACCTTGTGGCAGCAAATTCCAAAGACTGATTAAGAGCTGTGTGAATGAATACACGGAAACCTTGCTATCTGCAAATCCGAAACCCACGCTTTCTGTAGTCAGGTAATTGACAGCTGACCTTGGCTTAAACAGTGGGAAAAGGGTCAAGAAAGGGTTTATTTTGCATGTTCACGGTGTCAAGGTGGCTGGAAATGATCTCCAAGGTCATTCGATACTATCGACCATAGTATCCTTCTGGAAAGTCTGAAGATGTTGGGGGTGGGAGGCACTGTTTTACAGTGGTTCCACTCCTACCTCTCGGATAGATTCCAGATGGTGTCGATTGGAGACTGTTGCTCTGGAGCTGGGTGTTACCAGTACACTGATGACACTCAGATCTACTTCTCCATGTCAACTTCTTCAGGAGCTGGCATATCCTCCCTATATGCCTGCTTGGAAGCAGTAATGGGCTGGATGAGGGAGAATAAACTGAAGTTGAATCCAGATAAGACGGAGGTACTTATTGTGCAGGGTCAGAACTCTAGAGACGATTTTTACCTACCTGTTCTAGATGGGGTCACACTCCCCCAAAAGGAACAGGTTCGCAGTCTGTGAGTACTTCTGGATTCACACCTCTCCCTGGTTTCTCAGGTTGAGGCCAGGGGTGCTTTTTATCAGCTTCGGCTGATACGCCAGCTGTGCCTGTTTCTCGAGATCAGTGACCTCAAAACAGTGGTACATTTGTTGGTAACCTCCAGACTTGACTTCTGTAATGCGCTCTACATGGGGCTTCCTTTGTACATAGTCCAGAAGCTTCAGTTGGTTCAGAATGCGGCAGCCAGGTTGGTCTCTGGATCATCTTGGAGAGACCAGGTTACTCCTTTACTGATGGAGCTGCACTGGCTGCCAATAGGCTTCCGGACAAAATGCAAGGTGCTAGTTATAACTTATAAAGCCCTAAACGGCTTAGGCCCTGGGTACCTAAGAGAGCGTCTTCTTCAGTATGAGCCCCACCGCCCATTGGGGTAATCTGAGGAGGTCCATCTCCAGTTACCGCCAACTCGTTTGGTGGCTACACAGAGATGGGCCTTCTTGGTCACTGCCCTGAGATTGTGGAATGCACTCCCTGCTGAGATAAGATCCTCCCCATCTCTCACAATTTTCAAAAAACACCTGAAACCCCATCTTTTCGCCCAAGCTTTCTCAGCTTCCTAATTTTTGGGGTTTTTTAATCTCTGGCTTATTTTTAAATCGTTAAATTGTTTTAAGTTTTTTGTAGATGTTTTTAACTAGCTTAATGCTATTTTAAACTGCCCAGAGATGAAAGTTTGGGACGGTGTATAAATTTGATAAAATAAATAAATTTCCAGCTGCCAGTTTTGGGGGTAGGAGACATTTTGTGGCTGTTTTTTAAAAAACAAGTCTCCCCTGAAATTTTTTTGTGGACAAATGATCAATTTGGGACTGGCGGTATTCCTGGAAGGAAATACCAATACTGGAAATGACTAATTTGGGTGGGGTTGGTGGTATTCCTGGAAGGCTGGAGACCTTGATAGGGCACTTGATAGGATATTTTCTTTTGCGATTTCCCTTCATCTCCCCCCATTTTTGTCCTTTCCCCAGACTCTAGGAACTAACCCTCAGATTTCCATTGCCGCAATAACGCACTATCTGTGGTTCTGATATCCACAGTTTGTGCAGAATGGAACCACTGTGGATAATGAGCTTCACCTGTAAGTCCTTTTGTCTGTCCTAAATCTTATGCCAATCAGTTTCATTGACTCCTGATCCATTTTTTCAAAGTCCAGCAGATGGAAGTCATTAGAATAATGCTTAGAAGGATACCATTGCTCCTGTGCATCAGGCCTTTTAAAATTTGAATCAAAATCTGGGGTCTCTTCATTCTCAGGAGACCTCACTGGGTAATGGAATGACATCTCTTCTTTGGTGGTGCGCAAAAACAGCTGCTGTGCAGCCAGCTCAGGATCCAATACCCTTGAAGGAGATGGTTTTGCATTTCACTGAGGAGGAGTGAGCTTTGCTAAAAGCAGGCCAAGAAATCCTGCACAGGGAGGAGAATTAGGGGAATATGGCCACTCTGGCAACCAGTGGGTGGGACAGCAAGAATGTTAACAGACCACATGGAATATCGTCAGACAGAAACCAGCTTCAAAAGGTGGAAGACAATTCAGCAATCAAGAGAGTCAAAAAACAAACAAACAAAAAACCAGAAGTAAACCAGAGATGTGAATGGGAAAATCCATGGCTTGCCAGGGTGACAACTTTAATGAAATTCCAATTCAGTAAGCAAAATAAATAAGAATGAAAAGGAATGTCTACCCAGTGTGTAAGAAAAGCTTGAATTGCGCACCAGACTTTAATGCCCATTGGGGAATCCACACAGAAGGCTGTATAAATTAATGGAATGTGGAAATAATTTTAATTATTATTTTAATAATCAATGTGTACACACAGGAAAGCATTATAAATGTCTGGAATGTGGAAAGAGCTTTTATGATCAATTGTATCTTCTTAAACAGCAAAGAATCTGCACAGGGGAAACTGGATAAATGCTTTTTATTTATGTATTATTATTTATTACATTTATAGCCTCATCCAAAGGCTCTGGGTGGTGCACAACCAATTTAAAAAGACATAAAACACCATCTAAAACATATTACTTTAAAAAAATATAAAAACAATTTAAAAACAATTCAAAACTATTTAAAACCATTTAAAATACCCCAAAACAATTTAAAAACCTTGGAAGACCAGGCCAAACAAATAAGTTTGGGGGGCTCTCTTAAAGGCAAACAGCAAGCCCAAACTGTGGATATCTGCTGGGAGTGCATTCCATAGACCAGGAGCAACTACAGAGAAGGCCTGGTTCCGAGTTGCCACCAGACGTACCAGTGGTAACTGGCAGCGGACCTCTCCAGATGACCTCAATGTGAGATGGGGATTATACAGAAGAAGGCACTCTCTAAGGTAACCCAGACCCACGCTGTTCAGGGCTTTAAAGGTAATAACCAGCACTTTGTATTTTGCCCGGAAACATATCGGCAACCAGTGCCAACTGTTTTAAAAATCAGCATGATATGGTCTCTCTGGGTTACCCCAGAGACCAGTCTGGCTGCCACATTTTGAACTAACTGAAGTTTCCGAACTATTTACAAAGGCATCTCCATGTAGAGCACATTGTAATAGTCAAGCCTGGAGGTTACCAGTTGATGCACCGCTGTTTTGAGATCATTCTCTTCAGGGAATGGACGCATCTGTCGAATCAGCCGAAGCTGATGGAAAGCACTCCTGGCCATAGCCTCCACCTGAGATACCAGGGTGAGGCCTGGATCCAAGAGCACTCCCAAACTGCGTACCTGTTGTTGCTAGGGGAGTGTAACCACATCCAGTACAGGAAGATCTAACTCATCTCTCAAATTCCCCACAATGAGCACCTCCATCTTGCTTGGATTCAGCTTCAATTTGTTATCCCTCATCCAGCCCATTAATGCCTGTAGGCAGCCATTTAGGGAGTTAATGCCATTTCATGATGATCATGATGATGATGATGATGATAAGGAGAAATCGATTTGGGTGTCATCAGCATACTGATAACACCCCGCACCAAATCTCCTGATGACCTCACTCAGCGGTTTCATGTAGATGTTAAAAAGCATTGATGACAGAATGGAGCCCTTAAGGACTCCATATAATAGTTCCCATCTCAAAGAGCAACCATCACCAAGCTCCACCATCTGGAATCTGCCCGAAAGGCAGAAACCACTGCAAAGCAGTGCCCCCTATCCCCAACTCACCCTGGCAATCCAGAAAGATACCATGGTCAATGGTATCGAACACCACCAAGAGATCCAAAAGAACTAACAGAGTCACACTCCCTCTGTCGATTCCCTAGTAAAGGTCATCCATCAGGCTGATCTAGGCAGACTCAACCCCATAGCCTGCTCTAAAGCCAGTTTGAAATGGGTCTAAATAATTGGTTTCCTCCAAAACTGCCTAGAGGTGGTTTGCCACCACTCTCTCAATCATCTTGCCCAACCATGGAAGATTGGATACCAGCCTTTAACTATTCATCACTGAGGGATCTAGGGAAGGCTTCTTAAGCAGTGTTCTAATCATTGCCTCCTTCAACCAATGAGGCATCCTATCTTTCCTCAGTGATGAGTTAATGATGTTAACTAGGCCAACGCCAACAATTTCCCTGCTAGATAGAAGCAGCCAAGTCAGGCAAAGATCCAGAGAACAACTGGTAGGTGGCACCACCCCAAGCAGCTTGTCATGTCCTCAGGCATCACAGATTGAAACTGATCCAACCTAATACTGCAAGAGGGATTGCTAGACACCACCCTATTAGACTCTGTAAAAACAGTGGAATCTCTGTTAGCTCGAATACAAGATATTTTGTCTGCAAAGAACCCATTAAAAGCATTGCAGCAAAACAAAGTCTCCGGGGACTGGTTTGAAATTGAAGGAGCCTGAATCAAATTCCTCACAACCTGGGACAGCTCTGCTGAACGCAGGATCAATGTGTGCAGACCAGAATTGGGGCTTTTTTGCCACATGCACTGCTTCCACATAAACCTTCAAATGGGATCTATGCTGTGTCCTGTCAATTTCGAGCCGAGTTCTCCTCCACTTGTGCTCCAGCCACCTACCTTGCTGCTTCAGACCCGACAACTCCTCTGTATGCTAAGGGCCACTTTTAAAGCAAGTTGGAAGGGATCCTTAGAAGTGATCGAGTCTACTGCCCTGGTGAGTTCCCTATTCCAGGTTCCCAGCAGGGCATCGACAGAATCACTGACAGGACCAACATTAAAACCCTCCAAGGCTTTTTGGAATCCTACTGGGTCCAGCAGCCATCTCAGGCAGACCATCTTCATAGGTCCTCCACACCTGCAGGGCTGGGTTGTGGCTGTGAAACCAACCTTAACCAGGTAGTGATCCATCCATGACAATGGGGAAACTACAGAATCCCCCACCCACGGAACTATGGCCACTATGAACTCCTGAGCCGCACCAAACAAGTCAGCCTCACAATGGAAATTGAAGTCCCCCAGCACTAAAAGTCTGGCTGGCTCCAGCCAACTTTGAGACCTGTGAAAAGAGCTTCTATTAGAACGTAATGTTTTCCTCCCATCAAAGAATTCATACAGGACAGAATGTTATGGGGTATATAACAGCTGAGAATTGCACAACTGTGGTTCTCTTTCAGATGTTGGACTGCAATTCCCATAATCTCTGACTATTGGCCATGGTGGCTGATGATGATGGGAGTTGCAGTCCAAAACAACTGGAGGGCTGAAGTTGTGCAGCCCTATCTTAGAGTGTAGGAAGAGATTTCATAACTCACATCTTCTTAGACATCAAAGAATCCACACAGGGAAGAATATATAAAGGCCTGAAATGTAAAAAGAAATAAGACACAGGAGAAATGTTACTTCCCATTAAGGAATCCACACAAGAGAAAACCCCTCAGAGCGATGAAAGAGCTTTTACGACAAAGCACAATTTATTATAAACTGATTAAAACAGGAGAGAAATGATATATATGCTTGAAGTGTAGAAATCATATCAGGCAGCTTGCAGCCTCTTACTTCACATCAAAGAATCCCCATTAACCAATATTAACGTTTGAGTGTGGAAAAAGCTTTTATTTATTTTTTAAAAAAATTACCATTTTCTGGTAAGTCTGAGCTAAACTGACACCAGATAATTCACAGAGAGGTAAGAAGCCCCATCATTTCTTGGAGTATTGAAATGATATCCATTGGTGTACCATGTCTTATGTCCCATCAGTGATTTTGCACAGGAAAAGCAGTATATAATTTCTGAGACTGAGCAAGATTCTTTTTGCTAAATCAGCCCTCATTAAACATCAGATAATTCACACTGGAAAGATGCTTGTGAAACTGCACAAAGTTACAGGGATGCTCCAAGTTGTGCATTTTCTTGCACTCTTATTGCACTCGTGCAACAAGGAGAGTGGAACAGGGGTTGACATCCAGACTAGAGTTATGCTAGTATAATGAGAAAAGTTGCACACACTTAAGAAGACGCAGGGGACGGTGATTCAAAGATGAATCACTTCATCTTTGCTCCAGAGGGAGCACTTGGCTTCCTTGCCTTCTGCAGTTTGAGTTTAAGAGGAACTTTTCCCTTTAACTTGCCTTCTAGGTCTCCTGGGAGTTATTCACACATGTCTTCATGCCACAGGGTATCTGAAGAGCGAATCCGCTTTGCAGCAGATTCACAGATATTTAATTCAGGGGATTAAATGCACAGTTCACATAGGGTTAGCTTCTCTCCGCAATCAAGCAGATCTTTTTCCTGTGTGTGTCCCCACTGCTTGCTCTGGGTTTTTTATCCAACCAATCCTATCCCAGGAGGAGGAGGAGGTGAGAGAGCTTTGTTGTTAGCTTGACAGCTGGTTGCGGAAGACCACAAGACTGGCATGACGTTGCTAACAACTGCATGCTTAACCCGAACCCTGCCTTTGTGAGTGACTGCCTTCATCATCTCATATCCCCTGCCCCACACACACACCTGATGGAATCAGCTCAGACACAAAGAGCTCAGGTTACATCAGAACCTGTAATCTCCATTCTGCATGAGTAAAGCAATAAGCGTTTGACTCAGGTATTTCTCCCTCCCCCTCCCCTTCTGGACTCCATCCACAGAATTTCACCAATCTGCTACAACCCCTCCCCCACACTTACAATTGCATATCACTCAGAGCAGACCATACCCAACACAGCTGTCAAACTTCCCTTCACTGAGTTTTAAAAATGCCCAATTACTGCCAATGGCCAATCCACACATCATAGAGAAACTGCAGGGTGCTGCTGATTTTTTTAAAAGCAAGACATACTTCGGTTTAAGCCAGAATGTGCAGCCATGATTTGGGGGAAAGCAGAGTCATGTCTGTACTGGTACCAGGTAGCCTGCAGGGATTTAGGGGTAAACACAGCTAATATGTGGACTGGCACACTCCTTTCCAGAGGAGATTTGAAGTAAAAGCCATGTGTGTAAAGCCTCCTGGCGACAACTCTGACTATTGAAGGCTCCCTGCCATTGTTGTGGAACTCTCTCCCACAATGCCCGAGGGATGGCATGTTGGCTCCAGCATTTCAAGTCCAATTTAACACACACCCCTAGTATTTTTTATTTCCCTCCTTCCTTTGAAAATTGATGTAGGGAGCCTAGTAAAACTGGAACCTAAAATATAGACATTCCAGATGTGCATGCCAAATTTCATTCTGATTCTAATGGAGACGTTGCACTACAAATACATAAACTCACGGACACACCAAATGCTGGTTCAGCAGAATTTATCCAATAGCCTCACTTTACTCAGTCAAACATCTAAAGCAGTTTGTAAGATATCCAGTTTTGCTCTGGGTAGTGGGCAGTTAAGCCTTCTGCACATCTCCTTCCATGAGCCTTCAGTTAGCTTTTAAACTCCAGGCATGTAAAGCCACTTGACAAATTGGCAAGGGGTGCTGTGAAAGGATAGCACTACCCCCGGCAAGGAAAATGACAGTGATTAGCTGAAGTACTGAGGTACTTAATAAGAGGAGGGCTCTGCCAAAGCCTGCCTCAATGTTTACACTCAAAGAGGAGTGGGGTGCTCACAATCCCTTTGTCAGCCTGCATGGAAGCAAGTTGTAATTTCTGATTGTTTAGCAAAGCACCAGGAGGAAGCTGCCCACTCCAGTTACAAAGTAGTGCAGAGCCTTATTGTTGCAGTTAGTCAAGAACAAGCATGGAGATTGTAGTGCTGTATAAAATAAATAAGATTTATTAGATTAAGTACATTTGAGATAGGAAAGACCTATCCTAAATATGAGCTACATAGTGAATAGGAGGAGAGAGACAGAGAGAGATGCTCCCATTTGCTCTCCAAGGAGAAATGAAGTAGAACTGACTCACTACAGGAAATACCTGAGGAGTCAAGGCAGGGTCATAGAGTAGAGACAAAGCAGGGACAGGTAAGGGGACTCTCACTAACTTCCTCTCCTCCCAATGCCCCTAGTGGTCATTAGGATAGTTGGTGTGAAAGGTTGATGCACTAGAACTCCATCTCCAACACAAGTGGCCATGGTGCATAGCAAGGGGGTTCTTGGGACTGGAGTCTCTGCTGAGTTCCAAAAGAGAGGGGCCATATGGGGCCTTGGGCTGCCAGATACTTATCCCTTATCCATAGAGGTTAGGGATGTGCACAAATCAATTTTTTCATTTTGATCTGTACCCAAATTGAATCACCCGTGATTTGTTTTGGGTCCAAATCTGCCCCCCCCCCCACTGAATCACCCCAGATTCAATTTGTACCTGAATTTTCTGAATCAATTTGGGGAAAAGAAGGGGTCCCAGGGGCAAAAGAGTGGGGTGTGTGGTAGTGCCCAATGGGTAGAAGCTACCACCCCAATTCGAAAGAAATTGGGCAAAGGGGTGATTTTAAAAGAATTTTTGAAGTTGGCACATCTTTAAGCGTTTCCCCATAGGGTGTAATGGGGATTTCAGCAGCCTTATAGCTCCATGTGGGGGGCACCAGGGTGTCCAAGAATGGGTTGTGGTGGGTGGTAGTGCCAATGCATGCAAGGAAGCTACCATCCATATTTCAAAGAAATTGGGCAAAGGGGTGATTTTTAAATGATTTTTGAAGTTGGCATGTCTTTGTGGAAGATTTGGGGCATAAAAGGGGTTTGGGGGGCAGAAGAGTGGGTCAGGTGGTAGTGCCCAATGGGTGCCTGCTACCACTCAGATTTCAAAGAAATTGGTGAAAGGGGTGATTTTAAAAGAATTTCTGAAGTTTGTGCATCTTTAACCTCCCCCCCACCCCAGGGAATAATGGGGAATTTCAGCAGTCCCACATATCTACTTGGGAAGCACCGTGGTGGCCCAGAACCGGGTGTGGTGTAGTGCACATAGGGTGCCAATCACCCCCAAAACAACAAGCCCCAGTTGTTTCTGAGGTGTTCTTCTGAGAGTAGATTCTCCGGTAGGAAATGAGAGTGGATTCAATGACAAACAATTTCTTTGAAATCTGGGTGGTATCAGGCACCCATTGGGGCACTACCACCTGACCCACTCTTCTGCCCCCCAAACCCCTTTTATGCCCCAACTCTGCCCCAAAGACATGCCAAATTCAAAAATCCTTTAAAAATCACCCCTCTGCCAAAATCCTTTGAAATATGGGTGGTAGCTTCTTTGCACCCATTGGGTACTACCACCTACCACAACCCACTCTGGGCCACCCTGTTGCCCCCCCCCGGGGGGTTATAACTAAGGCTGCTGAAATCCCCAGTATTCCCTATGGGGGAAACGTAAGGACGCATAGACTTCAAAAATCATTTAAAAATCACCCCTTTGCCCAACTTATTTGAAATCTGGGTGGTAGCTTCCTTATACCCATTGGGCACTGCCACCCATCACAACCCACTCCAGGCCACCCTGGTGCCTCCCACGTGGAGCTATAAAGCTGCTGAGATCCCCATTGTTCCCTATTGCATAAAGCGTCTTTCGCACAAGTGGTATTGCAGAGCTGTAGCAGAGAACATGCCACAACATTGCAGACAGATGCTGAGCAATACATATTTTTGGAGAGGTACTGAAGCTGAAGGACCTGAGAGAAGAATTAATTTAAAGGTGCCATTTTCTTGGCAACTGAATTGAAATAACGTGTCCCCTATTGTACGCAGGGGTATAGCTATAATTGAGCAGATAGGTTCGAGGAACCCAGCCCCCCCCAGCTCCACCCCTCCCAATTTTCTACATTATATCCCTCACCTCCCGGGGGGGGGGGTGCTGGGGACAGGGGCAAGCATGGGACCCCCTCTCCCCTTGCTACATTCCTGACTGCATGTATTAATATTCAAGAACAAATTCAATGTTACTGTTTGTACAAGAAAACATAGATTCCACTGCAAGAGTTTGCATACAGTTTGAAGCAAGATCTGACTAAACAATGGGGTTCTGACTAAATAATGGGGAGAGCCAATGTGGTATAGTGGTTAGGGTGTTGGACTAGGACCAGGGAGACCTGAGTTCAAATCCCCACTCAGCCAAGATATTCACTGGGTGACCCTGGGCCAGTCACGCATCTCTCAGCCTAACCTACCTCACAGGGTTGTTGTGAGGATAAACATAACCATGTATACCACTCTGGGCTCCTTGAAGGAAGTGTGATTAAATTCCATTGAAATCCATTGATAATTTGTGGGTGTGCAGTCTTTGCAAATGCTGGGCTTCACATGGTGTCCTACGTCTGTGTAGCCCTATGAATGGAATGGAACAGAACAGAATGTGTAATAGCAGTATCTAATATCTAATAGGTTTTTCAGAATAGCTCATTCTGAAAAAACTCAATTTTTATTTTATAAAAATAAAATTTCTAAAAAGCTATCTAGCAAAAACTGAGAAATTAGAACTGAGAAGAGATTTCATCAGTCATGGTAAGGGACAAGATTTTCCATTGGGAAATGTGTGAGACACACATACTTTCTGCCTTCTGGCAGAAGCTGATGGGAATTTGTCGGATGACCTCATCTCCCTCTTTCCCCCTGTGTTATCTTCTCAACTTCATTCAGTACTCAACTTCAGTAGCGGAGCAAGCGGCATAGTGGCCTTTGTTCTGCTCCACTGCGACAGCATGCACTGTACGCACAAGTGATGCTCCGTGCACATGGTGTCCCATGCAAATGGGGCATGTCCAGGGTTCCAAAGAGGTTTACAAGCTTTCTGCTCTGGAGCTCATTTCGAGCCAGCATTTGCTGGCTGCCTACAGAAAGGGAAATAATGCAGGCAGGCAGCAAATGCTGGCTGGAAATGAGCTCCAGAGACTTTGCACAGGCTCTTTGGAGCCATGGCCACGCTCCATTTGCACCCCATTTGTGCATGATATCATATGCAAAAGGGGTGTGTTCAGGGCTCCAGTGAGCCTGTGCCAGCTTTCCAGAGCTTATTTCCAGCCAGCGTGTGTTGGCTACCTGCATTATTTCTCTTTCTCTCCCTCGCTGGAGGGAGAGGAAGAGAAACAATGCAGGCAGGCAGCAAGTGAGCTCTGGAGGGCTGGGGCGGGCCCTCTGGTGATCGGGCCATGCTCACATGCATGTAACAACAAGCACATGGGGTGTCTCACATGGCCCTTTTCATGTGCAGCCCGGGTTCTTTGATCCCTACTGCTCAATGTTGTCTCCATCCCTGCTCCACCTGTATATTTTTGTAAATAACCCAAATATTACAAGACACCATCAATCTGCAGTGACTCTCTTTCCAAAGGAAACCAGAATCCAAGGTGCACTGCAAACCTCTGGATCTTCTCACCATTCAGGGAAGTGGAGAAATCATAAGCAGCGTAACAATACACTAAGCATCTGTCAAATATCTGGCAAGTACTGTATCTATCAAATTCTGAAATGGTGCTGTAAAATGGGTTAGTCAATACCTGCTTAATTGATGGGCTAGTCTGTATGGTACCTGCAGTGGCATGGGAGATGAAGTGGAGGAGGATGGGCCACCTGACATCAGTCCCAGTAACTTAAGAAGAATATGAAATATATCGAATCAGAAGAATCATTTTATTTACGGCCATAAGCCAAACAATATGAAAGATATATTTATTTTACATGTATATCCCACTCTTCCTTCAAGAAGCCCAGAACGGTGGGCATGGTTATCTTTATCTTCACAACAACCATGTGAGGTTGGTAAGGCTTGAGAGATAAGTGTCTGGCCCAGAGTTACCCATTGAGTTTCATGGCTGAGTGAAGAGTTGAACTTGGGTCTCCCAGTTGTAATCCAACACTCTAACTACCACACCACATTTTCCCTAGAGGCCCCAGTACTGCAGTTGGTAATATATTAGCTAGCTCTTAGTTCTCCATCAATGGAAGCTGACTACAGACTTGCCCACTTGGTCAATAGTCCAAGTGGATCTTTTTCAATATAGTTGAGTTCAGCACTAATTTACAACCATGAATGGTGTTCAGATCAAAGCAATAAAACATGCTGTAGGAAAGCACATTTGTTTCTAAAGTGCCAGTAAATAGTTGTCAGTGGCTGATCATTAGACATTTGAAGGACACACACAATTTTAAGCTGATCCAACTATGGAAACCTTTGAGTTTTAAGTTTGAATAAATTAAACACTCAGCTGTGTGTCTTTGCATAATCCTGATCAATATGCTAACATTTGCTTTGTTCTCAAGCACGAGATAACATGTTGATTTAAGACTGTCATAAACTGTGGATGATGACAGGATTAAGGATAAAAGACCTGAAGTAAAGAGTGCAGGTCTTATAAGTGTGTTCCTTGGTTTGATCAATTGTCCTATGATATGAATAGGAAAGTTCAATAGTTAAGAACATCTATATTTTACAGTAATATTGCTGGGATATTTTCTTTGGGCAAATAGATGAGTTGGTTTTACTTTAATCAGTCTGGCCATTCATTTTAGTATCTACCTTGATAGCACTATACTGTATTCTTCAATGTTCTAGGTGGAACTAATCAAAATATGATCATGTCACAATATTTGTGAATATTTTACAACATTTGTAAGTTGCAGTAAAAATGCCAAGCTATATTCACATTTGAATAAGTTGTATAGGAGGGCTAAATAATTCTGGAATAACAGTGAGTATTAAATAATACCACAAAAGCTATTAAAGAGATGCAACCAAAATTAACAATTGTTGCAGCAATTGAGTGTATTAGTAAACAGGAAAAGCCTATATGAATAAAAATGGGTTCACACAGTAAGGGAAAGAAAGCAAAGAGATAACTTGATGAATCTAGACAGTGAATTCCAGGGGGTGGGTACCACGTCAGGGAATTGCCATTTTCCAGAGATGGCCAACCTGAGGTTCCCCAGTTGTTATTGGAGTGGAGGGAGGGAAGAAGGAGAAAAAGAAGTGCCATCTAGTTGGGCAAGGAGGGGGAAATGAACAGCACAATGTAGTGGAGTGAGGAAGCAGCAGGTGGAAGTGAGGCCTCTGCAGTGGCACCCGTAGTGGTGGTTGGTTAGTATTTGCTGTCCATGCATGCTTCACCTTGCCTCATGGAAGGGCTGCCCCTGTAAGTATAGTGCCTTATCATGCTGCCTGAAGCACATAAGGCCACGTGGAGTCTTTTTGGCAAGACCATGGGTCAGGAGTTATACAAGGCGGTACATATATTAATCTGGGAAAGTGTTAATGACTGAGTATGTGACTGCAAATTCTTCCAGGTGATGACGCTTGCAATGTTAAATAGGCTCTTTCATTGTCCACTCATGTCACTGTGGAAGCCTACTAATAGCAGCTAGCCAGTCTGCTGTAGTGTATCAAGCATTGAAACTGAATTGGAAATACATGAGTTTAAGTCCCTGATTAGCCATGAAGCTCACTCTCTTTCAGCCTAACTTACCTCATAGGGTTGTAGTGAAGATAAAAGGATGAGGATGGCAATACAACACCATGTATGCTGCCCCGAGTTTCTTAGAGAAAAGCAGAAATATAGGAATACTGAACAGTCATATTTGAATATTTTGAGTCACTTATACAGAGGCTCACATTAATGAACCACATTAATTCAGGTAGACTCTGAAATTGCTCCACTAGGGAAACATAGATTTTAGAGCGCTTCCATGCTCAGCTCCTCTTTGTCTTGAGTGACAAATCTGACCACTATACTTTTGAACATTTGTACATTTCCTGTCTAGTCAAAAATGATGTATAGGTTTCCCTTTTGTTCTCTTTTTCATTTTCTCACAGTTCTATTTTACCAGAGTTCCCACTGCTCTCCCATTTTTATTGAGTGCATAGTTCTATTGTTGGGTGGTTTCTTAATGCATATATAATTTAATTAAATTTGAAAGTATTTGCTGAAATGAATGGAGACATTTTCATATGTGCTGGTACCTATATCAAAGCAAGCCCCCTCCCCCACCAAGTTAGAACTAAAGGTACTTCTCTGTATTTTAAACATAGTTATATCCTATCTATCTGTTAAACATTTCTTGAAAATCATCTCCTCCAAATACTAGGTGGTGAACTACAACAATACCAATAACAATTTAAAAGAAGAAGAAGAAAATAAAGAGCAAAAGCCTGGTGAAACAGGTAGGTCTTTAAGAAGGGCCTTAAAAGCAACTAAGGAGGGGGCTGAATGAATCTGGGGGGAAAGAGTGTTCCAAAGAAGAGGGGCAGCCACAGAGAAGGTCCTCCTACGGACCCAAGCATATGAGAAGCGATCCTGGAGATATACAGGTACTAAGCCCATAAGTGTTTTGTAAGTAAGAACCAGCACTTTGAATTGGACCCGGAAGCAAACAGGCAACCAGTGTAGTGACCATAAAAGAAGTGTGACATTATCAAATCTACGGCCACCCATGAGGAAGAGGGCCACTGCATTCTGGACTAGTTGACGTTTCTGAATCATTTTCAAAGGCAACCCTAGGTAGAGTATGTTACAGTAATCCAAATGAGAGGTGACAAAGGCATGAGTGACTGTTGCCAGGGCCTGCCGGTCGATAAAAGGCTGTAACTGGTGAACCCGCCAAAGCTGGGCAAAGGCACCCCTGGCCACGGCCTCCACCTGCTGTTCAAGCAGGAGCAGCAAGTCCAGAAGGACCCCCAGATCACGAACCGCCTCTCTCAAGGGAAGCGCAACCACGTCAAGAGATAAACTCACATCCGGCAATTGGCCAGATTGCAAACTGAACAAGAGCAACTCAATCTTGGGGGGATTAAGCCTGAGCTTGTTTTGGCCCATCCAGGTCCTAAGCACTGAGCCAGTACATGGATGGCATCACCTGTTTGGCCAGGGGTAGAGATATAAAGCTGAGTATAATCAGCATATTCATGTAAACCTATCCCACAATGATGGATGAACAGGCCCAGTGGCTTCATGTAGATGTTTAAAAGAATGGGAGCAAGGACCAAGCCCTGTGGAACTACACAAGAAAGGGGCCAGGGTGCAGAACACTCACCCTCAATCAACACCAACTGGAATCGTCCAGTGAGATAGGACCAGAACCACTGAAGAACAGTGCCCCCAAGGCCCAGCCCACTTAAGTGTTCCAGAAGGATAGCATGGTTTATGGTATCGAAGGCTGCTGAGAGATCAAGGAGAACCAAGAGAGGTACGCTTCCCACATCAAGGTTATGATACAGGTCATCCAACAGGGTGACTAATGCAGTTTCAGTGTTGTATCGCGGCACTGATTTTCTGGCAAGGGTCCAGAAAATCAGTTTCCTCCTGTACTCTCATCAATTGAGCACAAACCACCTTCTCCAAAATCTTACCAATAAAAGGAAGATTGGAGATCGGATGATAGTTGTCCAGATTATCAGGGTCGAGAGAAGGCTTCTTCAGAAGAGGGTAGACCACCACCTCTTTTAGGGCTGATGGAACAAATCCCTCCTGAAGAGAGGAATTAACCATCTCCTGAAGCCAGGAGAGAACATCCCCCCTCGCAGCCCTAATGAGCCAGGAGGGGCAAGAGTCCAGGCTAGAGGTCGCTGTGCCCATGTTGGCAAGAATCCTGTCCACATCATCAGCCTCAACAAGCTCAAAGGTATCCCAGATCATATCACAAGACCCAGGCTCTATTACCTCAATGGATACTGAGCAATTGGAATCCAACTCTGACCAAAGACCGAGAAATGTTATCAGCGAAAAATCTAGCAAACATGTCACAGCGGCCAGATGGAAGATCACTAGAATCAATCCTTCCCATGAAAGAACGGGTGATTTGGAAAAGGGCCATTGGATGGGAATCTGCTGATGCAATAAGCATGGACAAATGAGTAAATTTTGCCACCCTTACCACCACTGTATACACCTGAACATGGGCAAGCAACCGTGCTTGGTCGGCTTCTGTCTTAGTATTCCTCCAGCAGTGCTCTAGGCATCTTTTGACTCACTTCATCTCTCGAAGTTCCTCAGAGAACCAAGGAAGTTTAGATCCACAAGCCCAGAGAGGCCGCTTAGGAGCAATCTCGTCAAGCACCCTCGTACCCCCGCTGTTCCAGGCCTCAATGAATAGTACTGATGTATTGCCTACCAGATTGCTGGGAAACTCCCCAAGCACCCTCCAAAAACCATCAGGATCCATAAAGCACCCTGAGGAGGAGGACAGCGAAGCGGAGGGAGGTGGCGCTGCCACCCTGAGGAGGAGGGCGAGAGGACGGGCGGCTGGCGGCGAGGCGGAAGGAGGAGGAGAGACGGCCTGGCCCTGGCCCCCCGGGGTGAGACGGCGGTGGCGGCATGGTGGGGGATGGTTGGGCCCAACTAGAGACGCAGATGCTCTGTGTCCGGGTCCACTAGTATATTGCCTGTGGCAAGACCTGCTGAATTCCAAGAACTCCTCATCAAAATGATTGCATACTTAGCCATAATAGAACCAAGCAAGTCTAAAATGGCAGAGCAATAATGCCTGTCTGTCAAATGACAAATTCTGTGTGACACAGTTTAGCAACAGGAAAACGGAAGCAGTCCTCTGGGGCCTCTATGCGCTTCTGATAGCCTTGACAAACACAAATATTTAGTAATAGATTTGCTGTCTCATCCTATTCATATAATTCTGCTTGACAGCTTCTGAACGCAAGAACTTTTACCAAGTATTAATTCTCACCTAAAGCACTTCTAGAAGTGGAGGAGATTTGAAAGATCACAGCAGAAACAAGGAGCACTTACCACCAGCTGGCTCTGTTCCTTAAGTGACCAAACCTTTGCATATGGGAGCAAAATGGTTGAGACACAGCCTTTGTAGTAATTTCAAATCTCCAAACAACCATAAACAATGAAATCACTTCAC
Source organism: Hemicordylus capensis (assembly GCF_027244095.1). NCBI lineage: Eukaryota > Metazoa > Chordata > Lepidosauria > Squamata > Cordylidae > Hemicordylus > Hemicordylus capensis. The sequence goes on along the minus strand of NC_069662.1, from coordinate 97,396,608 downwards.
AGTTGGTGAGGATCTTGTCTGTTGCCTCTTAATTAGCTAAGCACAGTCTTGAGGAGTATCCATTAATTTCAACGTAGCTTCCCTGCTTGGTTTATTGGGCAAAGGTAACAGAGGGATTTCCCTTCTTTGTTGTTTTTTGGGGGGTAGCAATTTCCCCATCAAATTGTGTCTTTCTTTTAGATAATGTCTACATTGCATTTTGTGTTTCCCTGACATCTTTTATGCCCCATAGATATCTACTTTGCAAATAGGTCTGCTTGCTTACATACTTATGGGACAGTTCACACATAGGCCACGTCTGTTGGTTAAATATCCGACAGGGTCTGAGAGCGAATATTGGCAAACACACATCTTCCAATGTCCTCACACCTACAACTTATGTGAACCAGAGCCCCTGTGAATTAATTCTTAATTCTAACTTCAAAGACAGCTGAATTCACTTTTTGCTCGGAAGCACAAAATGTGTGAACCCAGTTACTGCTATGCTTTCTTTAAATGAATATTTGCATTACTTTATTTAAAAGGCATTTAATAAAGTTAGTAAAGCTCTCCTGAGTTCCTTGAAGGAAGGGGAGGATATTATTATTGGGAAGGATTCAGAGTTAGTTATGATCTCACAGCACAGTGCCCTGCAGAAATCCAAGAGCGGGGAGAGCATGCTGTTGTTGAACCACTGAACAGCCCGTGCTTGCTGACTGCGCACATGGGATGTTCTGTGCTTCCTAAGGAGTGCATCCTTGCTGATGTACTGCTACTCCCATTATTCCCAATGGGAGCAGTGACACAGCAGCAAGGAAACACTCTTTAGGAGGCATGCAACTGCCCCACATTCTCAAGGAGCAAGTCGTTCAGGTCGTCCAGCAGCAGAACATCTCCTCTCAACTCACAGACGTTGTGAAGGATGCAACAGGCCACTATCACCTGTGGGACCAAATCCTCCTCCATATATAGCAAGGTGTGCAAACAGAACTTCAGCTTTCCAAAAGCTTGCTCCACCACCACCTTTCTGACAGTGCTGTGGCTGTTCAGTGGCTCAGCAGCAGCGTGCATGCCTCACTCTTGGATCCACCGGGCACTGTGCTGTATGTCAGCCACCAAGTCCTGTTGAAATTAATGAGTCTTGTTACTCAAGTCTCATTTACAACTAACTTAATCTGAATCTTGCCCATTGTCAACATAATTATTTATCATTGCGCACTGAATTGTCGTCGTCATGACCCACATGTGCTAATCTTGGACGTGTAACATAACCAAATCATTAGTATTTTTTTAAAGTCAAGTATGGCTCTAATAGAGACAGATAAATGAGCCTAGAAAGAATGATAGTTTCCTCTGAGTGGGAGGTAGCTATAGTGAGGTTTCTCAGAGAAACATTGCGTGCTCTGTGCAGTATCTTCTTGCACAACATTGAGCAATTATGTGCTCTTGTAAATCCATTGAATGATTTCTCCTAGCTTTGTAATGCTATTTGCAATAATTGCCTGCCTGTGCAGTGCAATCGTGTATTGACCATCTGCCTGTTAATATTTTATTAAATAATTGTTTGACTTGCGTTAGAGTCTCTAAAGAGCAACTGCTTTCTGTGATGTTTCACTGGACTCTTTCTAGGACTGAATACGGACATACAAGGTATAGTAGCAGAACATCTGAAAAGCAGGACATTCTATATCTACAGAAGGTCTGGAGAGCCCTATGTTCATAACAGTATCAAATACAGATCTTCTTGGTTCATGTGAATGCATCTCACAGCAGTTGATCTATTATCCTTTTCTTCTTCGAACTTGTGTGTGAACATGTCTTGTAGGAATGCTGTATTTTACTCCAGATATCGCTGCCTGTGTGCTGGTGAGTGGACAGAAAGCTGCATTTTATATATGCACACACACCCCACCTTTTAGAGCTGAAAGCACACTAAGGAATACAGATGTAACAGGCAGAGCACAAAGTCATTTGTAGATAAATGGTGGCACTATGCCCATGGCTAAGAATGCCACTTGCTTAAAATAGCCACCTTCAGTCTGGAGCAGAGCATACCAAGAAAAACAGAAGTTCAGTGGATGTGACTTCTCCTATTAAAGTATTACAGTGTTAAGGGAAATTTACATTTCACATGCTAATATTGCCTGCCAGAAATGCTCTGTTCATTTTGGAATATGGTCACCTTCCCATTGTTACATGTGTTATGCATATTGAATAAATGTACCTCAGGCATTACTGGGCTTTACACCCCATAGGTAGGCACACTTAGCCCAGTTATTTTAGTTGGCTTTAGCACACCTGTCAGGGTCCCTCCCTGATGCCCCTTTCAATTCCAAGGAGGTGACCTGTTTTTATTGTTCTATGACAGTCTCCAGATTCTGGGAATTCATTCAGTTTTTACTTCCCCTCACTGCCACCATACAAATTCTTACTCTCAGTACTCAGCCTCTTTTCGCTGCTTAGCCTCATGAGCGCAGGATAGGCGTATATGTTCAGGATATAAAATGAAACAAAACTTGAGGTATAAAATGAAAACAAGAATAAGTTTATTATTTACTAATTAGAATAAAGATCTCTGCAAAGCAGGGCACATGAGCTTCTCTACAAAGTTACTAGGTACATCCGCTGTTCAACTTCCTGAGTGTTTCTTTTCATCTGGATATAATGTAACATATAGGGTGAGATAACTGGGACTGAGGTAATTAAAATGGGGTATGTAAACTTAGTGAATTCTTCCAGACCTTCTTGTCTGTTACTAGGAGCTGCCCAGAACACTGCTGGTTCTCCAGACTCCACTCATTCATCCTTCATGTTCCACACAGCCCCCACGCCTGAACAATCTTTCCTGTTCATAAGACACCAACCAATCTCTCAACTCTCAGCCCCAAACACCTCATACTTCCATGCAACTAAATCCAATTCTCCACCTTCTCTCTCTGTGTCCCAAAAGTCTTTATTTTAAATCCCCCCCCGAACCTTCCGTGCCTGGTTACTAAGGTAACCCACACACAGTCACGCACTCACTCACCAGCAACTATATACGTCCCATCACAACATCCAACATGTGTTGGATTATAGCCTATGATGTAGCATTTTCTGACCCTCTCTCTTCTCTATTGGTGAAATGATAGCTTTACAGCCTTGCAAGGAATATGCTCAACCCTCTGACCTGCAGCTACCACATTTTGCATTGACAATCCTGCCACTTAAATTAGCTGAATTCACTACTTTTTACACCAGAACATGCAGTACAGAAGGAAGATGTAAAATTAAATGGAGATGAAAAAGAATGAGGAGAGGAGAGACAGACTAAAGAGGATTTGGGGGCCCTCGGGGTGTGTGGAGGCCCTGGACTTCTGCCCCGAAGTCCAGGGTGAAGAGCACCTCTGATTGTGGCTGGCAGTTCATGAGTTAAGTTCATCTTGCCAATTCATGAAGAATACAACACAAACACAAACAAAAGCCATATTTAAAGGGCAGGAGCAATAATGCTTAAAAAATCAAAGAGAAAGGAATGGAAACTAGGTATGGCTATGTTTCTTGTAAAATAAAGCCAGATGCTTTCCCCTTCCTCCCTTTCCTGCCCAACAGCCCTTATCAATTAATGTTTTAAAAGTCCCAATTAAACCTTGCTAAATATTTGATGATGCGAGGTGATCTTCCTTTATATTTTGCTAGTAAATATTTTATTTGCTTGCTTGGATTCAGAGAGAGAGAGAGAGAGAGAGAGAGAGAGAGAGAGAGAGAGAGAGATGTTTGTGTTTTTACTTTTTACAAGCATTGCTACTTTTTTGAACTGGTTAGGGTATAGCTCCCATGACAGCACTATGAAAAACAATACATTTTCCAAGGCTGGAAATTCCTTTTAGACCCATCCATGTAGCCGTCTGAGGTTTGCTCTGTAGTACATATAGCCTTTAAAAAGTACTTCTATAGACAAAGACCTCATTTGGACAAAGGGCCCAGTCGGACATAGCATGAAACCTTGGGTAGATGAACCTATGGTTATTCCATGAAGCCGGGAATCATCCCACAGACGATCCTTCAACTGTGGTTTTGCAGCCCTTGAATACTGGACAGAGGAACCCCTCCCTCTTTCTAGACCACCCAGGCTGCATCCCAGCAAGCTCCATTCCACTCACATCTCCATTCTGTGTCCAAGGTGTCAGCACACTGGTGAAGCTGCAACCATTGGCCATGATGTTAGAGAGGGCGTGCCCAGTGTGATTGTGCTATTTCACAATAGCTCCCTCACCTGTGACATGGCAAAGACATATTAACCCTTTCCTTGCACTACTTTCAGCACTGCCCTTATGAGAAATATCAAACTTCAAGGTCACGCACAAGCACAATGCTGGACAACTCCCAGATGGCAATGGGCATTTTTGAGTACTTCTGGGTTCTTGGGGGAGGCACCAATGAATTTGGGGTGAGGATACTGTGTGGTGTCTGTGCTGAGGTGTGCATAAAACCAGCTGGCCAGGTTCAGTTTAAGTCTGAACTGGACCCGAACCGGATCAGGCCAGTTTGGTTTTGCCTCCTTCAAAGCACCCTGGTTCAGTTCATGGGTGGGGGGTGGGTTCACAGATATATTTTTTAAAATATATGTATTTTTTTTACTTACCCCTTCTGGGGTGCTTCTCCGAGGCCATGGGTGTGTGTGTCCCCGGAGGTTTCCCCTCCCCCTGCTGGCCTCCATTACATGTTAAATTGCCCAGTTCAGGCAGTCTTTGGCCTTTTCCGGTCCTCACTCCCATCATGATGGCCTTTTTGGAGGCTGCCGCACATGCACAATGGGCCTCTGCATGGCTGGGCCATGGCCCTGCCCATTGCTGTGCACATGACCACTCTGAACAGAGGTAAGCACTGGGCAGAGCTGCCTTCCCACAGGGTCAGGGATGATATGCAGATGATTCAGCTTCAACACTTTGAGGCTATGTTTTTGCACAGGCCTAGCAGACATGTATTAGCTATATTTCAGGATTGCCTCTTTAACCTAAGCAAACCTTTTCTTATTGTAGAAATTAGAATTATCTCATTATTATTGGGTCAAGGGGTGGAATGGCTGCAACACAGTGAAAAGGATTTGGTTCTTCTTCATAGCTTTATTCTGTCTTCTTCACTCCATGTTTCTATTCTTTTACATGAGCTTTGTAGTTGTATGCTCATTGAAACATAAACTTTTTAATGGTACAAGCAAAATGAACAAGTGACTTAAACTTCTTACTTTTTGTTGTTGTCCCTCAACTCAGATCCATTTTGGATTTGGACTTATTTTATCCATTTTTAAAGATTTGCATCCATGTATTTACTCATGTATTTTGTTTGGTTCTAATAACAATTTTACTTAGCATTTTATCGCCTTTTCATGCACTCAGTGTGCATGCTAGGATTATCTCTAATATCCTTAAAAGAATCCTTAGGTCAGGTTGACCATCACCACATTGCAGATGAGAGACAGAGAGAATAGCAACTTGCTTAAGACCATACATGGCTGAAGTAGAGGTGTGCACAAAATTGATTTGCCCAGTTCAGCTCAAGTCTGAACCAGACTCAAACCCTATTGGGCATGTCCAATATTCTCCCACCTCCCCCACACCCAGATCGAATTCAAGCCAGTTTGGGGTTTCTAAACTTTTTTTTTTTAAATTACTCACTACCTTGGCACCGCAGGTCCAATGGCATTGGGGGGTGCTGGTGTGGCTGTGTGTGTGTGTGTGTCTGTCTCCCTTTAGTCTCCCTCTCCCCCCGCCAGCTTCCCCTGGTTCTGCAAGGGCCATTTTGGCCCATTTTGGGAGCATCCCGGCCCTTTTCCTGGCCACACAAATGGCCAGGGAGCATGTATGGTGGCCTCCAAACTGGCCACTGCCACTGAAAATGGGCTGGAACCTCTCAAGGTTGAGCCAAACAGACCTGGTTCGGCTCGAGGGCTTGCCATACAAGTTCAATGGCAATCTGGCTTGACTTCGAGGCGGCTCGCACATCCCTAGGCTGAGTGAAAATTTGAGCTGGAAAATGTCTGGATAACCAATCACCCTCCTAGTTACTATCTCTGTAATGCTGTAAGCCAGTGTGTATACTACCTCTCCAACACAGACACAGATGTACAGAAATATGCACCCCTTTTGCATGTAACATGGAACTGAGGATCCAGTGAACCAATGGTTCTCCTCCACTCCAAGGTTACCTATCCACATTTGGACAAAATGGAAGGGAACCAAACTGCAGTCAGAGAGACTGCAGAGAGGAGGGGAAACTGACTGTGCCAGCTTCCTTCTGGCATAAAGAACAGTCTCAAGAGCCAATCACAAATGGAGAGAGGGAGGAGCTTCCTCCCTCAACTCTAGTTACAGCCAACGCAGCCTTCAGCCCAGCATTTGGACTGGTGGCTACAAACTTCAGGTTGGAGCAGTGAAACTCATTACAGCCCACAGTTTCAGATTGGAGTTTGGGAAGGGAAACCTCAAGTCACTTTTCTGAGGAGACTGAGGTTTCACGAATTCAGGCATACAGGAAAGTAAACCTCAGGCTACTTTAACTCTGGTTTCCCATTATGTGTGAATAGGCCCCGAGATAGATGACCATTTCCCCATGGGATCACAAGATGGGAGTGTTACGGTGAAATATACAATTATTTCTCTTCTAGAAAGCTAAAACTCATCTCCTAGAAATAAACTTTGCCTCTTTTGTGGCCCCCAATATTTTTCCCCTTGCTTTTCTATCCCCTTCAGGTTTCCTGCCCCTCCATGTATGTTTTTGATGAGGTTTTCCAATACAACTGTGATCTCAGCAGAAAGAGTCGACCTGTTTGGGTACATTTGAACTACTATGTCAACATCCATAGCTATCTAAATTAGATTACAAGGTTGCTGTTTGCAAGACCTGATAAGGGGTCTTGTAACTACATGGTATTCTATAAATTTGTGAGTAATGAATTTTGCATCCAGACCCTGGAAGTCCCATTTCTGTTGGTCATTGACAGGATGGTTTTGGTCTCTCCTTTCAGAGATGCGAAACAGGTTTTGAACTCCAAATAGGAATAGACAAACAGAGGAAGGTTCACATATTAAGCCTTTCAGTAAGGATGTGGCATTTTTGACACTTCCTATCAGGATAAGCCATGTTGCAAAAAATTGTCTTGCTTCCATTATCTAAAAGAAGAAAACCTTAGTACTGATTAACCAATATTAAATGCAATAACTACAGCTAAAACAATTCTTTCCACACATTGGGAGGTGCGGGGGGGGGGGGGAGAAGCCCTACTATCTAGGGGTGTATGTGAATATTTCAGTCATGATAATTTGACATACTTTCCAGTAAGTTATCCTAAGAATCAGACAGACAGGTTTGTCGAAAAATGTCATAGTTTATTTTGGAGTAATAAATTTAATGACAACATTCAATGTTATGTGTATTTTTCTATTATATAATGTGTTTGGGCTATTTTATGTTATAAATAATTTATATGTTGTATAATCCCTCAAAATTCTAATTAAAATGGTCTTAAAATAAACCTAAATTCTAATTCTAATTAAAATGGTCTTTAAAAGAAACAAACATCCCAATTATCACATTATTTAAAATAATGTATTTTCATCAATAAAATCTTTCAGAGTCTTGATTAGTCAATTCTCAAGAAGTCTCTGCGGTAAGTTACTGGTATTTCGATTTTACCCAGTTGGAAAGGAGACTGAGGGATAGTAGGCCATCCGCTAAGTTGTCTGTTGTCAAGTCAGCTTCTTTCCCTGGGAAGAGGGGAAAATATGTATTAAGAATATACTCCCTGAAGCAACCAGGAAGTGCAGTTTTTACCCATTATTTTAGTTCTTCCTGGGAACAGTGCCAGGAGGACCGCCCTAGAAATCAGATTGGCTGGAGCAGCTTGAGTAGCAGCTGTTCCAGCCAGTAAGACCAAAACAAGAAGTTACAGGCAGGGGATGAGGGGCTGGAAGAAGCTCCCTGCTCCGAAGGTTTCCCTGGCTGCTGGTAAGTCTGAACTTTGATTAGCATGTTTGTTTTTGTTGGGGGTGGGGGCAAAGCCCCTCCTGCCCTTACTGACCAGCAGCACCAGGGGGCAATGCCAGCAGAGCATGGCTTGGGAGAGGTACATTGGTGAGGGGGAAGAGGGAAGAGGGGCGGTGCCAAGCAGTGCGGTGGGGAAATGCCTCACCATCATTGCTGCAAGAAGAGCACCCAAATGCCTCACCTGTTTAACCACATCTTCACTGTCTGAACTAAAAATAATTAATCTCCCGCCACCCCCAACTTTAGATGTGTGAATTGTCCTTGCATTGTTATCCATTTTCTGAAGATAGGGGTGAGGAAAGAGATGCAGGAGAACAAGATAAACATCAGTCTTATTTAGAGTCACTGTGAGTCTGACTCTTCAGAATGGACACATTCAGGTGCTCGCTTCACTTTCCAGGCAAAGTATATAGGATTACCTGGGTGCCAAACCATGTTCCCTCTTAGGCGTGCACATGTGCTTGCACACACACGCTCTCTAATGTCTGCTCAGTTAATTTTAGATCCTGCTCAGGTTGAATCAGAAAGGCTCCATTCTGAATGCATGTGTACACACACTATGCCTTCATACTGCCGCCCAAAACAAAAGTTATTCCACACACAGATGAAGTAAATTAGGGGGGACACTGATGCCAAAGACTGTAATTAAGAAGCATCACTGTTAATATCCAAAGACTAAAACTGTTAATTAATTAATTATTCAATAAATCTATGCTGATCCAAAAAACAGAGATTTGTTCCTATCACTGCCATAAAGCCATAGACCCAGAGTAACTGATTTCATCTTTTTCACTGAGAGATTTTTCTGCCTTGTTTTCAAAAGGGTGTCTCAGCTGAAAGTTCAAAAGACTGATTTCCACCCCCACCCCATCCCAAGAATGAGCCCTTCAGAAGTGGTTCTATCCAAGAGAACATGTGCAACTTCATAGTCCTATGATCAATGATTGCCAAAAGTATTTTCAAGCTGAATTACCTGGAAAGCACCAATTATTTAAATATGCATTCTAAAAATGTGCAAATATACCAGATATTCAGGTTCAACAGTTCAGGAGGCCATTGCATCTATCAAATTTACATTTATGATGTCTTTCAGACACATCCAAGATGTTATTTTGTAATAAACAAAAACAAAAAATGCACATAATTAAGTCTTACTTAAAATTTATTAAAAGTAATAAAATCTTCCATTCTAAAATAAAATGGAAAGACAGATGTGTATCTTTGTATAATAGGGACTATGGAGCATTGTATTACATTAAATGTGGACATTTTAAACATTGTGTATGCAAGCTGCAGAGATACATCACATTCTGTTTTCATATGACAAGCCTATTTATTTACTGAGTTGCAATTTTCCATGACTTTCTACACTTTCCTGATCTTTGAAAGTTAGGGGGAATGATAATTAAATGTCAAATATTGTTTTCTTTTGATTTCCCTGGGAATGTATTGGTTATTTAATTAAGATGGAATATGTATTCTGTCTAGTAGTCATTTATGTTTTGTGATTTTAGAAGTTTGTCTCAGTGGGGATCCTGTAGAACAGGATTTCTTAACCTTGGGTCCCCAAATGTTGTTGGACTACAACTCCCATCATCCCCAGCCATGGCCTTTGTGGCTGGGGATGATGAAAATTGTAGTCCAACAACATCTGGGGACCCAAGATTAAGAAACCTTGCTGTAGAGTGTGAGTGGGGGGGGGGTGCAGTCAGAAAGAACAGGGAGGGAAAGGAGAAGGAGAAAAATGGAGTTGTTTCTGAATAAAGTCTAATTTAAACCAAGTTTATGATGGAAGCAGCTATAAAACAGAACATTAATCATTACATGGACTCAGATGGTAAACTCAATAGAAAGTATTTTTCACATCCTGTGACATGGAATTCTATAGATTAATTATGCACTGTGTGAAAAAGTCCTTCTATTGGCCCTACATTTCCTGGCCTTCGGTTTTGGTTGGTCCTACATTTCCTGGCCCTGCTCATCCCATGAAGTGTTGTGAGAAAGGGAGAAAATTTTTTCTCTGTCCACTCTCTATACTCCAAGCATAATTTTATACACCTCTATCATATCTCCCCGTAGTCACCTCTTTTCCAAACTAAAAAGCCTCAGATGCTGTAGTCCTCCCTTATAAAGAAGGTGATCCAGGTCCCTGATAATCTTGGCTGCCTTTTTCTGTACCCTTTTCAGTTCCACAATGTCCTCTTTAAGATAGGGTGACCTGAACTATGCACAGTACTCCAAATGTGGCTGCACCATAGATTTTGCATAAGGACATTATAATATTAGCATTTCTATTTTCAGTCCCCTTTATGGTATTCTATGTATCCCTTCTAATGTATAACTGCAGCTATCTATCTGTCTATCTATCTATCTATGATCAATCTATTTATTTATTTATTTATTATATTTTATACCGTCTGATATGTACATCTCTAGGCAGTGTACAAAATTTAAAATATTTTAAAATCACAGATTAAAATACATGACACAATAAAAATAATAGAATAAAATAGTTATTAAAACAAGTTTTTTAAAAATTATTAAAATTAATTTAATTAAAAGCCAGGAGAGTTGTGAGGTTCTTTCTGAAAACAAACGTAGAAGGAGATACTCTTATTTCAGCAGGAAGCATATTCCAAAGCCCTGGGCAAGCCACAGAGAAAGCCAGGTCCTGGGTCGCCACCAAATGAGCTGGTGGCAACCGTGACTGGACCTCTCCAGAAGTTCGTAACAGGCAGCCGGGATTATGACAAAGGAGGCACGCTCTCAAGTAGCCTGGACCCAAACCATTAAGGGCTTTATAGGTAATAACCAGCACTTTGTATTTCACTTGGAAACATATCGGCAGCCAGCGCAGTTCTTTTAAAACTGGTGTTATATTGTCCCTTCATGTTTTTTCCAGAGAGCAATCTGGCTGCCGCATTCTGTACCAATTGTAGTTTCCGGACTATGTACAAAGGCAGTCCCACACAGAGTGCATTACAGTAGTCAAGCCTGGAGGTTACCAGTGTATGTACCACTCCTTTAAGGTCGTTCACCTCTAGAAATGGATGTAGTTGATGTATCAGCCGAAGCTGATAAAAAGCGCTCCTGGCCACCACCTCAACCTGAGAAACCAGGGAGAGGTTGGGGTCCAGGAGCACTCCCAAGGTATGTACCTGATCTTTCAGGGGGAGTGTAACCCCATCCAGAACAGGCAGATCTAAACCATCTCTCGGGTCCTGCCCCCCCACATTCAGTACCTCTGTCTTATTTGGATTCAACTTCAGTTTGTTATACTTCATTCAGCTTATTACTACCTCCAGGCAGGCATTTAGGGAAGATATGCCATTTCCTGATGAGGTTGGCATGGATAAGTAGATCTGGGTGTCATCAGCAGATTTCATTCATTCATTCATTCATTTATTTTAGTAAGTAAATAAATAACACCCAGCACCAAACACCCTGATGATCTCTCCCAGCAGTTTCATGTAGATGTTAAAAAGCACTGGAGACAGTATGGTGCCTTGTGGAACGCCACACTTTAGTTCTCGCTTAGCAGAACAACAGTCTCCAAGCAACACCATCTGGAATCTGCCAAAGAAGTAGGAGTGGAACCACTGTAAAACAGTGCCATCCAATCCCACCTCCCTCAGGTGGTCCAGAAGGATACCATTGTCGATGGTATTGAAAGCCACAGAAATATCCAAAAGGATCAGCAGAGTCACACTTCCTCCGTCGATAGCCAGTTGGAGATCATCTATTTAAGCTTTATTTTTAAATTGAGTCATCTTAAATTCAGAGGAGTCTTCATTTTGGATAAGTACAGTATATGATATAATTAGTAATTATTGGAAAAAATCTCATTGGATCTGGGGGAAGGGGTGTCATCCGTGAGGTCTATTTTCTCCAGTGATGTTTTTATATCAATGCCATCCTTCTTGTCCTTGGTTTGATGTACTAAAATAAATTTCTAATGTTATTCACTATGAGATCTGTAGATGGAAATTGCAGTGATGACATAACATATTTTCTGAGCTGACAATTCAATTACAAACCTCCACAAAATAGTCAACATCCAAATTTAGGAAGAAAGAGGAAATTACGGGTGAAAAATAGCTACAATTCTATTTTGTATACAACCCCTGTTTTCAATTTATTGACTCACGAAGTATTTAAAGCCTAGTTCTACTTAAGCTATTGGGGGAAACACTGTCTTGATCCTTGATTACAAAATACTTTGAGTTCTAAATTCACAAGGACAGTAAACACAACCAACCTTCAAAATACGGTGCGCAAACCTTTGAGTCACATTAACTCTTCCTCAAACTGGATGTTCAAAACACTCTGAAATGGAGAAAAATACTATTCTTAGGAGATGGTATGGTGTTAAATTGTGTCTGAAGTTTGTTTCAGTTTTAAGATGGTAATGGAGAAAGCTCTTCCAGGCAGATTAGGTTAAAATTGTTTCCTTATTCAGGCTTTGAGCAGGTTCTCACGATCAAAGTGCTACCAAATTCTGGGAGGAGGAGGTGTGAGTGCTGTTTGTACTTGTGAAAAGGTTGGGCAGAGGATCAAGAAGTGATCAGGTGCATGGCATAGTCATAGTTGGTGAGTATTGACAGCCAGCCTCTGCCACCCTATAGCAAATCTAAGATCACCATGTCAGCTGCCCATGCTGACCAACTATGATTGACTCCTGACACACAATTACTTTTCGGTCCTCTGCTTGACATTTTCACTGCCCAGACAATGGAGTATCAGGAGCACACACACCTCTTCATCCTTCCTCTGCCCAACTTTGGCAGTACTTTGATCATGCAAACTTGCCCATTATGTTTTGTGAATGACTGCACTTGTGTTCAAAATACTTCAGGTTACAAAACGGCATCCTGGGAAAGAAAGGCAAGTGGTGGATCTCTCTTTGGAAATACAAACAAAAGAGCAGTCTTTACTGTGTACAATGAAACATTCCAAACTACAGCCTTCCAAGACAGATCCCTCTCCATCATAAGATGTGTCCAGTCCACCATTCTTGTTGCCTTTCATTTCTATATCTATCTCAGTGCAAAGCTGAGTGCATTACGTTTGTGAGTACACACATGTTTCCTTCCCATGAACTGTAGGGTTAGATGTTTATTTCCCCCTCAAACTAGCAATAGCAATAGCAATAGCACTTACATTTATATACCGATCTATAGCCGCAGCTCTCTAAGCGGTTTACAATGATTTAGCATATTGCCCCCAACATTCTGGGTACTCATTTTACCGACCTCGGAGGATGGAAGGCTGAGTCAACCTTCAGCCCCTGGTCAGGATTGAACTTGTAACCTTCTGGTTACAGGGCGGCAGTTTTACCACTGCGCCACAAGGGACTAACCTAAAGATAGGGAATTGCTTTTGTGTGACCAGGCTTCCCCTGCCCCAACAAAGACATTACACCCAGATCAATGAAGACAGGAGTCATGAATCGGTAGTACAGAGCAACAACTTTATTAATGAACAATAATTGGAACAGATTGGGACTGGCTTTCCACCCCATACAGTGCAGTAACTAGAGGCTCACCACCAGTGGTGCAAGCCCCAGGCTAAACTGCCACAGGCAACATACCTTGACTCCGGGCAGCCTTGTTGACCTATGACTGAAACTACCCTTCTTAGCTGACCTAATGTGAGGGATCTGCAACATGTATCACTCCAATAATATCATGTATTATTGAAATCCAAAGCCAAAAAGCCTGTCAAGTTGGTGATGCCCCAGCACTCTAAGCTCAAGCCAGAGCTCCCCGAAGTGTGATGCATCTGACCTTACACCCTCTTTATGCCAAACTGCCGGGCAGGAAGGCAGGAGCTACAACAGTCACCTAGCTCTGCTTCTCTCAGTCCCGGCAGCCAGTCAGGCCCCATGACTCATGCTCCATTAGAAGAGGCTGGGGCAAATAAACCGTGCCATGGATGAGCTGCAGCAAGCAGCTAGAACGCTCTCATGCTGAACTCCCCAGAAATTAATTGAAAGGAGGTGTTCTTTCATCTTATGACATGCATGAAATTTGTATATGGCTGGTGGGCTGAAATTTGCATTCTCTCATTAAGATGCTACCAAAGGTTTGATTCTTCCACCCCTTGTTTTAGAATAGTTTTAACTCTGACTGAAGCTGTTCCTGGAATATTTCCCCCAATATTTTTCATAATATCATTACAATCTTCAGGATTGTTTCCAATAGTCACCTGGGTGCTTTCCAGATTACATGCTGCAATGGGGTAAAATGCTTCGGCTTGGCAGGATCATATTGAAAATAACCCCCAGAATCTCAAACTCCTACAACCGGAAAATACAGCTATTTTTCTGCAATGGACTTGCAATGTGGTGGCAGCACTAAAATGCAAAGAAAAAAACTGAAGGAATGCATTGGAAATGTGAACGTTACCTCGCTGTTAGTGCAGGTACTGCGGTGTCACAACACAGGAAGTACGGAAGCACACTTAGGATATCTGTAGGGACCCTGTTGTAGGGTTTAATTTGGAAAGCACCCTGGAGATTGATCCGGATCCCAGGAGACTCCAGGACAATCCTGCAAGGTTAGCAACTTTACCTTGAATGTTTTTATCAATACCTTATGTTAAAACCAGACTCTGCCATTTTATGATCTTATATTTTTATCACTAAGACATATACAATAAGAATTAAAGTTCAGAATCCTTGTACAAAATGACTCGTCTGTTTCATCAGATGTGGAGACCTTTAGAAGCTGCTGCAGCCTCCAGCTCCAAGTGGCCTGACTGCTACTGCTTTGAACTTACAGTTGACAAGATCTGGTCCACGTATGCAGCAGCGAGAGGTGGCAGAAGAATGGACTACACCATTACAGGCTGAAGATGGATGCGTGGGTGAGGAGTCAAAGTTCTGAATGCTCTCTTGTCTTAAAAAAAAAAATGCTGCAAGGCTGGAACGTTTCTCCCTGATGTGCTAGTTTTTATTTTCAGGGAATATCTTTACATTGTAGGATTAAAAATGGCATCTTCCGCCTGTAGTAGTACAGTCCACTCTACCACCTCAGATTATACAAACTCATTCTGGCCTAATATACCCAGTGGGTGAGGAGAGCTACTAATGAACTTCTCATAAAGTGAAATTCAAGATGAATTGGGAGGGTTTCTCAGGTATGCACATCTCTAAGGAGAAATTGGCTTGACTGCAAAGAGGGGAAAAGAGGAATATCTAAGTGATACAAATAAGCTAGAAGAAAAGGAGGAAAAATGTTTACCTGATAAACCCATTCATGCTGACTTCTAGAATTACAAGGATCATTTGACAGAAAAAGAACTACATATGATTCTCCTACATGTCTGGTGGCAAAACAGTCTGATTTTATTATTTATTTATTATTTATTTATTATTTATTTAGTGCATTTATATACCGTCCTATACAAAAGGTCCCTGGGAGGTTCACAGTTTTGGAGGCTGCCGTGCATGTGCACTGGCCACCTGCAGCCACACAGATGGCCAGTGTGCATGGCCAGTGGCCTCCAAAATGACCACCGCCAGCAAAAAGAGGCTCAGAATAGGCCAAAAAAAGACTAAACTGGCCTAAATTGGCCTGAACTGGCTGATTAGAGACCGGGGGAGGCCAGTAGTGGGAGGGGGATCTGCTGGAGACCCCCCACAGCCATGGCCGCACCCTCCAGAGGTGGTGAGATTTTTTAAAAGTGTGTGTGTGTGTGTGTTTTAGAACCCCTGGACCGGCTTGAATTTGAGCCAAACCTGGGGGTTTGTTCAGGGTGCCAAAACTGAACTTGCCCAATTCTGTTTGAGTCCAGTTTGGACTCAAATCGAACCAGGCATACTGGTTTCATGCACACCCCTTCTCCTGCCTAGTGTTACATGCCTCCAGTATTGTGCTCTACTACCAGAAGCATTCAGTGGCTAAATGGGCTTTACTGTGTTAGCCTGCAGACAGGATTAATGAGAAGCCGCAATGTGGCCACACTTTCTAAGCCGTTTGCCTTGCATCTGATTAAAAGACTTGTACAACTTTAGTTTAGTCAGGGGAGAGGCTTTAGCTCAGTGGCAGGAATGCATGCTCTGCATGCAGGAAGGCCCAGGTTCAATCCCTGGCATCTGCCAATCAGAGCTCTTGGTTAGCTACTGCTATTGTCTGCTAGTACTGAACTAGATGTATTGTACTAATGGTCTGACTCAGTATAATTTGACCATTCAGTACTCCTAAATGTTTTAAATTTTTAATTGCTGTTTAAATTTTGTAATTGCTGTAATCTTTGAATGCTTTAAATTTTAATGGTTGTTTAATAGTCAGTTTTATTCTGTTTCTATTGTGTTTATTTTTGTGAACTGCCTAGATCCTTTGGAGTCAGGCAGTATATTCATTCATTCATTCATTAACTAATTAAAACTAAATAAATAAATAAATAAATATAAGGCAGTTACATATGATCAACATCTTTAAAATATGCTTGGTTATTCCAGACTGAAAAGAAATATATTAAATTGTGTCATGTTATGTGATTGTTGCTCATTTTGCACCTCTATCCAAATGTGCTTAAGTGCCTTTATCATCCCACTTTTGTGACACAGAGTCATACCCAAAAGCCCCAAAGATTGACTGATTGGCTGCCTTCCTTCCCTCCCTTCCTCCCTGTTTCATATTTCAAGGGAATAGCAATAGCTTATTATAAAGACAACTCTTCTGGAGAAATGAAATGAATTCTTTTTCTTTAGAAAGCATTACATAACAAATGTCTGAAACTTCAGACTCTGTTGGGCCATTTTCCACAGTTATTTAAAGGAACTGGCTAAAGAGTAAAAGGCAAATCACTGTAGCTTTGTGGGGGGAAAGTTCACTTAAGAAAGGATTTATTTCTGTTAATGAGGATCAGATTCCACAGAGAGAAAGGCATGACACCAGACTGCTTAAAAGGATGCCCTTCAGTTATAAACCATTTCCCGGACAAATTGAAAAATCAGAATACCATCTTCAAAAATATCTTGATTCAATTGCTAACAAATCTGATTTGAGCTCTGAATGAATTTCCATGCACCTTGGGATTTTGATCTTTGGTATGCAATCTCAAGAGTTTTAAACTTGCTATGTAACATGACATGCATATTATGCTGATGAGAACTGAAGCTGAATTCTACAGTATATTCATAGCATTGACACAGTTAGGACATACTTCCTTCCCATTAGTATTTATACTGGTGATGTCTGAACTATTGAAAAGTAATTCCTACTGAGTTCAGTGGGGTTTGGGGCTCATATGTGTAGGACTGGAACTCTAGTCCCATCTAAAGGATTGGACTTTAGTAAGGGAGGTCTTCTACAAAGAATAAAGATCTCCTCTAGAAAGGGAGGGCCTCTATAAAGAATAAAGTCCCATTATCCAGTTTAAATATTTTATACAAAGATGTGAAGATTAACAATTTATAGTTCTCTTCCTGGCCTTAAAATAAGATGGATAATTTCTTCATATGTGGATCACATGCCTGTTCAGACAGGCTTTACTGAGTGCAAAGTAAATCTTTAGATGCAACTCAATGGATATACATTTTAAAATGAAAAACTAAGCAGGAAACACATAAGTTCAGAAGTACCGGACCAACCAGATTGTATACTTTTTGGTCTGAATTAAAGGCCTGTTCAGAAACTAGCTAAATTATTTCATTCATCTCTTTTTAACTCAGGACAGGTTCGTGTGCACTTGCCATGCCAAAGTTCTTGCTTCTTGGTAGGCATGGCATCCCCTGTCATCTGTCCAGATGTATATATTAAGCACTAGTTTTTGTTGCTATATTTAACGTCGCATCAAAAAGCAGACAGAGAGCAGAACTGAAACCAAGTAGCAAATAAAGAATGCTAAAGACTTTTTAAAAATGTATCATGGCAATGCATTGCTAGTTGTTAACCAAGCAATGCAGTGCTAGTTGTTGACCACGGTTATATATGTGAAATAAACTGGAAGGCAGTTTTAAACGGGAAACTACAGAATATGGGAAACTACAGAATATGGGCAGAACATGATGCACAGTGGTACAGAGCTTCTGCGTACCATATAAATGCTGCTGCAGACTCGTAAAGCATCCCTTCCAGTGCTGGAGAGAAAGGGTGGTTGTGCAAGCAGCACTGACACAGTTTCCCCCATTCACAAGAGTGGGAGAAATGCATAGCACTGCTAGCACAGCTGCCCATTTTCTACAGTATCAGCATCAAATAAATAGTTGTCAAAGAAATATGCCTTAGTCAAATAACTATACCTTTGTCAAATAAATAAACTTTTCACAAGAATCTGCATTCTGAATCTTACATAATACCCACATACATTCCAAAATGCTTTATTTTGCAAAATTGTAGTTAGGAAGTCTTCAGTGCTAGATGAATGAGGCATGTCATTGTCCATCGCTTCTGACATTTTTGGGTTCTTGGATTTGTGTCTGTGCCATCAAGGGAAAGAGAAGGAATGCAAAACCACAATTAGCATGGAGTTGGTAGTTATGGAGTTGGGAGGTATCCAGATGCCTCTGTTTCACTGGATTTGTATTACATTTTGAACATATAAATGTCTGTTGAATATAATCTGTGATCTGTCAATTCCATTCCATGTGCTGCAGAAAATGCTTATGGAGGAAGTCATAACTCCACATCTATGCTAACACTATTCAAGATCCATTGCCTGGGTGTACAAACCTGTATGATGCTCTGGGGTTTCATTATTTGGCCATGTACATATTTACATGCATGCCTCATTCTCTCTTTATTTAAAACATGTCTATCCAGCATCTCCACACAGCTTGAAGTAATTTGTGGGTTTTTTAAAAAACCAAAAAACAAAACCCACAGTTTAGATCTACTGCTGTGTTTTCCCCTGGAGTAGATCCTGCTGCTCTAGAGAAAACAGAAATTATTTGTGCATTGATGTAGGCCATTTCCTCCTTTGCAAAGCAGCAGTGGGAAGGCCCATGTGTTTGGTCATTGTGACCAAGAATTTGAAAGGGGCTGGTGCACATATTGCCATGGACTATTGGAAGGAGGCTGCTAGGGCTGCAACAGTAGTTTTGGGTGCTCTGACCACTCTCTTTAGAGATTACCATCATGCATTCCCTGCCTCCTCTTCTATTGCCTGCTAGAGACAACAGCTGCATGATGCTAATGGAACTGGAATGCTCCATGTCAAGGCTGCAGCAGAGCCACAAGGCAGCCCTGATGCTGGAGAGAACTGGTGGTCAGGCAATCAGCATTACTCACACTACATCCCACTACTATAGTGTAGGGATGTGCGAAACGTTTCGGATACAAAACATTTTGTACCCAAAACAGCCTGTTTCGGGTGTTTTGTAGACAAAACAAAACATCCATTTTCCAGATCCAAAAGTTTTATATACAAAACAAAATGTCCCTGTTTCGGCTACAAAACGTTTTGTTGTTTTGGACCTCCATTTTGTGGTGATCTCTGAGTCAGTCTCCATTTTGTGTTTGACATCTCTTTGAATTTCCCACCCTTCCAGCCTTCTGATCGGTGACCTAAATCATGGGCTGACCTGCTGACAATTCCCTCCTTGTTCTGCATTGGCTCTTTTGCTTCTTGCCACTCTTTACTGACCCCACATTGGCCAGGGGAAGGATTGCTAATCCATGGGGTGCTGGGTTCTGCTGTTTCTGTGGTGTTCTGAGTGTAGATTCTCTGGCAGCATATGAGAGTGGATTCTTGTTTCTCACTGAAAATGTCATATGCTACCAGAGAATCTACAATGAAAACCTCAGAAACAACAAAACCCAGTACCCCACGGGCTTGTGGGTATGGGGTTGGTTGGCACCCTATGTGCACTACACAACCCCTCGCTCTGGGCAAACCCAGTGCCCCCAAGTGGAATTATGGGGCTGCTGAAACCTAAACCTCCATTATTCCCTATGGGAGAAATCTCAGACACGTAAACTTCATCAAATCACAAAAGATCAGCCCTTTGCCAAATTTTTTTGAAATAATTCTGGAAGTTTCCTTGCCCCCATTGGGCACTACCACCCACCACACTCTGCTCTGGGTCATCCCTTTCCCCTTGATTTGAAGCGATACATTTGCTGGAATCTTCATTATTCCCTATGGGAAAATTCTTAAAGATGTGTAAACTTAAAAAATTCACAAAAAATCAGCCCTTTGCCTAATTCCTTTGAAATTTGGCTCGTAGCTTCCACCCATTGGACACTACCACCACCCCCCACTCTTTTTGCCCTGGGACCCTTTTTAAAAATCCAAATCGATTCGGATTCGGAAAATTCATCTACAAAACAAAACAGGGCTGATCCGGATTCAGAAAATTTGGGTACAAAACAAAACGGGGGTGTTTCAATTCGGATACAAATCGAAACAAGAAAATTCCAAAATGCACACCCCTACTATAGTGGGAGAAACAGCAGGAATGCAGACTGTGCAACCGGTGGTTCTCTTCAGTATTGGGCTTGCCTTCCATCTCTGCTGCAGACCCAACATGGAGCATCCTGACTCTGTTAGAGTGCCCATAACGTCATCCATGACCAAATTGCATATTTTGCCAAATATGGGCATGTGCAGAGTTCATGATCCCATGAGCTCAGGTGTCCAAGATGGAAGTTGCAAGCCTGCAACTCCAAATCACATGGATGGGTGCTGTTTACAGCCCCAAGACAAGCTGTTTCATTAACAAGGGTCTTGCAGAAGTGATCAATAGTCAATGCAGTATGGTTTTTCAATCTGCCTCTCTTGACTGGCAGTTCTCATCTGATCTTAGATATGGATGGTGTTGCATGTCTGAGCCAGCATCCGACTCCACACGTGGAAGAAGCCTCTCATAGTGACCATTTTCCCCCATGTGCAGAAGTATCTGTGTGCATCAGGCCTTTGTGAAGAAGCATTTCTGGATCAGGGCTAAATGTAAAAAAAAGACTACTACCAACTTCTCATATTAATATTTATTCCTCTCCTGCTTTCTTTCCTCCTCTGCAAATTGCTGCTATTTTAATGCACTCATCAGATGGCTTCCAGTCCCTTGCTTCTCTAAAGGGGTTCTTGCACATGCTGCTATGCCATAAAGTTCACAGTCTGTGGTTTGGCTCCTTACCAGTGGCACAGAATTGTATCTTCTTAGTAGATTTACCAGACAACAGAGTTTGACCTAGTGCAGTTGGATCTGTGCCATTGTGCCATTGTGCCACCATGAAAAACTATTTGCAACAGTCAGAGTTTTAGTATAGCATTTGTCCAGAACAGTAAATCCTAAAAACAAAATGTTTCTGAATCGCATCAAAAACATTATAGGGAATTGGTTTTTTTTCCAAAAGAGTGAAATGAACATGCAATTTTCCCATTTCCTATAGAAGTATGTATTACTGTATATTTTTCTGACTCTACTGAGAGCTAGTGAAGTGTACTGGACCATGTGTGGATTTGAACAAGGGAGACTGGTTTTAAATCTTCACTCAATCAATCAACTTTATTATGGTCAAAGACCAGCACAGGTAAATGCATACAAATATCAAAGAATATAAACATGTCTAAAAAGTAAAAAATATTTTAAATAAGCTATAACATATACTAAAGGGTAAGAGTGGGGTAGCTAAAAAATATGGGAAGACAGCTGATGAGACTAATACAACTAATAAAACAACTAACTAATATAAGCAGTTTAGTGCAATCTATATAAAAATTTGGTCTATAGGGAAATACAACTCTTAACGGGATGACTAGTAGAAAGAAGGTAAAACATAGTTAAATACATAAGTACATATAGAACTATAAGTTAAAAGCAACTTAGATAGTAAAAGTATTTAAAAAGACATGTTATAATTGTTGGAAATTATCTGTGGTGAGAGAATCCCTTTCTCATTATAGCAGAGTGCACAGAGGCACAACACAGCGGACATTTAGTTAGGCATGCGTGTATCCTGAGAGTAAAGTAACTTGGAGCCAATTCATAGTTTCAAATCAATATAAAAGGCATTTATTAAGGAACTCCATTCTAGATAGGAAAGTGAGGAGTTAGGATCTCTAATCTATCTATCTAGCTGGATGCAGATGGATTCTGCATCCTCTCTGCACATATGGTGCAGGGAGAGAGGCTTGACATGTTGCAAGGTAGAAGGGCAGGTAGGGAAGAGAGAGAGGAAGGAAGTTGAATCCCTAAGAGTAGCAATCTACATTTCAAAGGGATAGCATCAGAGCAGTGGAGAAGGGATGACCAATGTCTTGACTCTCTAGCCCTCTGACTTACTAGTCTGTCCTCCACTGTCTGAGGCAAAGAGACAGCGCAAAGTCCTTTAACTTCCAACAATAATAAATTGGTCAGTAGATAAAATCACAGGTTAGGGGCTAGCAGTCAGGGTCTGACGGAACTTGCATGCTGCTGCTGCTTAGAACCTAGCAAAATCTTCACTCAGCCATGAAACTAATTTGGTGCTCTTGGGAAGGTAACTGGCTCCCAGACCACCTTAGACTACAGGGTTACTATGAATTAAAATGGGACAATCCCACATATGTGGCCCAGAGAGCCTTGGAGGAAAGATGAGGAACAATATGTGATCTATCAATACTCATAAATGAGGGATGTCATAGTATTGTATTGTAATTTTATTTACAGTCATTGACCAAAAGGGATGTCATAATTTTTCATGGATACAATCTTGCCACACTTAAGCATTTCCAGATCCCAGTGACTTCAATGGGGACCAACCAAATCATTCTGACAGCACAGTGTTTCTCTTTGACTGGTGTGTGACACATGCAGTTTTGACTTCCACAAATATACGAAAGGTGCAGGACAACAGGATTTTGTCAGTTCTCCTTGTATCTCATTTTTCTCATCTGAAGGCCTCTGTCTTTACCCTAATAGCAAAGCTTCTGTACTGAAGCTCACTGTCCTGCAAACCCACACATTGTGATATTCTTCATGTGATAACTACATTTTTAAATTCAATAACCGGAAGGTGCTGAGATTGTTCTAAGGAAGTGGTTTCAGTGATCCCAATTATAACAGAGGAAGCATGTGTAAGAATCAAGAGCACAAAGAGTATCTTGAGACAGACATTTATGGTTCAAATGCTTGTAAAGCATTTATTAAGGAAGTTACATACTTGGATGGAAAGTCTGTCCCTGAACTTTATGTCTTCACAGTGCAAGGGCAGAGCAAGAAAGGAGAAAAAGTAAAAATGCAACAAGCAGGTAATGAAGAGCAGTTCATACATCACTCCACTGCAGTCATAGAAATAGCGCTGGGAGGAAGTACACTTCCCAGATGTCCCCATGTGCATTCCCAATGTCCCTTTGTGAATTCTCAGCCCCATGGGCTCTGCTTCCTATAGAAGAAGGCCTCCCAACACTGGGAATGTAATGAACTGCACAAGAGATGTCCATGGTGGAAGCAGCACCAGTGGGGTGCTGCAGATCCATTGGGATTGCAGTGCCCAATGAACAGCCTTGTAGGCAACACTTGTTTTCTAGAGTTTAAGGATCAATTTTTAACTGTTGCCACTTTCTGCACCAGATTTGAAAGGGTGATGTACCTTAGTTGACACCTGCAAACTTTCAGGCAGCTATGGCAGCCAATATAGATTCTATCACCAAAAGAATATTCAGGACTTATAATGTTGAAATGCTAAAACAACTTCCCCATCTTAATTATGTTAACAGAACTGTGATATAAGGAAAGGTTCTTTAGTAGGCGTTTTTCCACCATCAAAGCTCTCTCTAACAGGAGGAAAAACATTTCCTTTCTATTGAAAAATGCTGATTTTGATCAGTATTCTTTGAAGGGTACTGTACTGTAGGATCTTAAGCCTTGTTTGGTAGAAGTTACTATCCATGCCTCTCCAAACTGATAGCATTATAGGCCTCAATAACTGGGCTGTGCACATAATTGAACTTCAAACTCACAGACTACCACCCCCACTTTAGTAGCACAGATTTCTTTTTTCTTTTTGACAACACATAGTTATTAAGGTATATTTTAAGTCTGCACACTTGGCAACACTCCACTAAGCCCAACAGAGCAATAAGGATCCAAATTAAGTTTTCAAAGTTCTGTTTTGACTCAAGTTCTATAAATTACCTACCAAATAATATAATCATGTGAGCTCAAACCACAAGGCAGAACTTAAATTCAGTAATCTAGTTGAACACCTTCAATTAAAATAAAGTCACGATTCCCACCCCGAAAAAACACAATTAAATGAAATTAGTGGATTCAGTAATAGTGACAGTGTGATCTAGGGTTGCCAACATTGCATTGGCTCAATTTGGGATAAGGACTGGGGCGGGGGCGAGGTGGGCCAGGGGTGTGGCCACCTAGGGGCAGGGCTTATCTGTTTTTTTTTAAAAAAACACCTTTAAAGCCACGGCTGAGCGGTGGTGTGGGACAGTGGTGAGAGCTCTCCCGCCTCCCAAATTATGAATGGCTGCTGCTAGGGGCTGGGCGGGGGCAGGCACACTGACTGAGGGACCGGCAGTGTGCTCAACAACTTTGAAATCAAACCACTCACCAGTGAGTGACGGACAAGGAGCTAAACAGCAGCAGTAGCTGCTCCCGAGGGAGGGAGGAGCGAGGGAGTCTGTGGAGGAGAGAAGGCAGTCAGCGATAAACAGCCTTCTTCCTGCCCTGCCTTCCTCCAAATGAGGGAGAAGGGCCGATTTTAGGCTTCTACAGAATTCTGGTGGGTGTGAGAGAAAGAGGGCAGAGGGAGAAAATAAATGCCCATGAAAGGAAAGGGAGGGGGAGGAATGGTTGTTTAACTATACAAGTGCCAGAGAGCTCATAGACTGCACCTAGTGATGTGCACGGTCCGGAGAAGTCCGGACTGGCACCGAAGGGGGGCCTTGTTTTTAGGGCGGGGAGGGCTTGCTTAGCCCTCCCGCCTCCTTGCCCCTGCCAGCGCCCGTATTTTCTAGTATAGGGGCGCTGGAAACCAGCCGCCCCCCCCCGCCGCCACCGCTGTGGCGGCGAAAGAACTCCCAATGCCAGCCCTCCCTCCCTCCCAGCTAGCTGCCCGCCCGCCCGCCCTCCCGCCCGCTCGCTCACCGCTCACCCGCTCACCGGATAGGAAACGAGAGGAGCTCCGGCACAGAGCTCCTCTCGTTTGGAAGGCCTCCGGCAGAATGGTGTTTTGCGTGCGCGCACATGCGCGCACCACAAAGCACACCGTTCGCCGGAGGCCCGGTCTACCCGCCGGGAAAGGGCCGGGTAGACCAGGCCTCCGATCGCTGGGTAGACTGGGCCTCCGATCGCCGGAGGCCCGGTCTACCCGGCCCTTTCCTGGGGGAAACACCATTCTGCTGGAGGCCTTCCAAACGAGAGGAGCTCTGTGCCGGAGCTCCTCTCGTTTCCTATCCGGTGAGCGGGTGAGCGGTGAGCGAGCGGGCGGGAGGGTGGGCGGGCAGCTAGCTGGGAGGGAGGGAGGGCTGGCATTGGGAGTTCTTTCGCCGCTGCGGCGGCGGCGGGGGGGGGGGCGGCTGGTTTCCAGCGCCCCTATACTAGAAAATACAGGCGCTGGCGGGGGCAAGGAGGCGGGAGGGCTAAGCAAGCCCTCCCGCCCTTAAGGGCATACCCCCCACCCGGACCCGAACCAGGCAGGGCCGGACCAGTCTGGCAGTTCGGCCATTCTTTGGAATGGCCGCCGGACCGGTTCGGGCACACCACTAACTGCACCTATGTTCAGAACCAGGAAGTCACTTGCTAGAATTGCGAAGACTTGCCCCTCCCAACTTTGGCTTCAGAATTCTAAGTGGGCAGACTCAGTTATGCTCTTAGCTAACTTTCCCTTAGTTATTTTCTGTATTATTATGGGGATTTTGAACAGTAATTACTCAAAAATCACTAGATCGATATTTTTCAAACTCGCAAAAGGCATCAGTCCCGTATGGACCTGAGTTTTGGGGGAATGTTAAAAAGACATCAAACATTTAAAAATATACATTATCTGTGGTGAAAAAACATTACCAAAACCTTGAAACCTTAGGACATAAACTGCTGTATCTCAACCATTGTGCAATGGATTTGCACCAAATTCAGAGGAGTGGTGTCTCCTCTGTGTGTACGGTTTCAGAGGGATTGGGTGAATACTTTTGACTTTATAAGCAATAGAATATTCAGGGCTTATAATGGCAGAATGTTGAAAACACTCTCCATCTTAACTATACTGGCAAAACTGTGCCAGCATAATACTGTCTTAATCTAAAGGCTTGACATTTTCATTATCCAAGCTGTCAAGACTAATCTGGAAGGGGAATAGAAAGTTCTTATTGGAAAGGATCTACTTACCCTTCTTGTAATCTAATAATTAATATTGAATTGAATCTATTGTGATTATACATTCTGAAATAATTTTGTCCTTTTTAACAGAAGTTTCTTATGCTCAAAATAACAAAAGAAAATGTTAATGTAAGGAACATTGGCTCACATACCGCACATCAGTCAGCCTTGCAACAGAGTGCTTACAGAGCTGCACAAGAGTGCAGAATTGCACAAATGCAATTGCATGATAGGAGGTCATTGGAAATCATGTTACTTTATCGCACAACTGCATTTGTGCAATTCTGCGCTCTTGTGCAACTGTTCAAATGCTCCATTACAAGGCTGACAGATCAGTATGCTTTATGTGAGCCACTTTTTCCCCCAGAAGATACAGAAACCCTTGCATCCATCTTCTTTCTTTATAGACTGTGAAACAGATGCTCATCTGATAAACTGGAAGATCACACAGGTCCCAACATTATTACCCCTGCTAACTTGCAAAGAGGCACCTTTTAACGTGGTGATTCTCTTTATTGAGCAGGGGGGAGAGTAACTGGCCCTATCCACCCCCAGCACAGTACTTCCAGTGACTGTTGCTGGTGTCTATCTTATGTTTCTTTTTAGATTGTGAGCCCTTTGGAGACCGGGTTTCATCTTATTTATTTATTATTTCTCTTTGTAAACCGCCCTGAGCCATTTTTGGAAGGGCAGTATAGAAATAGAATGAATGAATGAATGAATGAATGAATAATATTACAGTACAGAAATAGAATGAATGAATGAATGAATGAATAATATTACAGCGGAAAACTGTAATGTTTCTCACTGTAATGAGAGGGGAGGGGGATTCATTCAACTTTGTTACCTACTTGAGGAGGTTGCAGCTTTGATTTGGGCGGGATACTGCTGGGGCAGGGGAACTGAAGAACTCTCTCTTTCTCTAATACTGCAGGCCTTTGGTGTATGAGGCAGTGACAGTTCTGCTTTGGGGGGATATTGCAGGAGGGCTGAGGAACTATTTCTTTACCACCATCTCTGGTGGAAGAAAAGACTGAGAGCAGCATAATATAACAAGCAACAATGATGTAGATCGGTATCAGAGAATCACTATGGAAAAGATATGGTGCAAACTTATCCAATAATAAAGAAAATGGTCACCACTCCAAGCAAGAACAGATACAAATAAGAACTCAGAAACTACTGTATGAGACTGAAAAGGTTGCAACTTTATTAATAAACTTCACTAGATTCAATGGCGCTCTTACCCCAGGACTTTAGGGCTGAAGTCCAGGGCCTCCACACACTCCCTGGGAGGTGGGGAGGGATCCCTTTTCTAGTGGGTGGTGTGGTTGCTGTGCTGCATTGCGCCTTGCACTGCTGGGCGGCCGAGTATGATTGTGACCTGTGCCAGGTGCTTTAGAGACAGAGGGGGAAAATATGTGGGATGGGAAGATGTTAAGTTATGTGTTGAAATGTTTCTGCTAATAAAGATAAAGGTAAAGTGTGCCATCAAGTCGATTTCGACTCCTGGCACCCACAGAGCCCTGTGGTTTTCTTTGGTAGAATACAGGAGGGGTTTACCATTGCCTCCCCCTGCACAGTATGAAATGATGCCTTTCAGCATCTTCCTATATCACTGCTGCCCAATATAGTAGCAGCAGGGATTTGAACCAGCAACCTTCTGCTTGTTAGTAAAGCATTTCCCCACTGTGCTACTTAGGGTGACCACTTTCTGCTAATAAAGATTTGCATAAATATACCCGCTTTATATTCTTACATTCTTGTGAGTTCAGTTGCTATTTGTGCCCTCAAGAACCCACGTGTTAAAAATACTGTGTGTGTCACAGTTTGTGTGTAGGGGGATGATGCTTAACTTGCAGTGTGTGTGTGTGGGGGGGGGGTCCTTTAGGTCCAGGCTCCAATATTACCTAGGTGTACCTCTGATTAGATTTGCTATTATTACACAACTTGTTAATGAAAGGGAACAAAACAGGACAGAATGGAGTAGGCAAAAGATCCTGTTCTTTGGATCCTTGCCCAACATGGCTGATTTCATCTTGCAGGGAGGTTGTTGGAACTGGCCTAGTTGATATCATTAATACCTCACTGAGGGAAGGCAGGATGCCATCTTGTATGAAAGAGGTGGTGGTTAGACCCCTTCTTAAGAAGCCCACACCAGTCCCCTTAGTGATGGAAAATTATAGGCCAGTCTCCAATAGGGATGTGCGAAACGTTTCGGGTACAAAACATTTTGTACTCAAAACAGGCTGTTTCAGGTGTTTTGTAGACAAAACAAAACATCCATTTTCAAAATTCGAAAGTTTTGTACACAAAACAAAACGTCCCTGTTTTGGCTACGAAACGTTTTGTTGTTTTGAACCTCCATTTTGTGGCCATCTCTCACTCTCCATTTTGTGTTTGACATCTCTTTGAATTTCCCGCCCTTCCAGCCTTCCGATCGGTGACCTAAAGCATGGGCTGACCTGCTGACAATTCCCTCCTTGTTCCCCATTGGCTCTTTTGCCTCTTGTCACTTTTTACTGACCCCACATTGGCCATGGGAAGAGTAAAAAAAGGGGGCAAGGGTGGGGGGGTAGTTCAAGGAGGGGTTTTCAATTCATTCAACAAGTTAGTTACTCATTCGCCATTCAGCCTTTCTGCCTCATTGAAGAGAGAGAGGACTAGTTTGCATTGCATGGCATGCCTCAAGTTGCCATGATGATGCCATGCCATTGCCTATGCCTGCCTGCCTTGTTGCCAGCCGGAGCCCAGTCTGCCAGCCTGCTATGGCTACTGCATGCCAGCCTGGGAAAGGATTTATCTGCTGCATTGTTTTTTTGTTCCAGAAGATATTTTTTTCACCCCTTTGAGAGATGCCATTCCATTGCCTATGTCTGCCTTGTTGCCAGCCTGAGCCCAGCCTGTAGATTCTCTGGTAGCGTATGCAATTTTCAATGACAAACCATGAATCCACTCTCATATGCTACCAGAGAATCTACACTCAAATAATCTCATAAACAACAGAACCCAGTACCCCATAGGCTAGCAACCCATGGGGGTGGTTGGCACCCTATGTGCTCTCTACACCACCACTTGCTCTGGGCCACCCCGGTGCCCCCCAAGTGCAGTTATGGGGCTGCTGAAACCTCCATCATTCCCTATGAGGAAGAACCTTAAAGATGCATAAACTCCATTAAATTTTTAAAAATCATCCCTCTGCCCAATTCCTTTGAAGTAATTCTGGCAGCTTCCTTACCCCCACTGGGTACTACCACCCACCCTACTCTGCTCTTGGCCACCCCTTTCCCCCCGATGTGAAGCTATACTTTTGCTGAAACCTCCATTATTCCCTATTGGAAAAATCTTGAACTTCAAAAATTTGCCAAAAATCAGCCCCTTGTCCAATTCCTCTGAAATTTGGGTGGTAGTTTACACCTATTGGGCACTACCACCCCCACCCACTAATTTTGCCCCGGGGCAATGTTTTAAAATCCAAAACATTTCGGATTTGGATTTTGCGATTTCAAACAAAGAACAAAATTGGGGTGTTTTGGATTGGCTAATTTCAAACAACGGACAAAATGAGAGTGTTTCAGATTTGGGCCAAAAACAAAACAGAAAAAAAATCCAAAATGCACAACCCTAATGGCCAGTTAAGTCTCATGTCCTGCTAGGTGCTTCACAAGCCCACTGGCTTTTCAGCATCATCTTCAGGTCCCTGGCAGGAGAGAAGCAAAAACTGGGTCAGGCAGATTTCAGGGTGATCATTTGCCCCTTCACACACACACACACACACACACACACACACACACACACACACACCCCTGCTATGTTCTCAATCTGGGAATCCATAGTTTTGCAGCTTGTCACACTACAAGGAGTCTCTGGAACTCACCGATGCAGTACACTAGTACACAGCAATGGTGCCTTGGAGATCAATTATTTTTGTTTCTTCTGTCAGTATTTTAGTAATAGCACCAGGATCAGAATCACCTCATTCTATACTGTTGGCCTTTTGACTAGAAGGGAGACTGGGTTTTGTGAAACCCAGAGGACAGAAACACCTGGTCCACGAGGGGTGGTGGTGGTGCCTGTCTCGGGTTTGCACCTGCTGCAAGATGATCTGCTGCCTGTTACAGACTTGGCATCCCAACCTGCAACTGGCCGAGCAAAGTGGAGCATTTGAGGCACTGCTGGGCACCCTCTGTTGGGTCACACCAGTTCTGTCATTGCAAGCAGCTGGGAATCCAACTGGGCATGGGGCTTGCCCCATAGCTGTAGCCCTGCAGTCACTGCAGTTGCAAGGGAAGCTTTGCACAATAGGGATTTCCCCTAAGTTTCAGAAATCTTTGTGTTGTCAACTGTTACTCTCTCTCTCTCTCTCTCTCTCTCTCTCTCTCTCTCTCTCTCTCTCTCTATATATATATATATATATATATATATGAAACAATAATAATTACTCTCGTAGTTTGTTTTTTTAAGTACTTTAAAGTTAGCTGAAATCTGCAGTCCTGGAAAGAGACTGAAAACACTGGGGGAATGCAGTACTGGGGGAATGCACTTTGCTCATGCTCAGACAACACCCTACAATTATCTGACATAATCAGTACTTAATAATAATACTTACATGAGAGTAAGTCCCATTGGACTCCATAGGACCTAATTCTGATTAGACATGCAAAGGAGGATGCTCAATGTGTGAGAATGGGCAAAGATTGCAAAAGCAAAATGACTGCGGGGGGAGGGGGGATAAGGCTGGGAAGTTGGTGTTGAGGATATTCAGAGGTGGGATATTATGTCCATGCCATGCTCACTTTAAAAAAAAGGGGGGGATTCTTGGATTTTATTGTATTTTCACCAGTTTTTCAGTTTGGGTCTCTGACTCTGCATGCTACTTACTAGCATTTTTTAGCTTATGTTCCTTAAGGAAAGTAAGCTTATGCGATCACTCAGCTTCCTGTGTGTGTGTCTGTATCAATTTTGCCATGCCTGGACCAATTTGAACCAAATTTGGTACAGTTGTAAGGACACATAGGGACACCTCAACTGCATAGTTTGTGATGATGTCATCCACTCCAATTCAAAATGGTGGCTGCATGAACATTTGAGGTGGAAGTGGGCTAACTTGTGAAGATGGTAATTATCAATTAAAATTGTAGTGAAAGGCAAGTAGGCAGATTAGTTCTTACTAGAACTTCTTGTTGTGAAATCAGGATGTCTCCTAAAAAATGTATAGTTCAGTTCTCACTAGAAAATGGTTACACATCACCTGGTATCCACCCCCCCCCCAAAAAAAAAACTGCTCACAGGCAGCTGACATTAAAGCCCGAAGTTCAAATTTGGCTATCCCCTCCCACCGCCCTCAAACAGGCAGCAGCCATGTTGGTAATGGCTATGCTGTAATCATTTGATCAAAAACAATTGTATTTTGAAAAATCCAGAAGGCACAAGTGGTATATAGTGCTATTGTGCAAGAGTGCAGCAAAATGTACACTGGGGAAAGTATTGGTGTGTTCCCTGAAGGAAAATATTGGTGTGTGCTCTTGGATTGCCAGGGCACTATGCAGAATGTAAGGCACTGTAAAAGTTATTGTCTTCATGCCCTCTTCTGAGCTTCCAGGAGAATCCAGTTGGCTACTGATAGAGCTAGAACGTTGAGCTGGGATACCTTTGCATTGATCCACATGACAATTCATGCTCCATGAGTATAATGGTTGGTCTTGGGAGAGACCACATCACTCCTGGTTATACCCTATAAAGCCCTATAAAGGTGCTAGTTAAAAACCTATAAAGTCATGTCCCAAGCCAGGCAGAGGCCCATTGCACATGTGTGGCAGCCTCCAAAATGGCTGCCGAGATGTGGGCAAGGCCCAGAAAGGGCCGAAGATCATTCAAACCAGGCTCTTTTATACATAAGGAAGCCCGGCAGGGGGAGGGGGAACATCTGCGCCCCTCACCCTTAGCCTCGGAGAAGCCCCCCCAGAGGGGGTAGGGGTAGGTACAAAAAATAAAAACTCTGTGTGTGTGTGTGTGTGTGTGTGTGTGTGTGTGTGTGTATATATTCACAAACCCTCATGAGCTGAACTGAACCGGAAGGGTTCGAAGGGGGCAAAACCTAACCGGGCCAGTTTGTATTCCACTATGTGGAATATGAAAGTGACGTTCATCTATGTGAAACTCAAAACCAATTAGTAATAAGGTTTCTGTGGGCTAATAAACATATCTTTCAGTTCCATTTCTGCAAGGCAGCTCTTTAACATGGGAAAGAGGGGAGTGCACAGTGGGAACTGGTTGCAAAATTTGGACTTTTTGTTGAGTTTCATTTCCCCCAATTCCCTCTTGTCATTAACAAGGAAAGTAAAGAGAACTTCCCTGAAGCACCATTGTATGCTGCTCCCATTTAACAAATCTCGGAGGGAGGGAATCTATTTTCTAATACCTTTAGAAGTCAACACTGAAATCTTATCGAATGGTGCAGAAATGGCATTAAAGAACAGTCTATTCCCAGAGCCCTTTAGTGCTCAAAATAGTATGCCTGTTGCACAGTTCTTTAGGAGAGAACATTATATTCCTGTATTAAATCCCAGGAAAAAAGAGGAAGGAATGCACTCATTTCTATTCCAGAGGAATTGGGATATCTTCAAGGTTGTTAAATAAATAAATAAATAAATAAATAAATAAATAAATAAATAAAAAAAAATCTAAGCCCATTACTGTAAAAATTGGATCCAACATATATTCATTTCAAGCACAGGTCCCTACCTCAGAAAAACAAGGATATCTTTAAAATGAGCCCTTAAATGTCTGTAACCAAAATCGAATGAACACTAAGTTATAAATAACCAATATGCTTAGGGTCAGATTGGAAATTATGATGGTAGCCATGGTTCTTTATTTACATGGCTGTCCCCTTGGTGTATAAAGACAGGTGTGCATGGGAGTGTCTAATTTTAAGACTGAAATGTATGCAGAGGTGAGGGAAGATGAACCCTCCCCACAGCCCCTTGTCTAAGCTCCTTTTTTCTCTCCAGTCTGGCTCCATACTTGCTGGACTGGAAGAAGTGCCTGAAGTGACAGCAAGGGATGAGCTCCAGACGATGCTGACCACTGGGAAAGCAAATCACCTTGTCAGGTCGGCTGAGGAGTGGAGTGGAGTGGAGTGGAGTGGAGTGGAGTGGAGTGGAGTGGAGTGGAGTGGAGTGGAGTGGAGTGGAGTGGAGTGGTGGATTGGCTCAGAACACCTTTGGGTGAATTGGCAGTGCATGTTTTGTCCTGCCTATGTGATCCAAAGATTAAGGGCAAAGCCATCATCTCTGACGAGCTGCCCAGGTGGAGGGAACTCCTGGTTGCAGAGGTTAGGTAAGTCAAGGAGAGGAGGCTGGGGCACAACCAGGAGGAGGCAAACCACCTGGCAATCCATGGCCGCCAACAGCTCACTTGCCAAGTGGTCATGGCATTATTTATTTATTTATTTATTTATTTATTACATTTCTAAACTGCCCAATCCATCCAAAGGCTCTGGGTAGTGTCCAACAATCAAACAAAAAACAAACAAACAAACAACCATTTACAACCATCAGCTTAAAACAATATAAAAACAAGTTTAAAAACAGTTTTAGGCCAGTTAAAAAAACATTTAAGAACAATTTAAAATCCTTGGAAGGCCAGGCCAAACAAATACATTTTCAGGGCTCTCTTGAAGGACAACAATGAGCCCAAACTACGAATTCTGCTGGGAGCGCATTCCACAGCCCAGGAGCAGCTGTAGAGAAGGCCCAGTTCTGAATCCATTAAAGGGATTTAAATGCCTTTCCCCTGCTGACGGCAGGCAAACCATTCTGAAAAGGCACAGTTGCTCTCAGCACGCCTCCTTTAATGTTGTGGCAAATAGCTGCCACTCTAGTGATGTGCTGATGCCTTGCCCACAGTCTGGCAATGCAAGCGTTATGGAGCTTGCTGGGATATGGTATGGAAGAGGGACGGGGCAGCCAGTCCTGAAACCGGAGGCTGCCAAACCACAGTTGGACAAACTTCTGTTATTCAATTAATGGCTTGAAAAATTAACCGTGGGTCCAGCGGCCTCTGTTTTTATGTTACGTGTGAATGTGGCCACCCTTTATTAATATAAACACTTCTTTGTAATGGCAATCTGGCTGATATTGATTTTATGTTCCCTTCATTGCTTATCTCAAGTTCATACATTTTGTTTGTGCTATTGACTTTTATGTTGGTTCATATATCATCCTACTGAGAGCTGCTGGTAAATCAATGTTATTCACTAAATATACACTTTTCTTTGCTTGCTATGTGGGCAGTGTTTGCTGCACAGAGAGTCAGTGAAAGAAATCAGCAGTACTCATACTAATGTTTTGCACCCGTAAACCAGTGACTAAATTCTTAACTCCACTGAAGTCAATGAAACTACACCAGTTCCTTTAGTTTAGTTCAAATTTCACACCCTTTTCCATTCTCATGAAAAGGATATCTAGCCTTCTTATATTCAGAGTGAGGAGGTTGTGCAACGCCAAGTGACAAATTCCTCTAGTTCTGGTAGAGAACAGAGGCATGTGAAGACAATGTCTGAGAAAATTTTCTAATGTTTCTTCTTGGGAGGAACCCTGAAATTCTCTTTTGAATTTCACTTTAGAGACTTTTCAGTTCCAAACATGCAACCGATTTACTATACTTACCCAAATAGAAGGTGACTCTGAATTTAAGACGCTGCCTTAAAAGATAGGTGTTAAATACAGGTTACATCTGTAATTACCCAAAAGAAAGGGACTCTGATTTTGGGACGACCCCCACTTTATTGAACAGGAAGGAACTGAGAAAAGATACCTCATATTGGATTTGAGTAAATACGATAAAACATTTGTGGGAAATATAGGTTAAGTAAGGATGATGGTAGATGGTCTCCCCTGCCCCCAAAGGTAGAAGATGTTATATCAGAGACAGAGCTGGCCCTAAGATAAAAAGCACCATGGGCAAGGAGTGCTCTCTGCAGACAGTGGCTGAAAAGGTCATGCGCCCCTCAGAGACACAGTCGTTCAAATAAGTAATACTTCAGGAGGTAGGGAGGAAGCAGCTAAAATTAGGGATGTGCACAAAACCACCTGGCCCGGTTCAGTTTGAGTTTGAACCAAACTTGAACCTCACCAGGCCAGTTTGGTTTTGGCCCACTTCAAAGCTCCCCACCCCACCGGGGGTGGGGTTAACGAACATTTTTTTTTAAAGAATTCTTTTTTTAACTTGCCCCTTCTGGGAGGGCTTCTCCATGACCCGGGCAACTCAGGGTCCCACTGCGCAGGTGCAGCAGCCTCCAAAATGGCCGTTGTGCCAGGGAATATGCCTGGAAAGGGCCAGACACCCAAACTGGGAGATTTCTAATAGAAGGAAGGCCAGCAATGGGAGGGGAACCTCTATGGACACCCACCACCACCTTGGAGAAGCCCCCTGGAGGGGGTAAGTTTTTAAAAAAGATTTTAAAAAATAAAGTTCACTGAACCCCTGAACTGGGTGTATGTGTTCAGTTCGGGGTTGAACCAAACCAGGGGTGGTTCAGCTCAACCCCAAACCTACAAACTGAAGCAGTTTTATATTGGACCGGTTCAGATTTGAGCCAGTTTGCATACTCCTAGCTAAAATCACTCCCCTCCCCTCCACTGCTATTGGGCTGTGGAACAAGGAAGAAACCCAACTAGTTTCTAAGCTCTTTGTGTGCCCACAGGGCTCCTTCCCTTGTTGGAGTACTGCAGTGAATGTCAATCAGTATACTTGAGAAACTGCAAGCCACCAAACTCAGCTTAGTGTACCCTTCTGGTAGGTGCCCTGGATGACCACCAGGCTCACCCACCCCAAACAATCGCCCTGGACAGAGGTAGTGTTGCCTGTGACATGAGCAGTGACCCCACCCATCCTTGCCTCTCACAAACCGATTTTGTAGCTTTTTATAATGTTTCAAAAACCCACAATGGGATAAAATAAATATGTATAGACTATGAGAAGTGAATTCTCTAAATCCACTTTCACACTCTGCTTAAAAACTGCCATCTCTCTCCAGTCTTAGAAGAATCAGTGTAGTGTAGTGGATCGCTTGTTGGCTGAGGACTATGAAGAGCCAGGGTTCTGTTCAGCCATGAACCTCACTGGGTAACTTCAGGCCAGTCACTCTCGTTCTGCCTAACCTACCTTATAGGCTGTGAGGTTAAAAAGAAGGGGAAGCACCATATGAACCACCCTGAGCTCCTTGGAGGACATAAACAAACAATACTAGACCATGCCAGATCATTATAGCCTTTAAAGAAATCAGGATGGGCCCATTGTTCTTTAGTGCTGCTTCCTTCCTCCAGATAAAATGCACCTGTAAAAAGTGGTGTATAGGCACCAGTGCTCATATTTTAGTGGGGGAGAGGTAGGGGGTCCTTAGTGAAATCTACAGTGTCCCCATCTGGACCAAACCATGGCCCATTGTAGCCTTCCAAAATCAGTAGCTAGAAGGGTTGTCACAAAAAGTAAGGCAGGAGGACCCCACTGCACTCCCTGTGATTTCAGTACCAGTAGGCACATGCCCATATGTGCATAACGTCATCTCCATCCCTGAGTACAGCAAAGAAAGCAGAAGGAAACAGACAATCTGCCTGCATGGACAAAAGAGCTTGGACAGTTATAGAGTAAATATAGCTGTGGCCTCTCCTTTTGTAAAGAGGAAAGAGAAACATCTCTTTTGTTGAAGGCACCCATGCTGGAATCTGCCATTTGGTTTGCTTGGCTTGAATTCAGCAGCATTGTGGTGTTCAGCTGCTTCCTCCATTGCCTCTGTTGTTCTATTGAGTGCTTAAGCTTCCTGCTTATGCAGCAGATGGAATAGGAAATCTCTGCAGGGAATATGTGTGATATTTATTGCCAGATTAGCTAGAATATAAGAACAACTCGATCCATATGAGATGGGCACCAGCAGATGTTACATTGCCACAGAAATCAGAAGTGGAAGACTAAGGACTCATTGTTTGTTATTGTGGGAAAAGGCAAATTATAAATCCAATGCTTAATGACAGTGGCTGACATAATGCGCAATAATACAGAGCCACTGTGCAACGTGTTGGGGCTGCTGTGAACTCGGCTAGGGCTGCTGGAACAGTTTCTCCCATTGTGGTAGTGCTGTTTGCACAATCCCCCATTCTCTACAGCATCAGCACTGCCTTACAAGCCCGCAGCAGCCCTGATGCAGTGTGTCATGACTTTGTGCTGCTGTGCATCATGTCAGTCACTCTATTTATTTACTAGGGGCTTGACAACTGCCAATCCTAATCAAGCAAAGGTTGTAACTTTATGATGCTTTATCAGTAAAAGTCCATCTTGGGGACGTATATCATCAGTGGCTTACTAGATGCCTATTAGATGATATGCTTAATGTGTAGGGATTAGGGATCTTACTAGATGATATGCTTAATGTGTAGGGATTAGGGATGTGCACAAAACTGTTCGGATGCCCTTTGTCCGGCTACACGTCCCTGTCTCCTTTACCCAGCCTAGCTAGGTTTATCAGATCTGGCCTCAGAGCAGGGACAAGGAGGGGTTGAGTGTCACTCTGTGCCTCCTCTGTCCCAAGGTGCTTGTTCCTTGTGTCTGCCCCTCTCCGGGGGGCCCTGACTCCACCAGCCAGCCTCTCATCCTCGGCTGGCTCCTTATATGCCTCCTCACAGGCTATGCATTGCCCACCCCCAATTATGTTATCGTTGCACGCCTCCCCTTTGGTCTTATCAGGGCTCTGCTCCTCCTTCACTGGAGCTGAGTCCCTGCCAGTTGGGAGTCTTTCCTCCATCTCTCCCCAGCTGCCACCTGTCCCTGTCACCTTGGGCCCTCTCACCACTCCGTCCTCGGAGGTAAGGACAGCTGGCCTTGCCGGACACCCTTATACGGGCCTCTGAACAGATTCGAAACCTGGCCGGCTCTAAGGTTCGATGGCGGGGGGGGGGGGCATCCGCCTTTAAGGGTGGGGGAGGATGCAGTCATGCCTGCCCATGTTTCCCCTGCCGGCCCTCGGTTTCCAAAAAGCCCGTCAGGGTGGTAGCATACCTCCCTGCTGCCCTGTTTGCCCCATTGTCCAGATGTACCCGGAAGTAGCTAGTGTGCCTGCAAACGCACACACATCACTCTAGTGCACCCGTCATGCACAAGCACGTCAGCTACTTCCAGGTACATCTGAACAATGGGGCAAATGGGACGGCAGAGACAGGTACGCTGCCACCCCGAAGGGGTTTTTGCAAACCAAGTGCTGATGGGGGAAATGAAGTGTGTGTGTGTGGGGGGGGAGTGCATCTTCCACAACCCTTAAAGTTATCCCCACCGCCGTCAAACCGGCCCCTGCCAGTTCTGTGCACATTCCTAGAAGGGATGTGCTCGAAATGTGATTCAACACCCGACTCACAGGCATATCTCTTTAAAACCAAAGGCTTACGCAGCCTCTTTAACATTGAGAAGAGCAGGCCCATACCTGCTCCTCCTCCATTCGCTGCCACATCTGTAATGGCGGCACTCCCTCCAGCTATGACTGTGTGCCACTGGTCATCCCTGCAAATGACTATGCAATCGGCTGCCACACATGCGCGGAGGCCAAGTGCATTCCTGTGTCATGCAGGGGCAGCTGGGAAATGCCTTGCCAGTGCATGGTCATAGCTGAGGGGAGCACCACCATTACAGAAATGGCGGCGAATGGAGGAAGAGCAGGTATGGACTTGCTCACCTCCATGTTAAAGGGGCTGTGTAAGCCCTCATTTTAAAAGGGATGTGCCTGCTATTCGACTGCTGAATCATTTTTCGAGCACATCCCTATTAACAAGTATATTTGCACAAGGTTCCTTCCAATAAAATTTGTCTTCTGTGAACTCTAGTATAGTGAGTGACTTACATGGTTGCAGCAGTACATCTCTGTAATTCTGCACCCTAGGGCTGCTGCAGACTCCGAAGCAGCCCTGACACTGCTTGGTTGCTCAAGCAGCACTACTGCCGCCTATTCATGACAATGCAGGGATGACTGCAGCCCCGCTCAGGCTACTGCTTGTGCGGAGCAGCTTTGGCACTGCTTAGGAGTCTTCAGCAGCCTTGGGGTGCATCATTACAGGCATGTAATGCTGCAGTTATGTAAGCCATTCACTATACTAGAGTGCACTGAAGACACGTTTAATTGGAAGGAACCTTGTGCAGATATGCTTGTTTAGCAGCAAGCATCTTTCTTCGACTAGAGTGCCAGCCACATTGATTTTGAGAAAATAGGAGCTCAGGGGCTCAGTTGTGCCAGGAGGCCAGGTCTTTGGGTATGGGAGACTGGCCTTTAATACCTAAACTGTAGCTGTTCTCTCTCTCTCAGTGAAGAGCAGAGAACACTCATGCGTGGGTCTCAGAGGTGTTCTCTTCTGCAACCAGCCAAGAGATGCAAAAAATTAACACATTTTATCTAGTCAGGGGAGATGCAGGACACGATACACAGAGCCCTTAGACAACACAAGCTTTCACAAACATAAACTTGAGAGGAAGCTGCCAAACCATCAGCCTAAACAACCTACATGTTATGGAACCATGATGAAAGGTCTTCAGTTAACGGCAATTTGGGGGAGGCAAGTGAATTAGTGCAAAGGGTGATTGTAATTTGAAGATCAGAATAAATGAAACCCCACTGTTACTAAGCAAACAACAGCTCTGCTTCCAAGTAGCAGAAGTATATTCAATCAGTCTTTATTGCTATGGTCCAAGACCAGACAACAAAATAAAATACAGAAAGCACAGATACAGATAAATGCAGAAGTATATTGGACTCCTACATCAAACCAATTGGATTTTCAAAGTGAGAGAAGCTCAGCTCTTGTTAGTTTGTGTAGATCAGAGCTGCACAACTTTGGCCCTGTGCCTGCAGATGCTGTTGGACTACAGCTCCCATAATCCCCAGCCACAGTGGCCATTAGTCAGGGCTGATGTAGTTCAGCCAAAGTTGGGGGGCCAAAGTTGTGCAGCCCTGGTTTAGATGCTTACATTCTCCCCAGTTTTTCATGTTATGCACATTAATATATAACAATTTCCCCCCTTGAACGTATAGCTGTCTTTTACATGAAAAAAAATATCTGTTTAATCAGAACCTAAAAGCAATCCAAATGAGTAAAAACAATAAAGCTATTAGGCCCAGCATCCCTTTTCTGGCACTGAAACGTATCAGAATACATCCCAACTACTATTCAAGAAACAAGACCATTTGGCATAGTCCTTCCCCATCATTCATTATAACAGTTGTCTTGAACAGGTACTTTCACTCTAATGTTTTCCAGCTAGAATAGATGGGAAAGAATTGAAGATTATTCAGTTCATTTGTAGTCAGTTCCTCCCACCCCCACATCCCATTTTCTATCTCTATCAGTTGTGCTATAGAATTGTAAAAAATTGAAAACAGACTTATCTGTATGGCTGGATTAATATCGCAAATCAAACACAAATCAAAATACCTTATTGTGTCCAACTTAGCCCATATCAATTGCACTGCAGTACAATACCTGCAAACCAAACATGTCCAGATGATTCAAGCAAATTACCCAAACCTTTTATTACAGCAAAGGACAAACCAGGACTTAACACTAAAAAACATTCCATTAAAACATTGTAAAACATGAGCAGGGGGAAATCACAATTTGGCAGTGGGGGGGGGGGGCAGTTATTTGACAAGCACCCCAGGTGTTTGTATAAATAAAACATTTTTGTAAAAATTGCATATTATGCCACATAGTAGGTTGTGCACAGAGTGGTACACAGCCAAACTGTTTCACCACGAACCGGGCAATTCAAGTGGTTTGATCACAAACCGCTCCAAATCGGTTTGAGCTGATTTGTTGGTTTGACCATCCCAGCTGGTTGGTCTGATGAACTGCAGCAGTTTGGTCTGAATTTGAACTGAGCCTCCGCACTCAGTATGTGCATGCACACCCCTACTACATAGGCATGATGATAAAGGGATGATATCTGTAATAACCAACAAATATTAAAAAGCACACCTAACTGACACCCATATTCCATAGAGGAATATACAAAACTTCTTAAAGGCAGGAATAAGAGCCAAGCTAGAAGTGACTTAAGCCACATCATTGACCCTGGTGGGCTTTCTTTCTTTTCTCTGTGAACAGCATATGTGGGCTGCCCAATCAGGATTGGGACATGGTAAAGTAAAGTAAAGTGTGTCGTCAAGTCAGTGTCGACTTCTGGAGACCGCAGAGCCCTGTGATTGTCTTTGGCAGAATACAGGAGGGGTTTACCATTGCCTCCTCCCATGCAGTATGAGATGATGCCTTTCAGCATCTCCCTATATCACTGCTGCCCAATATAAGTGTTTCTCATAGTCTGGGAAACATACCAGCAGGAATTTGAACTGGCAACCTCTAGCTTGCTAGTCAAGTTATTTCCCCGCTGTGTCATTAGGTGTGGAGTGGTAGAGGGGCTTTAATCCCTCCTCCTGCCACAGTCATTATCTGGATGAGGGCCCCTCCACACCTGTGCTATTTGCCTTGGGTGGGGGGAAAAGCTTCCAAATAGCATGCATGGAGTGAGGACAATTCAGATCAGAGCCATGCTGAATGGTAGGATTAAAGCTCCACCCCCCCTTGTGCTCCACTGTAGGCACAACCTGGCTAGGACCCTTGCTGTATAACTATTTACATAAAAACAACCAAACATACCAGAGGCCTTGACGTGATTGAAATCAAATCTAGTTTGGCACCTAGTAATCCTTACTGAAAAGCAATACCAGTGCCAGCCTATTTTAATTGTATTGCAATGTGCACGACAAAATGCAGTCCAGTGACTGGTGTCGTCTCAGTGACAAGCTTCCTGACTTTGTGTACATCTTGCTGTAAAACAGATCTTCTGCTGCCATCTTATGGCTGTTGGAAGCTCTAGCATTGTTGAGGTAGGGATGAAAATAAGTATAGGCTGTTTTGGGTGCTTTTCATGCAAAATGGGGATTAAAAGGTCATGCACTGTTATGTAGCAGTATACAAATCCATCAGAAAATATATGATAGGCTAAAACCTGCTTCTTGTCTGTTTCCTTCCAAGCCCACCTTTCAGTGGCAGAACTGTTATGATGCCATCACATTTGAAAATAACTATGCTTTATGTACAACAAACTTGTGTAAGTGATGCACACCCTCCTGTCAATATAATGTAGGCAATGGTAACAAACAAAAATACACATCCTTGCCCTGAGAAGCAATTTTGAAGAAGAGAGAAGACAGTCCAAGGATGGATCTAGCATTGGGCAACTATGTGCAGCAAACATGGGCCACCTAGTGGAGCCAGGACCAGGTGATCTGTGTACTGCCTGCTTCCTCAGGCACCTTCCCACCTCCCTCCCTCTGCCCTTGTCACCGCCGGCATGTGGGCTAATGATGTCACCTCCCAGTGACACAGGTCGGGTGAGATATCATTAGCCTGCTGCCAGGTTTATGCATTCACCAGTAATGGGGAGGGAGGTGGACAGGTGGGTGGACAGGCAGCTGTAGAGGGGGGCAGGCAGGCAGGCAGGTGGGCAAGTGGAAGCTAGTGGTTGTGGTGATGGCAGGAGCTGCCACAAACCTCTAGCTGCTGCCACCACCCATGAAGGAACACTATTGAGATAGTAAGAAGGAAGGATAACAGGGGAAGAATATATAAAAATGCAGTTTTCAGGAAGAGATAAGAGCTGGGAGTTAATCTCTAAAGACTGTATACCCCCCCCCCCTTTTTGTAACTCTCTCTCAGTCCCTGAGTGAGTATCAATACTAATTCAGGCCCAGTTCACACATGGCAGCAACCCCACATTATCACCCCAGAAACCTTCATGTGTGAACAGGCCCTCCGGTCTCTGCTGTCAAGTGCATTGTTTGTGATTTTCTCACTACTGAAGACAATTATTGACTAGTTAAACCCAAGCAACCTCAAGCATAAGGATGTTGCAGAGAGTCATCCTTCAGTATCTTGTTGATCAAGTTCAGCATCAGTATTCTCAGGGGCATAGCAAGTTTGGAGTGGGCCCAGAGACAAGATTTTAAAATGCCCCTGCTCATTGAAACTCAGCTCATGAAGTAAAGAAATCTTAAATGAGGCTGAATAGTGGTAACAAAAAGCATATTAAATTTATATATATTTACACACATATATTTACACATATTTACACACACAACACACACACACATATAAACCTATGTGCCACAATAGGGCATCATCCTAAATTATTTTTTTAAAGGTTTTGTAAATTGTGGACGATGCAAGTCATTTAATGATACTAGAGAAAGACATGCTGTTCTGGTAGCTCCAGGCCTTAACACTCACACACTCACATCAGTTTCGGAGGATGAATACAACTGGAGGAAGCCCAGGCGAGTGCGCGGCTGGGGGAGTCAGTCATGTGACTTGCCTCGGGGGGGGGCCCAAGGCAGTGGGCCCCCAGACAACTGTCTCCCCTTGCCCTATTATAGTTACACCCCTGAGTATTCTGCATCAGCCAAAGTTCTTTCCACAAACCTTCCACTCATGCAAGGACCCCTCATATGAGTGCAATTCTCTTTCCTTTCACAGAAGGCACTTCCACTGATGGAATACCAATCTGCTAAATGTCATGCCATCCCTCATAAATAGCAACAACAATGCAGTTCCTGAATCTGGAGGCTGCAGACCTCCTGGGTGGAAGAGATACAAAAGGTCTATTTTGGATGAGACAGATGCCCTATTCAGACATTATATTGAGTGTACATATGTCTATACACATATACATGTTTCTGTGTGAATGACTGTACTTGCACCCATGTTAAAAGTGAACCTGGGAACCTGGGATCTCAAATGCATGGGACACATAGGGAGGCTATGACTGTACCTGTATTCAATATAACATGTGAATGACTCTACCTGTGTACGGAGCTGTGCACTCACTGTATGAGTGCCGAGCATAAGATGTGAATAGAACTAGACATACAGGGGAGCAGGAAGGAGGGAAGTCATGACTCCTCAACCAGTGGGAGAGGAGACAGCTTCTGGACCAAATCTGACGATCTGGCAAAACTGGGTTAAGAAAGCCAAGCCTGGTCTTGGCTGATTGTCAGAACTACCAGGAGCCGCACAGCACCCGGTGGCAAACCCGCCTTTGGAGCCCACCTTTAAAGTGAGATTAAGAGAGCAAACGCTCCCTTGGCCCCATTTTTAAAAATCCTCTCCCAGCCCTAGCTGCTTGCTTTGGAGATCGTCTGCAGAGGAGGTAAGCTTTCTGGGGCTTCCTCCCCTGCCCCTTCAAGCCCTTTCTCACGGATCTCTCTCATGTGCTTATGTTGGATTTTGTTCCATGTCCGGAGAGCATTCAAAGTTGACAAACTATGACTGGCAGTCTCATATTCTGGAAGTCTAACCATCAGTGGGGGAAAGAGAAAAAGTAATTTTACCCACTCTCTATAATCT
Source organism: Hemicordylus capensis (assembly GCF_027244095.1). Taxonomy (NCBI): domain Eukaryota; kingdom Metazoa; phylum Chordata; class Lepidosauria; order Squamata; family Cordylidae; genus Hemicordylus; species Hemicordylus capensis. Next base: position 97,351,902 of record NC_069662.1, on the reverse strand, counting down.
CTTCAACAATTGAGGGAGAAGGGAAGAGGAGGCAATAAAATCCTTACTGGTTATTTCCTATTCAAAATACTTGCTATGAAAAGCTTTCAGTTCAGAGCAGATCTGCATTTCAGATCTCAGGCTTTTATTTCTAGCTCTGAGGCTGAAAGCTTAGAGTTGTTCAAGGCAACATAGCCAATGAATAATTCATTGGGGGAGCCCTAGAAACACATGGGTTCCATCATGACATAAATCTAATCCTTTTTCTTCTATACGTGAAATCTGCAACAGAAAGTGGGCTGAACTGCTCCTCCAAGAATTATTTTGAAACTTTAAAAACCAGAAGTATTATTCTACTTTAAATACTTCTGTAGCTTCTGTTGCCACAAAAATGTGAGAAATTCTATTGACCTACTCTACAGTACATTGCCCTTACTAGTAAGCAAGACTGGATAATTTTATTATAATTTTATTGGGCATCTCACTAGTGTGTTCATGGTTTAGATAGTGCAATAAGGGCTACTTTACACTCTGTATTTTTAGAAGAGTAGACTTTTTAAAAATAGTGCAATGTGAATGCAGCAAATATGTTTTTGCAAATATGTATATCATGTTGGTCCCATGTTTTTCACAGCAAACACTGGTGGAAAACATGTCGCCCAGGATAAGGCAACTTCTTATTGCAAGCACTCTTTGGATATTCAACTAACCTTTGCTCAAGGCTTTCATATCAGTGACATAGCCATGGGCAGACACTACAGGGCAAAAAAGACATTGAGCACACTGGCTAGTATTGAACTTGTTGCTTTGTACAAGTGAAGGAACAATTGACCAAGAATATCATCCTAGTATTCAGCCTCTCAAAGGGGCAGCAACAGGGACAATTTGGTAGCCTTCAAGCTCTGGTTGCCCTATTTGGTGGAATAGAAATGTGGTCATGACAACCAACAATTCTAGAGCACTTGATATGCTGCGGACCCATTTTCCAAGAAAATAACATCCAGTTTTATTATGTGTCAGAAATGAAAAATTCCTCTGAGAGATGCAGATCACTGAAGAGATCAATAAGAAATGCACAGTTGTTAAGTCATGAAAGTCACATTGTGAGAATGTAACGTAATGCCCTATCCTGGTTGCTGGCAAGGCCAGAGCCCTATCCACACATAATGTTCAGCACCTGTACAATGAGTGTACAGCATACACAGGTACAGATCTGTGCACAGATACAGTTATTCACGTCATGTTGAATACAGGTACAGTGATACACTCCCTATCCATATCCTGCATTTCAAGGTTCACTTATCCAGGTTCACTTTTAACATGAACACAAGTACAGTCATTCCCACAAACACATGTATTTGTGTACAGACTCCTGCAGGCGTGGACCATGAACGCGCCTCGGGGGGGGGGGAGGCGGCTTCTTTAAGGGTAAACTGAGCCGGTGCTCCATGCCGCCCAACAGCCCCCGCGGCGGGGAATCGCCTCCGCCACTCACCTGGCCGCTGGCGGGGGCTCTCCTTCGTGGGAGCCAGGTGAGTGGTGGAGGCGATTCCCCGCCGCGGAGGCTGCTGGGCGGCATGGAGCACTGGCTCTGTTTACACTTAAAGAAGCCGCCCCCCCCCCAGAAGCGTGTTCACAGCCCGTGCCTGGACTCCTGGACTCTCATGCAACATATCATCTGAAGAGGTCTCAGTCTACAGGACCTCAGACCAGCCAGGGAGCAAATTGAACCCACAGTCAAAGGTAGACTGAGCTCTTGAATGTCTCTGAATTCAGGCTACCTTGCCTGGGCTTCTCCTCCCTGCCTAGACCCTGGAGAGTGAAAGCCTTAAAGGGGCAGCCTTCTGTAGTCTGACCTTCCTCCTCCTCTCCACTAAATGATCTTGCCTACCTGGTCACCAGCACTAGTGTGCAGATATCGGGAAGTGCAACAGCACTACTATGAATATTGACATACTGCTCTTCAACCAAAGCTCTCAAAGCGATTTACATAGAGAAATAAATAATACATAAATAAGAGTGTCCCCTGTCCCCAAAGGACTCATAGTCTAAAAAAGAAACCCAAGGTAGAAACCAGCAGTAGCCACTAGAGGGATGCTGTTCTGGAGTTGGATAGGGATAGTTGCTCTCTCCCTGGGTGTTTTTCACACAAGGCTTTTAGCTTGCTTCTCTTCCGGAATGGAGGATGCGCTTTCACATATTGGCCAGATTTACCCTGAAGCCCCTGCAAGTTATCGGGGAGCAATTCATACACAATTCAGGTTAGAGTATAGCCCAATTTATATCCATAATTTAATCCATAATTGGTTTTTTAAAATCCATTTTTTGCATTGGTTTTTTGGAGCAACTTCGATCTTGCAGTAAAGCCTTGCAGTAAATTCGTGGCAAAGCTTGCTGTGTGAAAAACACCCTGCTAAATATAAGAGAATTACCACTTTTAAAAGGTGTCTTTTTGCTCAGTGATCAGGAGGGACCGGCTCTTCAGGGAGCTCAGGTTTCAAGGGTGCCATTTCACAGAGCTCAGACTCTGAGGGTGCTGTTGGGGCCTTTAGCACCATGATTATTTAGTGGGATTATTTAGCAACAGAGTTATCTAGGCCAGGGATTCTCAACGTTGGGTCCCCAGATGTTATTTGACTTCAACTCCCATAATTCCCAGCCCCAGTGGCCTTTGGTTGGGAATTATGGGAGTTGAAGTCCAATAAGATCTGGGGACCCAACGTTGAGAATCCCTGATCTAGGCAGTGGCCAGGAGCTTCCCCAACAGCGGTTTTAGCCCAAATCTCCTCTGGAAGGGAGGGTATGTGTTCTCACTGCAGCTGGATCCCGCAGAGGGCAGTTTGATGTCTTTGAAAGCACCCCACACACAAATCAAGCTTTTCCTTCTGGATGTCACCTCATCTTGGTTTATATCCGTTTTTAAAATCTTTGTTTTTAGCGAAGTTTCCTGGGAAATCCACTGCAAGGTGCTGACATCAGTCTTTACATTTACATGATAAGAGAAAAACAAAGCTGTCTAGCTGCTTTGCCTTTGACCCTGAGGCACCCAGTTTTCAGGCTTTTCGCTTTTGAAATTTTTTTTTTGGTGGGGGGGGGAGATCTGGGAGGAGGATTTGCAGTCTTTTGCAGAAAACAAGGATTTCCTTGCATGCAATCCAAGCTGGGATGGGACTGCAAAAACAGGTGATGCTGCAGGATCTGCAGGCTGACACATACTAGGGACTTCTGTGTGTATGTGCGTGTGTTGGGGTGTGTGTGTGTTGTGTGTTGTGGCAGGACGGGGGGAGGATAGAAAGCCAAGGCTGATGGCTAACAGGCAGTCTGATCCACAAACCAATTAAGCAGAATTGTGTGTGAGTGGGGACTTCAACAGAGCCAGATCACAGCGAGTGCTTACTAAATTACTAAACCCTTGGGGGAAAGAGAAGTGTGCCGCCCCGCCTCCTTTAGAAAGCCATTGGCCACAAGGAAAACGTGGAAGCAAGCTGTGTTTGAACCTACACAAAAGAAAACTCACAGTAGAGAGGGGGAGGGGCTGTTTCCCTAATGTTGCAGGTTTCATTCAAAGTTGCTTCCATCATCAGATATTCTGAGAACTGGAAGCCCTGTGTGGGAAAGCTCCAGGTGCTTCATTTGATACGTCAGCGATGTCCATTTCTGAGGTAAATGACCTTAGAACAGTGGTGCATATGCTGGTAACCTCTAGGCTTGACTACTGTAATGCACTCTATGTGGGGCTGCCTTTGTACATAGTCTGGAAACTACAAATGGTACAGAATGTGGCAGCCAGATTGGTTTCTATGATACCCATTTTAAAAGTACTGCACTGGCTGCCGATATGTTTCTGGGCAAAATACAAAGCGCTAGTTATTACCTATAAAGATCTTAATGGCTCGGGCCCAGGGTATTCAAGGGAGCATTTTATTTGTCATGAACCCTGTTGCCTATTATGATCTTCTGGAGAGGTCTGGTTACAGTTGCCACCATCTTGTTTGGTGGAAACCCGGGAAAGGGCTTTCTCTGTGGCTGCCCTGGGGCTTTGGAATATGCTTCCTTACCAGTCCATTACCAGCCAAATGGTAATGGACCTGTTGAAATCAGAGCATCTCCTTCTTCGTTTGTTTTCAGGAAGACCCTCAAGATGCACCAGTTATAAGACCCAGGCTTTTAACTGGAATTAATTTTAATAACTTGTTTTGTTTTATGAGATTGTTTTTATTGTGTTTTGTGGAATTTTAATCTGTGATTACTTTTTTATATTGTTTTAAATTTTGTACACCATCTAGAGATGTACATATCAGGCTGTATACAAATATGTTTGTTTTAAATTTTGTACACCATCTAGAGATGTACATATCAGGCTGTATACAAATATGATAGAAAGATAGATAGATAGATAATTTCAGGCTCTGGCCAGAGGTCAAGGCCCAGGACTGAGTCTAGAACAGGTCTTGCTTCCTCAGGGTCTGACTCAGAGTTAGTACTCCATGTATGAGTTATGTCAATCTGGGTCTTAGTAGCAATAAGTCAAAACAACCCTTTCAAAAAACTAGATCTATGAAGTGCAAGGAATGGAAGATTTACCAACCCTTGGAATGTTTATTCAGAAACAAGTGATCTGACCGACTTTTACAAGTGGACTGTGGGCTCATTCTTGATTAAAAAGCCTTGCAGGATCTTAGAAAAATACCTGTTTTAAATTTAGAAGAGACATCATTGTTAATGATTCCTGCCTGTCAGAAGGGTCGTCTGGCAGTCAGTCTGAAAAATGCTCTGACGTCAGTCAGTAGAGGAAGCAATGAAATTAGGAATTTTCTGGTTTAGTCACCAAATGCTCCAGAGGTACTGAACATACATGCCACACAGAAAAAGATTCACTTCTAAGTAATAAATTGAAAGCCATGTTCAGTGAATGATAAGCCAAGGATATATGAGCAATATATTATTTGCAATAGGTTATTTGATCACTGTTGGTGGGCAGGGCTGTAGCTACAGGATGTTCTGTGGAGGGAGGGCTGTCAGTTCAGAAATATTCCAGGCCCCTTCTTCAAATATTTAGTTTTCATTTTTGAAAAAGTAACACACACACAGTGTAAGGCCAGGCACCAGTTAAAGACACAACTGGCTGACCCCTGTACTTCCTATAACTCAGGCCTGCTCAACTTCGGCCCTCCTGCAGCTGTTGGCCTACAATTTCCATAATCCCTGGCTATTGGCCACTGTGGCTGGGCATTATGGGAGATGTAGTCCAAAAACAGCTGGGGGGCCTAAGTTGAGCAGGCCTGCTATAACTGGTGGTAGCAGTGGTATGAGTCAGCTGACACACATGCATTGCTGCTTCTAGGGGACACTCCCATTGGTTGATAGGGAGGACAGGAAAAGTAGAAGCTGCAACAAAGGTCTCTTGGCCAAAAGACAGCTCCTTCTTCAGCCCTCCCCAGTATTCTGGAGCCATTATGGTAACAACTTCTTCTTCTTCTTCTTCTTCTTCTTCTTCTTCTTCTTCTTCTTCTTCTTCTTCTTCTTCTTCTTCTTCTTCTTCTTCTTCTTCAGAAAAATTATTATTATTATTATTAATTCAATTTCTATACCACCCTTCCAAAAATGGCTCAGGGTGGTTTACTCAGAGAAATAATAAATAAATAAGATGGCTCCCTGTCCCCAAAGATCTCACATTCTAAAAAAAACACAAGATAGACACCAGCAACAGTCACTGGAGGTACTGTGCTGGGGTGGATAGGGCCAGTTACTTTCCCCCTGCTCAATAAAGAGAATCACCACGGTAAAAGGTGCCTCTTTGCCCAGTTAGCAGGGGAGGGATGTGCACAAAAAGGATTTTGCAATTCATTTTGACCTTAAAACGAATTGCAAAATCCTCAAGTTGATTCGCCAACCTGGCTGTTTCAACGAATCAGTCTCAAAATGATTTGAGTGATTCAGGTGTTTCGGCCATAGTGAACAATGAGGAACTTGAAACACCCCATTGTTTCCCATGGGTAGATAGGTAGCTAGTGTCCTACCCATGTTTCCCCGAAAATAAGACAGTGTCTTATATTAATTTTAGCCCCAAAAAATGCACTAGGGCAATTAGCGGTACATCAGAAATTACTGCTAGGTCTTACTTTCGGGGTAGGTCTTACTTTCGGGGAAACAGGGTAGAGACACTAAAGTGGGTTGGGTGGTAGGGCATGATGGGTGCTACCTACCACCCAACTCACAACAGAAATGGGCGAGAAGGCAATTTTTAGGGTTCTATTTCTAGGATTCTATGGGGTTTGGGGGGAAAGGTTAAAAATGTGTTTAAAATTATCTGCCATCCTATTCCTTTTGTAGGTTGTGTGATAGGTAGCACCCATCATGCCCTACCACACAACCCACTTTGGTGTCCCTAGGACCTACCCATGGGGAGCAATGGGGTGTTTCGAATTCCCCATTGTTCCCTATGGTCAAAACAAGCTGCACTCACAGAGTGCATGCAACGAGTTTTGCATTGCAACTTGCAATGCATTTTGTGTCCCTGCCTTACAAAATAATGCAGATTAGAAGCACACAGTAAAAGGGAATCTGTCTCTCACAATACAGAACACACATTTTTTCCCAAACACTGTCCAACAAAAGGAATCACTGGTCCATAAGCCTGACCCTCCTCCCTGATATGCCAGCCACCCATGTACACAGTGTTGGTGGGGGGTTTGAGGCGAGCAGGCCTCCCCCTGCCCACGGCGGTGGTGGCAGAAGTGGCAGCGGGTGGAGTGGGAATAGTCAACCCTCTGGCTCAGCTCCAGCTCAACAGTCGACCCTCCTAGAACTGCAAGGCGCTCCAGTGCACCGACACAGTTCGAATACAATGCCGCTTGCAACACTTGTGATGTACTGGCCACACATATTGGCAGCTGGCATATCCCCATCGTCCACTACATTCATCAGGGGAGGCTCGTCTGTGGCTACCTTCATGTCGTTTGGTGGCCACCCAGGGACGGGCCTTCTCTGTTGTCGCCCCGAGACTTTGGAACGCACTTCCCGTGGGAATAAGAGTCTCCCTATCTCTAGTGGCTTTTAAAAGGGGTCTAAAGACTTATCTTTTTACCCAAGCTTTTTAGCTTTTTAACTTTTAACTTTTTAGCTTTTTAACTTTTAATTTTTAAACTTTTGATTGTTTATTATTTGTTTTAAATTGTTTTTAGTATTTGTTTGTTGTGAACCGCCCTGAGACCTTGGGTTAGGGCGGTATTAAAATGTGCTAAATAAATAAATAAATAAATAAATAATATCAGGGAGTGGGGCTTGCTGTGGCAGCAGGGAGGAGGGCTCGCGGTGGGGGGCTCATGGCAGCTACAGGTGGCCCCCCAACCGTTGGAGGCCCCTGGGCCTTGGATGCCGCAGGTCAGGTCCCCATGGTCCAGGGGTTAGAGTGCCTCTGCTTCTGCCTGTAACTTTGAAAAAGCCGCTGTCAGTCTGTGTAGACAATACTGAGCTAGATGGCCCAATGGTCTGATCTGGTAGAAGGCAGCTTCCTATGTTCCTAAACAGTGGGGTGGGGGGATGATCAATGCAACATACCAGAACCTAAATGCAGTGTAGTTTGCCGGGGGGGATTTTATTTCAAAAGATTCCGTTGACTTTGAAGTTGTGTTCCATAAAACTTCACCCACCAGACCTTCCAGTGTGAAAGTAGGAGTCATGCTGTCTCCACTGATGAAGACCATTTGATAGCATTGTTGTATCCCAGCAAAAGCATTCAGTGGTAGATCATACCTTAAAATAGCAATACAGCTGCCAATGTATTTACCGATATTTTGGAAACTAACACTGGGCAAGCAAGTCCTCTATGTGGGGCTTCTGATGCATAAGAATACTATTCTTTTTTACTTTTTAAAAATTGCTTCGTAATATGTAATAATATGCATTGGACATGTATGGGGTTTAGCTGCATTGAACAATATAATTAAGAATATAATTTATATTCCATTGTACAATATCATTTAGAATGAATGATTTTGTATTATTTCATTATACAAAATCATTCAGTAAGCCTGGAAGCATGAGCCAGAACTCAGCAACAACTGTAAAAAGCCGAACACACAGGAGAGCATGCACAGTTCCATAGGTGACTGTGCAAACCCATGTAGCCATTTGTTCAAGCAAAGCTGTGAGCCAACAACAGCTGCAAGCCAACAGCTGTGAGCTGTACCATGATTCCCACCCCCGCCCCAGGTATGTCATGAACAATTTCATGGGAACATCTCAAATTAAGATCCAAATTGAAAGCCCATGATTCATCTGTTAATCACATCAACTGACACTTTTAACTAGACCCATATGAGCGATATTGGTTAAAGGGAAGGGGGAAGAAATTGCAGAGACAAACGGTCGTTCTTGTCTCCCACAAGTCTCTCAACTCTCCACTTTCAAACACCTACATTTTTGCACTAGCAAATCCATGTGCCATGCTATCATGCTAAAAACACACTAGTTTAATCTAGGGTTGTAATTAGAAGCCATAGGGAGAAGAGCTGGTCATGTGGTAGCAAGCATGAATTGTCCCCTTTGCTGAGCAGGGTCTGCCCTGGTTGCATTTGAATGGGAGACTACATGTGAGAGATGTAAGATATGGGGCTTCTCTGGGAAGAGCGCTTACATGCAGAAGGTTTCAAGTTCCCTCTCTGGCATCTCCAAGACAGGGCTGAGAGAGACTCCTGCTTTCAACTCTGCAGAAGCTGCTGCCAGTCTGTGTAGACAATACTGAGCTAGATGGACCAATGGTCTGACTCAGTATATGGCAGCTTCCTATGTTCCTGGTCCTATGTTCTATGGTCCTATGTTCCTGGTCAGCATTAGATAACTAACCCTAGCACTGGTGCATCATTTCTCAGAATCATGTTTCAAGTAAGGAATACCTCTCAAATTTAATTTAAATTAAATTTATTAAATTTGTAAAAACTAGGACAAGGATATTTCCGCAACTGTGCAATGCAACATTTAAAAATGCAAATGATATTAAACTTCAGATTTAGAAGATTTTAACTTATTTACTGAACGGTATAGTCTGCAAACGATGGATACAATATATACAACATTAGATCATTCGATTCCAAATCCATTGGTTTCACTCAACACCTACTTCCCTCTCCCCTAGTGAAGCAAGTGCACTATGTCATTTCTTGGTGTGGTTGAGGAGAGACACTTCTAATTTATGCCCAACTCAAGGATTGCATTTGGTCAGTGTTGGTCCTTTAATGAAGCAAAATGAGTTTGTCACCTCAGACAGCAGATGATTGGCTGGGATGTGCACAAACCTGTTGGGTGTTCCATTCAAAGAATGCCGAACAGGTTCGGATCTCCTGCGTTCAAACTGGTTCGAACATGGGGGTGGGGTGACTTTAAGTCACAGGGAGGGTGCCCTTACTTCCCCCTCCGGCACTGCTTTAAAAACTGCTGGTGCGGGGCGGCTGTATACGCTCTTGCCGCCCCAGTCAGCATAAACCTGGAAGTGGCAGGCGCATGTACGCCTGCCACACACGTGCATGCGCGTGCACACCGTGAAGAGGGTAGATAGCCACCCCATGCCAGTGGTTTTTAAAGCAGTGCCAGAGGGGGAAACATGGCGGGGGAGGTAAGAGCACCCTCCCCACACTTTATACCTCCCCCCAGCCTCCTGGGTGTGCACAGAACTGGTTCTGTGCACACTCCTAATTACTGTTATGTTACCCCTAATTATGTGCTCAGAGTGGCACTTGCTTAACTCACAGAAAGCTTTGGCATTTAAGACCAGACCCAAGGCTGATCTTGTTTCAGATTAAGGCCTGTAGTCAGATACTCCCGGAGTCTTGGAAATCATTTTCCATTCTAGCTCCAGTTGTCTTGATGTAGTTTCATGTCTACTTAGCAGGAGCTTTTCCAAATGGTGATTGAATGCAGTTTCACTATACTTCGGCTGGGGGGACGGATGGAGTTCATGTGAGGGAACCATTTACAGCAATCTGTCAGGACAGCAACATAAGGTGTCATTCATACAATCCATGGCATTATTCAGCTTCGCTCCTAATATTACATGTGTCCTAAAAAGGTAGTTAACTTTAGGCACTTCCTGCTGAAGTAAAGCTGCCCATTGGGGAGAGCACCAGGCGAAAATATTATTATCAGGGTTGCTGTCACACTAGAGCCTTTGAGCACTGCTGAGGTATTGGGCTTCTAGAATGCTCTGGAAGCTGGACTGAAATAGAAGTTCGCGCACAGCCCTTGAATATAGTGCTGCATCATCCAACAATGCTTTTCTCTTATAATGTTTACTTACAAGTCAGTCTTGATCAGCAAAGGCCCCTGGCAATTTCAATTAAAGGTTTGTTGCTTGCATAAGAACATAGGAACAGCCCTGATGGATCAGACCCAAGGCCCATCTAGTCCAGCATCCTGTTTCACAAAGTGGCCCACCAGATGTCGCTGGAAGCCACAGACAGAGTTGAAGGCATGCCCTCTCTCCTGCTGTTACTCCCCTGCAACTGGTACTCAGAGGCATCCTGCCTTTGAGGCTAGAGGTGCCCTATAGCCCTCCAACTAGTAGCTGTTGATAGAACGCTCCTCCATGAAGTTATCTAAACCCCTCTTAAAGCCATCCAGGTTGCTGGCTGTCACCACATCTTGTGGCAGATTTAGCTCATTTAGCTTCTCTGCAACTTCCATATTCTCCTTAATAATCCCTTTCACTCCCCCATTGTCTAATGGTCCAACTGCCTCCCTGACAGGTTTCCTGCTTCTGATATATTTAAAGAAGTTTTTGTTATTCCCCTTGATGCTTTTAGCTAAATGTTCCTCAAACTCTTTTTTCGCCTCCCTTATTGTCATCTTGCATTTCTTTTGCCAGAGTTTGTGTTCCTTTCTGTTCTTCTCATTTGGGCAGGTCTTCCAATTTCAGAAGGAAGTCTTCTTTTCCTTTATGGCTTCCTTAACTTTACCCAGTAGCCATGCTGGCATCCTCCTCCACTTAGTGATACCTTTCCTCCTTTTTAGTATACATTCTAACTGGGCTTCTAGTATTGTGGTTTTGAGTAAACTCCATGCATTCTGGAATGAAGTGACTCTCTTGATTTTCCCTTTCAGCTCTCTTTTCACCATACTCCTCATTTTGGAGAAGTTTCCTCTTCTGAAATTCAAAGTGTCTGTGTTAGACTTCCTTGCTGATTCTCTCCCAGCATGTATGCTGAATTTGATCTCACTATGGTCACTGTTCCCTAAAGGGTTGATGACACTGATATCCCTCACCAGGTCCTGGGTAGGGGTGTGCATGGAAACGTCTGGCCCGGTTCAGTTTGAGGCCGAACCGGCCTCAAACCGAATCGGGCCAGATCAGTCCGGCCCCGATCGAAACCTGCCCCCCCAGTCTGGTCTGGTGGGGGTCCGCGAATTTTTTTAAAAAAGTTTAAAATGAATGTTAAATACCTGTAGCTCCTTCGGGGGGCTTGCTGTGGGCCACGGTGGTGTGTGTCTGCAAGGGTTTCCCCTCCCCCACCAGCCTCCCTCATCACCGCCACGGCCGGGTAAATGTAGTATTTTTGGCCCTTTCGGGACTCTGTAAAGGCGAGCAGTGGCCATTCTGGCCGCCACCGCGCATGCACAAACACCCTCTACAAGGACTGGCATGGCCTATGGCCCATGTCTCCCTTTCCCAAGACCTTCATTCTCCCTGACAGCAGAGGAGCTATCAGCCTTGGAGTGGGATGCTTTTACCACGTCCCTGAAATTCTTGTCCGCATGCCTCTCTGTCTCTCTGAGCTTCTCCAGATCTGACACCTTGGTCTCGAGGGAACGAACTTATTCCCTGAGAGCCAGGAGTTCCTTACACCGAGCACACACCCATGACTTCTGCCCATGGAGCAAATAATCATACATGCGACACTATGTGCAATACACTGGGAAGTGCCCCCTCTCCTGCTGGCTTTCTAGCTTCATAAATGGTTTTGTTGGCTGTTCACAGTATTTGGAGATAGTTTATTAGCAAGTTAGGATTCAGCTGTATTGTGCTGTTTAAATGTTCAAACTTCCTGTATCAATATGAAGGAGGAAGTAGTACTTACCTTCTCTTCCCACTGGGCTCCTTGTGATGAAGCAGACTTGTTTCATCCCCCCCGCCCCCGGCCTGCACACTTCCTGCTAAACTCTGAATGCTTGTAATGCAGCTGTTAAATGCACAGGAACCTTGCCAGAAAAATTAAGCAGCCCCCAACTCAGGGTGTGTGTGTGGTGTGTGTGTAGCACTTGTTATTTCCTCCAGAGGGAGATGGGTGAAAGAAGAATAGGATGGCTTGGTATCCTCAGGCTTGCTGAAAAAATTAACTGCATATACGTAGCAATTAATAAGAATTGTTAGAGTTAGCAATATCACTAATCCTACCTTGAGTAAATCCTACCTTGAGTACTATACCCCTTGAATACTGTGTATATGTGCATTTTTTTTGTAGCATGTCACAACACTTGGCACTCTCCAGATAGTGTTTAATATGTACAATGAATATGTACAAGCAACTGCCACCATGCACATCTTGCCAGATTTTTGAATTATATAAACAAGATAATGTTAAACCAGGATGGGGGAGACATGAGTTCAAATCCCCATTCAGCCATGAAACTAGCTGGGTGACTCTGGGCCAGTCACGTATCTCTCAGCCTAACCTACCTCACAGGGTTGTTGTGAGGAGAAACATAACCATGCGTGCACCAGATACTTCTGGGCAAAGAGGGGATGGGGCAGCTGGGAGGTATGTTGCTGCCCTGAAGGAACCAGCAGGGGGGAAGCAGAGGGAGGGGTAACTGTACCCTCCCCCACCTTTAAAGTCCGACCCCCTGCCTTCAAACTGGCCGAATAGCTGGTTGTTTGAACTGGTTCAGAGGCTCTTAAAAGGGTGTTCAGACTGATTCAGAGGCCCTTAAAACGGTCTCCTAATGGGTTCATGCACGTCCCTAGTTACTTCTGCTTATCTGAGGGTCAAGGGTGGCCAGAAATTACCTCGGAGGTCATTTCCAGCTGCCTTTTTGTGGAGGAGAACCTATGGCTCATTTGTTTTTTTAAAAATGCAAATTTCCACTTAATTTGGGGGTCTTTTGTACTTGCGGGTGGCATCTTTGGACTGCCGAAGACCCGTGGAGCATGGCAGAGCACTTATTTGGCCTCTTTTCATGTTTGGGGGGGTAATTTTTTACATTCTTTAAAAGCATGAGGATCTAACCTCCGTAATCCCATAGATTCAATAAATCATTAACCATGGTTTCATTACCTGCAGTAATCTATGGAAATGGAACTCCGCAGATAATGAGGTACTCCTGTAATGGGCAGCTTTCTTAATTGAGAGAGTCACATTGCAGCTGCTGACATACAAAGTTGGTCACAGGTTCCAAGGGTAAGTCAGCTAGATCCTCTTATAGGTTTGGGTCCCTGGGCTGGTTCCCAACTTTACCAATCCCTGGAGCCGACCCTGATCCCTGTAGACAGAGCATTTCTTCCAGACCTGCTTACAGGCCAGCTTGGCTAGAAGGAACCAGGGCAGGAAAGCTGAAAGCATATAACTTATTGAAGTCAGGTAGTTTTAAAAACTGCAGCAATTAAAGCAACTGACTGGGGCTTTCTCCCTCACTCTTGTGAAAAGTAATCTGTGACATCATCATGAGTGCATCAAGCTGGTCATTTTGTCCATTCAACCTGACAGTGATGAGAGAATGCGATTTTAGCATTCAGATCACGGAGAAAAATCTATATATGCCACAGCCCCAAACCTTGAATAGTGCTCTTTGAAAAATGTTGTGTGTATCTCAACCTAATATAATACGTCAATGGAGAGAGGGAGCCATTTGAAAGACTGATCATCTTTCCTGTGTGGGTCTTCTGTGGTTTTTGCATCAATTGAGTTAACACACAACAATGAGATGTGTGAACATGAATAATCAAGGTCTGTGTGGCAACTTTGTCTTGAGTCCTAACCTAACGAGTCTTTCTGAAACTAGTTCTCTCTGAAGTCAAGTGCAGTGGTCAGGGCTGGTACCTGGGGGCATCATTGTTGGTCTGCTGAGATGCACACCCCAGAAAGAGGCCCACTGCCTACCAGATTCTTCCCAACTGCTGCTGGAAGATGGCAGTGTCTCCTGCTTTCCCCTTTCTTTGCCATCACTGCCAGCTCCCTCTCCCGATCCCTCTTTCTTTGCTTGTTTCCATGGCTAATCCAGTGCAGCGATGCCAAGAAAGGGGAGGAGCAGCAGGAGCCCCTTCTGCTGCTGCCACAGTTGACTTGCTCACACACCCTCCTGCTCTGGGCCCAAAGGCATGGCATGGAGGCAGGCAGTTGTAGCTCCACCTCCTCATTGCCATTGGGCCCAGAGGAACTGAGAGCGGGTGGGCAAGCCAGCAAACAGCAGTGGCTGCTGCTGCTCATCTTCCTCACTGCTAGAGTGACCCCACACATGAAACAAGCAGAGGGGGCAAGCAAGGGAACTAAGAAGAACAGTGAGGAGGAAGGGGAGAAGCAGCAGCTACCACTGGGAAAGCGAATTAGCCCTAATCACTCCCTTATTTGTAGGTGTGTGTGTGGGCGGGGGGGGGGGGGGCTGCAAATCCCAGGGCCCACAAAAAACTGGCTCTCGAAATGGTAAACCTGTGTCTAGAATTTACCAGTTCAGACAGCAGGTGTGGGCTCATATCACCGAGTGTTCCTCAGAATGCAAAAGTCTGGGAAACTGGGGTTCCAGTCTCAACTTCTCCCTGACATGTTAATTTTCTCCATATAGGAGTGCTTTTGTGTGAGTGCCCACTAGTAGATGGAAGTGCTCCTGTCCTGCCCAGCACTGCCCTGCTTCACTCTCTGATCCAAATCCTCACCAAGTTCTGTCTTCTGACCAGTCAAATCCCATTGTTGGCTCCACTTATTCATCAGGTGTTTTTTAAACCGCAGCTTGACACCTCTATCTATCACGCCTTTGCTTCAGATCTCTGCTACTCAGCCTAACCTATCTCAAAAGGGTTGTTTTGGAGTCACAGACAACCCATATTCAGGAAGACCTCAACCTCTTCTGGAAGTCTGAGAGAGCACCAGAGAGTCCTGGGAAGTCCAAGATGTGAGTTTGGAACTCACAGCTGGTGCAACTCAGGGAGACCACAGCCTTGGTGGCTATTGCTAGCAATGGGTAGCATCTTGACTTCAGCTCGCAGGGGGAGGACTCGACCTGGTGTAACTTTGGTGCAATAGAAGGGAACATATGGCCAGCAAATTCCTGCAGAAACAAGCACAGAGGGATTTCAAAAACTGCCTGACTAGAGTCCCTTGCCAACATGTCTAGTTATTCAGTGTGACATGGACATGTTTGATCCTGTTTGACATGGATCCTGTTGCTTTCCAAATGCTTTGGAAGGAAAATGGTTGTTATAGGGAGTCTTAGAGAGAGTGCCACCAGGCATTAGGCGTTAGTCAGGTAACAAGGCTGGAAATAGCCACTGATGGTTCTAAACAAAGCATTGATGAGGTATTGGGAGAGTGTTTTCCCAGTCTCTATTCATTTAGCCTGGCAGTCAGCAGGGTGTCCTCCTCCACTTCTGCATGCCTAATGAACTGACCTTCTCAGAGGATTGCTTTAGAATGCGCTTTTGCAGTAAATACCTCACAAAAATGCTCCCAGCTCCAGGATCTCATTGGGGTGAGGAAGCAGCTGAGAGACGTTTGAAAGGGAAAGTATCAGGTGGAGGAAGGATTAAGCACTGCCTGTTCTTCTGTGCTCACCTCCAAGGGCAGTTTGTGAAGAAAGGGCAGATGGCAGTGGTGTGATGTGCCGTTTGCCTCTTAGCATAGGGACACACAATTAGCAAGACTGCAGAGTCTGAAGACTGGTGTTGGGTTTTGAACATTTCTCTTTTTATGATTGAATTAGGAAAGATAATGGTCTCTAAGTGGGCAGTCAGAGAGACTTGGGGTATATGTATTATTGACTAAGTCATCTTCAGGAAGCACTCTCAGGCTTTGAAGGGGATTGATGTTTCACCACAATACTAATTATGCACATGCTGTCTGGGTTGAAAACCAACACAAAGAGCTTGTGGCCATGGGTTCCTTAAATCTTGCACTCCATTACATGGCCATACAAGAAATAATTATTAAATAAAGCTGAGAAATGGGAGCTGCAGAGAGCTGTGGCTACCAGGATATGAGCTGTGAGGTGCACACCCCAAAATAGTACCACTGAAATGGATGGCTTTGTATGATCCATCAGCAAGTAAGTTGGAGGTAAACTCCGGTTCCCAGGGAGTACATGCTGCTGGCAGTTATGTTGTCCGAAACTTCTCATTAACATAGGAACATAGGAAACTGCCATATACTGAGTCAGACCATTGGTCTATCTAGCTCAGTATTGTCTTCACAGACTGGCAGCGGCTTCTCCAAGGTTGCAGGCAGGAATCTCTCTTAGCCCTATATTGGAGAAGCCAGGGAGGGAACTTGAAACCTTATGTTCTTCCCAGAGCGGCTTCATCCCCTGAGGGGAATATCTTGCAGTGCTCACACATCAAGTCTCCCATTCAGATGCAACCAGGGCAGACCTTGCTTAGCTATGGGGACAAGTCATGCTTGCTACCACAAGACCAGCTCTCCACTCCTCTCATTGCTGGTTCCTGAGCCCTCAACATGTTTCCCCCCTGACATTCTCCACCCAACTTCAAATCTGAGCAAGTATTTTGTCAACTGCTGCTACACTGGCTTGATTATTTCATGTTGCTTATTTCATGTGAATGGCAGATTAGGATTAAAAAGTAAAATCTGTAAAATCCAGCTAAAGAAGTAATAAATAACCCACATAGCAGTAAAACTCACATAGCAGTCAAATCACGCCTAACATAACCTAAGAACAGCCCTCCTGGATCAGGCCCAAGACCAATCTGGCATCCTGTTTCACACAGTGGCCCACCAGATGCTTCTGAGAAGCCCACAGGCAAGAGGTAAAGGCATGCCCTCTCTTCAGCTGATGCACCCCTGCAGCTACTGGTATTTAGAGGCATCTTGCCTCTGAGGTTGGAGGTGGCCCACAGAGCCACCAGATTAGTAGTCATTGATAGACCTGTCCTCCATGAATTTGTACTTTAAAGCCATCCAAACTAGTGGCCATCACCACATCCCATAGCAGAGAATTCCATAGATTAATTATGCACTGTGGGGGAAAGTACTTTTTAAATTAGTACTACATTTCCTGGCCTTCTATTTCATGGGATGACCCCTGGTTCTAGAGTTGTGAGAGAGGGAGAACAATTTTTCTCTGTCCACTCTCTCTACTCCATGCATAATTTTATTAACCTCTATAATGTATCCCCATTACCACTTCTTTTCCGAACAAAATGCTGTAGCCTAGCCTCACAAGGAAGGTGCTCCAGGCCCCTGATAAACTTGGTTGCCCTCTTCTGTAACTTTTCCAGTTCTAATTAAGACACAGTGACCAGAACTGTATGCAGTACTCCAAATGTGGCTGCACCATAGATTTGGATGAGGGCATTATAATATTAGCTTTTTTATTTCCAACCCCTTTCCAACCCACCCCTAGTATGGTGTGGAGCAGAGGCACAGCTGCTTATTCCTCCTAACCTTTTTGCCGCTGTCACCAAGTGGACTTTTTGTATGGTTGGGTCCACTATAATAGCCCTTCACCTCTCAAAAATAACAAAAACAAAAACCTTCAGTAGAGTGGAAAGGCTTATAGTCATGGGGTGGAGACAAATCAACAAGCTTCTGATTTTTATATAACAAGGAAGTTTACTTTTATAAAATCAGTTTAATTAAAACATTACTTTTACAGCAAAAATGCAAACTCAAACAGAACATATGTTCAAACAGAACATATCAGGGAAAATAAAAGGCTGGGAAAAATGCATCCGCCACCTTAAGTGGCACAGCAGGGAAATGCTTGACTAATAAGCAGAAGATTGTCAGTTCAAATCCCCGCTGGTATGTTTCCCAGATTATGGGAAACACCTTTATTTGTCAGCAGCGATATAGGAAGATGCTGAAAGGCATCATCGCATACTGCATGGGAGGATGCAATGGTAAACTCCTCCTGTATTCTACCAAAGAAAACCACAGAGCTCTGTGGGCGCCAGGAGTCGAAACTGACTTGACAGCACACTTTACCTTTACCTTTACCTTGCTCTACCCTGATGCCTATACACAGTGCTCTGTACTTTCCTCTCAGCATTTGGCTTGCTGGGCAGTTTCTTGTCCTGGTCACAGCGCAGGTCTGGGGCTCAATCCAGCCTGACTCTTCCTGGATTTCAGTTCTGATTGCAGTCACAGCACTGAATATTTCAGCCCATGCTGGCAATTCTTCAGCTCTGGTTCACTGACTGCATCTTCAATGAGATTCTCTTTCTCTCTCTGCACACTGACTTTCTCCAGGACTTTTCTCCAGGACTCTCTTGTTGCTCAGTCTTAACTGATGACTTCTGACTGCCTTCTCTTGACTTTTCTGGACTGTTCTGGACTCCCCTGGACTCACTCTCCCAACTCTCTCAATATATACATTTTCTGGCCTAACAGTTCCTCAACCCATCCAATCAAAAATTCCCTCCATTTTTCAAAAACTCTTTTCTCTCCAAAAACTAACTGTCAAACTGCTAACCCAAATGCAAAACAACAGAAAAACAAGTATGAACTTTTGACTTTGCACAGACACCAGCCAGCATTCTATACACAGAAATTCTATTACAATAAGGAAGTTTTAGGAAACTATCTTTATATATATTTCTCTAAGGCATACCCGTTGCTAATCCTATGTGTGGCAGCTCTCACAAGAGTTTACAAGCAGCTGCCTGTATAGCAATGGGGGAGAAAATGTTGGTGGTTGTGGTGACCAGCTGGCTGGCAGGCAAAATAAAGAAGTGAATGGCGGCGGCCCGCTGGCCAAAGAAAACAACTACCACAGGGGTGGGTGAGTGGGCCGGAAGAAGATGGACAGTTGGTGGGCAAAGAAGATGGCTGGTGGGGGTGGACGGGTGAAAAACACAGCTTGTGAGTGGGCAAAGAACTTGGCCAGTGGGTGGGTGAGGTGAGCGAAGAAGACAGTCGGTGGGGGTTGGGGAAGAAGGCAGTGAGCGGGCGAGCAAAAAAGCGGCAGCAGGGGTGGGGGGGAGAAAGTGGTGGCAAACTAGAGGCACAGATGTTCTGCGCCCAGCCCAGCTTGTGTGTGTGTGTGTGTCTAAGGCAATGTATGGCACACACATGTATGGCACGCTGGAGGTGCCTGGAGCACAGAGCCGCAAGGGTGTCAAGCCCAGTCAGAGGTGGTGGTAATGGCAACACTGCTGCTGTTCTTGGGGGTTAGGCTGGAGCGGGTTCTGCTGGAAATCAAGTTTGGAACCACTCTGGACCTGTGAGGAGGGAGGAAGAGGAGCTGGAGAAAAGGAATCTGGGGCTCAGGTGAGGGTGGGGAGGTCTGCAGGTTGAGGGGGCTGTAGCGGGGAGCCAGAAAACCAATAAAGTACTAGTGCACAGATGCTCTGCACCAGTCAAGGTAGTATAATATAATATAATTCATTTATCAGGACATATTTACCAACTAAGAGGTCTAGGCCTCATTCTTTCACACATGGGATTTGACTTTTTCACAGCTGGTGCACATTGAGTTGACACTTTCAACAAGCTATCCACCATGACCCCAAGGTCTTTCTCCTGGTCAGTCACTAACAACTCAGAACCCCATCAGTGAGGAACTTCACACAATTGGTGTGAAGCACGGGAGGGGGTTCTGCGGGGAGTGCAGGCTTAGCCCGCTCTCTCCACAGATGAGCAGCCGCTCATAGCTTGGTGGCCAGATCAGCTGCCCACACGACTGCCGGCTCCGTCATGGAGCCGACAGGGGCGGCGGGGATCAGGGGCCGTGTGGCCCTTGGAAGCTCCAGGATGCCCCGTGCGAGCACTCAGGAGAGACTTGGAGATGCTTCGGAACCGGGGAGGCTGTTTGCAGTCTCCCAGTGGGGGTCTCCTCATATGTTGCCATGGTGCAGAGCCACACTGTGGTGGCACACGATTAGAAAACCTGGGTTAGCAGAGCGTGCGCTCTGCTAACCTGGGCTAAGGGGAGGACTACTTTGGCGGGTTAGCCTCTTGAGAACCACCGTACTCGCCCGCAAGCCTGCTGGTTCTCACAATGGGGAAAAATCTGGGCTGGGCTTCTTTAGCCCAGTTTTCCCCCGTTGTGAGAATAGCCTCAGTGTCTATGTGAAATTAGGGGGTTTTTTTGTTCCAATATGCATCATTTTACACTTGCTAGCATTGAAATACATTTGCCATTTTGTCGCCCACTCCCCCAGTTTGGAGAGATCCTTTTGGAGCTCCTCACAATCTGTTTTGGATTTCATTACCCTAAACAGTTTAGTGTCATTTGCAAATCTGGCCACTTCACTGCTTACTCCAACTTCTAGAGCATTTATGAACAAGATAAATAGCACTGGTCTCAGTACAGGTCCCTAGGGGATCCAACTTTTTACTTCCTCCCATTGTGAAAACTGTCAATTTATTCCTACCCTCTGTTTCCTGTCCTTCAACCACTTACCAATCCACACATGAACTAGGGATGTGCAAACAGGTTTTATGTCAAACCTGTTCGGTTTGATGGTTTGGGGTCAAATCAAACCATCCCCTGTTTAGTCCGACCGTGGACCAAACACTCCTTGACTGTTCAGGGGGTTCGAGGACTTAATTATTTTTTTATTTTTTTTTTAACTTATGCCCTTTGGGGGAGTTGATGGAGGCGGAGGATGTGTGTGTCTGCGGAGGCTCCCACTCCCCGCCTTACAGCCCAAATCAGCCTCCCTTACAGGCCTCCCTTACAGCCCAAATCGGGCTCTTCGGGCCGTTCAGGCCTTCCTCCTCCGGCGCAGTGGGCATTTTGGAGGTCACCGTGCCTACACAATTGGCCTCTACCAATTTTGTCCTTAGGTATGCTTTCCATCAATTTATCCTGCACAGAAGTTAAGCTAACTGGCCTGTAGTTTCCCGGATCCCCGCCTTGAGCCCTTTTTGAAAAGTTCAGTTCTTAGGTTATATGGTCAGTATTCTCCACCGTGGAGACAGCCATTCAGCTTCTCTGCAATCTCCTTCTCCTCCTTAATAATACTTTCCATGCCTTCATCATCTAAGCATCTCCTTCTCCTCCTTAATAATACTTTCATGTCTTCATCATCTAAGGGTCCAACCACCTCCCTGGCAAGTTTTCTACCTCTGATATATTTAAATAGATTTTTGTTATTCCCCTTGACACTTCAAGCTATACGCTCCTCAAATTCTCTTTTTGCATCCCGTATTGTCTCCTTGCATTTCTATTGCCAGAGTTTGTTCCTTTTTTGTTATCTTCATTTGGTCAGGACTTCAATTTTCTGAAGGAAATCTTCTTCCCTTTTATCGTTTCCCTGTTTGCCATGCTGGCGTCCTCCTGAAATTGGTGGTACCTTTCTTCTTTCTTGGTATACATTCCAACTGAGCTTCTATTATTGTGGCTTTAAATAAGTTCCATGCTTTCAGGAGTAATTTGACCCTCTTGACTTTCCCTTTCAGCTTCCTTTTGACCAGTCCCCTCCTTTTTTAATGTTTCCTCTTCTGAAGTCGAACACATCTGTTTTGGACTTCCTTGACTGTGCTCCACTCGCATATAAGCTGAATTGGATCACACTAAGGTCACTCTTCCTCAATGGTTCTGCAAATCTGACATCTCACACCAGATCCTGGGCACTTCTCAGGTTTTAGTCCAGGGTCATCTTCTCTCTGATTGGTTCCGCAGCCTACTGTTTTAAGGCACAATGTCTAGAAATTTGACTGCTCTGTCAATACCCACATGTGGATTTGCCCTGTCTATGTGAGGGTAAATGAAGTCACCCATTATTACAGCTCTGTCTCTCCTATTTTACAGACTTGTCTGCTGTGCTCTGCACTAGTATGTGATTCTAGGCACTGCAGTGCCACATTTTAGGTTGAATTGTCAGTTCCATTGCCGGACATGCAGTGTAAGGATGCACCAGAGTGGCAAGAGAGCAGAACTTTCCAACTAACAGCACTGGTGCAGTAGGGAAGCAGCAATTTTTTACTCCTCCCACTCTCCCAGAAATCCCTCTGCGCCACCCAAAAATATGTCCCCGAAGGCTGCACAATACTCGGACATGTTTTCAGGTGGCACAGTGGGCTTCCTGGTGGACATCAAAAATTGCGGCTTCTCTGCTGCATAAGTAGTTGGAAAGTTAGTTGGAAAATGTTGTTAAGTTGCTCTGTCACTGCACTGGTGCATCACTGATCCCAGAGCATGCTCTAAGGACACACGATACAACCACCTTGCTGAAGGCAAGCAGGTCTTGGTGTGATCAGTGTCTGAATGGGATGGGGCCATAGCTCAATGGTAGAGCATCTGCTTTGCACATAGAAGGCCCCAGGCTCAATCCCTGACATCTTCAGGTAGGCTTGGGAAAGACTCCAGCCTGTAACATTGGAGAACCTACTGCCAGTCAGTGCAGGCCATACTGAGCAGATGGAGCAATGTTCTGACTCAGTATAATGAAGTTTCCTATATTCTTATCTTTGTTCTGTATGTCAGCAATTGTATTCCCCACCCCACCACCAAATCTTTTTCTTTCCCATGATGTATCACTGAGGGCGGGAAGGCAATTGCTCAATGTTCCCTGGAGCACTGGTATAAGGATAAATGTTCAATCTATTCAGTGAATGGATTGGCCTGGCACTTGCTAGCCCTTGAGGTTCTGTGGGCCAGAGACTAGTGTCCCTGTGGGTTCCTAGAAGTTGAGCTTTGAACCAGAACTGATAAGCAAAGGTCAAAAAGATAGGGGAGGCATGAAGTGAGGTTATGGGAAATAAACAGAGAATCTGGGTTAATAAGTTGGCCTAGCAGAAGCAGCTGATTAATCCTTTGCATTTAAGATGCTGTCTCATAGGTACTTCTTTCATACACACAAGGAAACCTTTTGTAGATTGAGGAAAGGAAAAGAAAGGTTGTGCTGTCGAGTCAGTGTCGACTCCTGATGACCACAGAGCCATGTGGTTTTCTTGGTAGAATACAGCATTGGTTTACCATTGTCTTCTCCCACGCAGTATGAAATGATGCCTTTCAGCACCTTCCTATATCACTGTTGCCCGATATAGGAGTTTCCCATATTCTGGGAAACTCACCAGTGGGGATTCGAACCAACAGCCTCCTGCTCCCTAGGCAGTTTACTTCCCCACTGCACTGTTAGGTGGCTTTAACTAAAGATTTATTCAGCAACAACTCTATTTTCTCCTTCTCCCCCCACTCTTTTCCCCTTTCTGACTTCTCCAACACACTCTCTCCAGGATCCCCCATGGTTCAAAAGTACAAACAAGCAAACAAACAAAGAAACTGCAAAAGATCACAGGATATAATACAGTGCCTAGAGTAAATCTGCCTTAGGCTGAAACCAACATGTTGTTAAATGCTGAAAAACCATTTTGATAGTGTAATGTCCATGGGTGAAGCCATCTGTGATGCTGATGAGCACTGAGCTGGGAGCAGAGCATGAGAGCACGTGGCTTCTACTCCGTCTCTGAACTGATCGATGCAACTGAAGTAAAACTCATTCCTTCCCTTTATCTCTATCCCTTTCTCCAGGGTGGGGGCTTTGTAAGTGTTGGCTATTCAAAGCGAACAAGGTGCCTCCAATATACACTTTGTCAATGCCACTGTCAGCTTGCCTCTTGAGCTGCTTTTGAAATGGCACTACTAGAATACACTTCCCTTTATTTAAATGTTGCTCATCAATGCAGCTGACGTATCCTCATCCAGTCCCATCTTTCCCTCCCTCCAGCCAGATCTCTTCGCTATAAGGAGTCTAGCAATGTCATTTTGGAGCTTTGGTCACCTGAACAGCGCCAGAGAAAACAAGTAAGTGTGGGTTTGAAGGGGGATGGAGTGCTCTGTCTTGTCAACTGCTTGTCTCTGCATTTGGTTCCTAGGAGGGGATGAGAAACTGTATACAATATGAATGAAAGGCATCAGTGTTAATTAACATAGATTGAACAGAAAGAGAGACATAGTGGTTTAGGATGTTCAGAGGTAGCTAAGTTTGGACCTTTTTGTGAGCTTCTGCAAAGGCTTTGCCAGCACTCATTCTCTTTTTTGCAATTCCTCACTGGTTGGGAAAAACAAATATTGGCTTTCTGAATATTTGATCTCTGTACCTTTCCAATTCTTTGGAATTCTTCATCAGTCTGAATGGTACAAGGCCAAAAAAACAAAAACAAAAAAACACTCTCCTCAAAAAGGTAGAGGGAGCTGGTAAAATGGCCCCTAAAGGTCTGAATTTTATGAGAGTCTTAAGCCAGGAGTTGATATGCAGACCTATGCACATTCCCAAGTGATAGACACTGATCAGGGCACTCAGGGCATCTGGGACAAAGAAACAACAATAATGGCTGTGCCTTCATTGTTAGAAACTGGGTGGATTTACACAACCCACCAGCAAGAAAGTTGGAGTGGACCTCTGGTTCCCGTGGACTGCACTCTCCCAGCAGGCATGTTGTCCGAACCCACCCACTGCCAGTTCCTGATCCTCTGCCCAACTTTCATCTAACTTTCAACCAACTTCCATGCCCAAAATTTGAAGTTGGGTGAAGACTGTCAGGCAAATGACAGGCAAGGGGCTCAGGAACCAGCGACACGAGGTTTCGGACAGCATGACTGCTGAGAGCATGCACTTCCTGGAAACCGGAGGTTCCATCCAACTTACTTGCTGATGGATCATACAAAGCCATCCACTATAAAATCTAGGGATTTCCTTTGTTTTGTTCCAGCATTAAATGGAGCACACATCTCCTTGTCAGAGAGTTGAAATAAAAGAGAAACATAATAGCCTTTTGTGGCCCAACTGGCAATAAGAGCTACATAGTTCTGGCACCTACTCTTGGCACCTACCCCAAGACACCATCTTAGGACACCCTACAAAATATTACATATATACTTGGAAGGAGCTTCTACACATGTAACTAATGTAAATGTCAACTCACATCTATATGATAATCTGGGTGTGCATCCACATCTACAACAATTTGCTCATCTGAGCCCTATTGTACTGGGTGGACAGGATATATAGGTTGATGCTCACTGATGCTGATAGCTACAGCTGGATCAGGGTGATTCTTTTTAAGAATTACAAGGCATTTTGTAATGACATACCTCCAGTATAACATCCCATTCCTTTGTCTAGTTAATTATACTAGCAAAGAAGGGCCACAGCTTTTAGTATTCACTCTAAAGATGGGCTGGACAAGCTCTGAATAACTGCTTTTTGTATTGATACATGGACCAGTTCCTAGGTGCTGGCTGTTCAGTTCTAGTTGAAACTTTAAATGGCTGTGTATAGGTGTCAGGATCCTTTAAAAAAAAGCTGTTAGATTTCTCTTTAATCTCCTTTCCCCTTGTTTGTGTTTTATGTTTCTATAGGTGACTCATCATGTGGACCCCCTTCATGGATTTTCATCTTGATCAGCTTTCCCCTCAGTCCAAATCCTCAAAGCTGATCACAGTCTACATTTTGGTGCTATTGATATCACCCAGCTTCACTTCAGGTCACAGGAGATCCTCAGTGTCATTTCGGGTCATAAGAGATCCTATGGATTCCACAGGAGATCCCCAGGAGATTGACAACAGAAGTGAGTAGTGATTTCTTGGCTTTTCAACTGATGATTTTGTTTTGCTCTTATACTACAAACTGTTAGTTGATTCTTTTTATTATGACATTAAAAAAAACCCCAAACAAACACTAATGTCAGCAGAATGATTTTGTGGCAGAGAAAGGCAAATGTCTTTGAACGCAAAGGTCATGTTAGCTCCATGTAATTTTTCTAGACAAGATAGATTAAGAGGCATTTACATACCTTGCTTATGAGGGCCAAACAGAATGTGGAAGTTGAATTGCTGCTGTTCTGATCTGAATTATATTAGGATAGCAGCAGGGAACAGAAAAAGTGGAATAAAATTTTGGATCCATCAGATGAAGCTACCTCTGCCAGCCTTGTCTTCTTTTTTTATTCTCAGTAGGCTTCTGGGAAAAAAAATCTTAGATGAGGAGAAGTCTAGAGGTGTGCAAAACAAACATCATTTTCTTTCTCCATTAGTTTTTGGGGTGGAAAGACATCCTCATGTTGGTATTTATTCAGGGTGGAGTTCATGTAGTGTGCAATGACCCCTCACCTTTTGTTATTCCCTCCATTTGATTTTGTGATGGGGTGAGGAGGACCTTCTTTGTAGTGGGTCAGAGTGGTGGACTTTTCTTCTTTGATCTTCTCTTTTTAAAGTGCAAAGAGAGTGTCAGAACTCCTGATGACTAGCAGCTGTCATGTTTCCCCCCTCACAACACTTGGATGTTGCATCGGTCTGGGGCTTTGCAAGGAAACAACATGACTGGCACCAGTGGTGCCACCATGTTTTTGTGGTGGAGATCTATACCGTCTTGTGGTGGAGATCTATACCTAGACTAACGCCTCATTTGGGTTTTGTGGAGAAAGAACATGATGCATGCCAAGAAGCAACCAGTGGGAGGAGGTTCAATGCTCCTTTTGCACTTCAATAAGAGCTTAACAACATGAGATTAAAAACCCATCATTCAGGCCTGCTACACTATAATCCTCTCTATTTCATCAGGAAACCAATGGGACCGGAGTGAGATAAACAGCCCATGTACACTTTGACCCATATAGGATCTGCAAGCACTTCTTTAGAGACAAATGTAAATTGGACTGAATGGACCCAGATGGTTCAGTTTCTTGTTTGTCACAAAATGATGCACTCCTGGGGTGGCTGAGCCAAGATAGAAGTTGCCCAGGACACCTAGCTGAAAGAGTACTCAGCTGAGCTTGGTAGCTTGCAATTTGTTGAGTGTGCTGTCTGCAGTGAACACCCCATATTCACGGTGCTGTTTATCCTAGTGCTGGCTCTCACCGTCACCCCTAGGACTCGGTTCTGCACAAGATGACTACATTTTCAAAAGCAATACAAGGCTCATTCCATTCAAATATCTTTCCTTCCTTCTTTCTTTCTTTCTTTCTCAGCCCTGTCTTGGAGATGCCAGGGAAGGAACTTGGAGCCTAGATGCTCTTCCCAGAGCAGCTCCATCCCCTATGGGGAATATCTTTCAGTGCTCACACTTCTAGTCTTCCTTTTGTATGCAACCAGGGCAGACCCTGCTTAGCTAAAGGGGACAAGTCATGCTTGCTTCCACAGGACCAGCACGCGCGCTCTCTCTCTCTCTCTCTCTCTCTCTGTATATATGGAGAGGCGAGTAAGGGAGGGGGGGAGGGAAACAGGTGAATGTTTATGTGGCTGGTTCTGTATTGGCAATTGCAACACAAAGCCTTGGGACACCAAAATCAACAGGGAAATTTGTGATTCCGAAGACATCCAGGACTGTATGTAGTCCATTTCCAAAACACTAAGATTCTGCAAGCAAGCAATCAAAATTCAGTGCCAAGAAAAGTTGCATTCTGTATTCATGATGCCAATTCAGCAAATTTACATCCTTCCTCTTATTTTGTACAATTTACACTTTGTATCATTATTTGGAGCTTACTTTCATGGGGCAGCTCAAGGAGCTCAGAAGTGTCAACCACTAGAAATATTATTCAAGTCTCTTCTGGCTTCAAAGATTTTAGTAGGCATTGCTCACACACTTCTAAACATATTTTTGTTGTGGACAGAAAGACTAGAAACTTGTTTTTAAAAAACACGAAATAAAAATGGACATTCCTGGGAAGCTGACACTACTCTGAATTCTGAACTTTCCCCTGCATTCCTAGGGAATTGCAGCATACCCACAATCCTGAAAATTACTATACTGAAAGTTATTTTTTAAATTGGAGTCAACACCTACATTATTCTTTCTTCCTTGGCTGTTTATAAGGTCTACACTTTTGTGACATCATGCAGGTCCCACAACATTGTGCTACCCCAAGTAGGGGTGTGCACGGAACCAGTCCGGCACTGGGGTGGGGGGTTCTAAAAAGAATAGGGGGGGGCTTTACTCACCCCTTCCAAGAAAGTCCGTATTCTATGTATTAATCGGGCGGCAGGGTGCCGCCCGCTTCAATCTCCGGCGCGGGCTCCTTTTTGTAAACAATCGGGCGGCAGGGTCGCTCCCAGTCCCTGCCGCCCGCCCTCCTCAACTTTAAACGTCAAGCCGAGCAGGCCTCCCTCGGCTGGCGGCCGCCCCCTGTAGGTATCAGGGGGTTCCCCCCTCCCCGCTGCCCCCTTCTTGAAAGATGGTTCCCCCATTACCAAGGGACAGCAGGAGAACTCCCTGCCGTCCCCTTCCCCCTTGCCGGCTGGGCTGCAACTGGCTTCTAGGAAGCCTTTCGTGCGCCTGCGCGAAAGGCTTCCTAGAAGCCAGTTGCAGCCCAGCCGGCAAGGGGGAAGGGGACGGCAGGGAGTTCTCCTGCTGTCCCTTGGTAATGGGGGAACCATCTTTCAAGAAGGGGGCAGCGGGGAGGGGGGAACCCCCTGATACCTACAGGGGGCGGCCGCCAGCCGAGGGAGGCCTGCTCGGCTTGACATTTAAAGTTGAGGAGGGCGGGCGGCAGGGACTGGGAGCGACCCTGCCGCCCGATTGTTTACAAAAAGGAGCCCGCGCCGGAGATTGAAGCGGGCGGCACCCTGCCGCCCGATTAATACATAGAATACGGACTTTCTTGGAAGGGGTGAGTAAAGCCCCCCCCCTATTCTTTTTAGAACCACCCACCCGAACCAAAACCACCCCGTGCCGGACCGGTCTGGAGGCCTTTAGAATGGCCTCTGAACCGGTCCGTGCACATGACTAACCCCAAGTGGCTGTACTCCACAATTTGAGAAGTACATCCAGATTCCTTGCAAAGTCACAGAGGGCCTTGAATAATTGAGTCTCCAATGTACAGCTTCATTGTCAGTGCTAAAATATTATTGCTCCCAACAACATTTATGTCTTCATGACTGAACACTTAATGAAAGCTAAGGAAGTGTATTGCATCGAGGACTGGTAAATTCATTACAGTTTTTTTAAATCTTTTGTGTCTGAACACGGGAGCCTGAACTTCATAATTTGTTAGTTAAAGGTAGCTGAATGTGGTAATGGGAAATGGTTGCATTTCTAAGCACGTGTAGTAGACATGGAGGCGAGTCTCATGATCAGTGAGACTCACCAAAATGAGGTCTGTGGGGAGAGCGGGCTTAGCCTGCTCTCCCCACAGTCGATTAGGCAGGAAGTAGGGGTGTGCACGGAACCGCCAACTGCGGTCCGGCACTGGGGTGGGGGGGGGGTCGCTTTAAGAGCGGCAGGAGGGTTTACTTACCCCTCCCACCGCTTTCCCCGCTTGCCGCCGTAAACATACGAGTAATTGGGGCGGCAGGATACCTCCCTGCTGCCCCTTCCCCGACGTTACTTGCAAAACCTCCCAGGAGTGCATTGCACACCTGCGCGCACGTCACAGCGACGTGAAGTGCGCGCTCATCTCTTTGACGTGCACGCGTGCACGCAATGCACTCCTGGGAGGTTTTGCAAGTAACGTCGGGGAAGGGGCAGCAGGGAGGTATCCTGCCGCCCTAATTACTCGTATGTTTACGGTGGCAAGCGGGAAAGTGGCAGGAGGGGTAAGTAAACCCTCCCACCGCTCTTAAAGCGACCCCCCACCCCCAATCCGAACCACCCAGGTCCGGACCGGTCCGGTCCGGTCCGGAGGCCTTTTCAATGGCCTCCGGACCGGTCCGGGCCCATCCCCAGCAGGAAGCCCTGGGCTTCTGGATCGGCTGCCCACACGACTGCTGGATTGGCCACCCACACGACTGCCGGTTCTGTCACGGAGCTGGCGGGGGCTGGAGGGATTGGGGGCCGCATGGCCCCTGGAAGTTCCAGGATGCCCCATGTGAGTGAGCGGGGCATCCTGGAGAGATCCCCAGGGCCAGGAGGTTGCTTTCAGCCTTCCGACGGGGGTCTCCTCGTGTTTTGCCATGGCACGGAGCCACACCGCAGCAATACACAAGCAAATAGATGGGGTTAGCAGTACATTTGCTCTGCTAACCTCATCTAAGGGGAGGGCTCTGTAAGCAGATTACCTGCTTTGAGGATGCCAGGCTCGCCTGCGAGCCCAGTGGTTCTCACACCCACCAGAAAGTGGGCTACAATACCTTAGCCCACTTTTTGGTGATAGTGAGAATTGCCTCATGAAGTCTACTGGACTCAGTTTAGTCAGTACCATCTTACTGTGAGACTAAGAACATCCAGCATTCTCGAGCAGCTACTTGACTAAAATCAGATCTGCACATCAATGTTAAAACCAGTGGCATAGCCACCATTGGACAAGGTGGGGACAAATGTCTCTGGACCACTGAGGTTGGGGAGCACAACCTCAGTAGCCTTGCTCCTCCCCCAGGACACATCCTTGCCCTCCTCCTGCATCCAGCCAGCAAACAAAGTGCTTGTCAACTGGGACAGAGGCCAAAGAAAATGAATAGCATCCAATTAGTAGGGCTGTATATGTATATAGGAAACTGCCTTGGCCAGACCATGGATCTATCTAGCTCAGTTTTGCCTACACTGACTGGCAGCAGCTCTCCATTCAAGGAGTAGTCTTTCTCAGCCCTACCTGGAGATACTGGGGACCTTCTGCATGCAAAGCATATGCTCTACCTTTGAGCTCCATCCCCATTTCCATCCAATTATATTGGAGTCCAGACTCCAGTGCATCATTGAATGCCACGAACATGCACAGCAAGTAGGCTGGGTAACCTCATTTAAGACTCAGAATAAGCTACTGTGCTGGTCCAGATGTGTCACTGATTGCTTAGCCTCCCCTCCATGCATCAGGCTCAAATGGGACTTCCATTAAGAGTTGTATGGAGAATATTTTACTTGTCCTTTGTTTTCAGGCACTCCTGACCACATTGTCTCTTTTGTGATGTGCAGTATTGGCAAGAAGACTGGAGGCATGTATCATTCTTGGGTTTGTTTTATATTTTAGTATGGTTTAAAAAAAAAAAAACCCTCTTTGATTGTCTCACTCTTGATCAGACTATGCTGAAACTGAGCACTGCTCATTGAGATCAGGGTTAATACATGCATCTTCACCATCCATTTTGAATTCCAGGTTCCAAAATTGATCCTTTTTGGTATGTGGAACGTGGAGTTCGACCTATTGGCCGGTTTGGGAAAAGGCAGCTCAAGTTTGGTTGGAACAGCCTGAGGTCTGGGCGAAGCAGCCTGGATCTGATACTGAATGAGAGCAAGAAGCATTGGAAATAGGTGGCGGTGGTGGCGGCAGCTGGTGACTGTTCCTGCTTGCTATATTGACTAGAAATAAACTTTCTTTCTCTGTTTGAGCATCATTTCCTTTCTACACACCCATGCTGATCTGTTTGCACCTGCTTTTGCCTAGTTCTCCTTTGTGGCTTCTTCTGAAAATTTATTTCATATGTGCGTAACATGCACTTAGATCCAAAACTGAACGTGCCCATTTAAAAAATGATGTGGATTTGAATGTCAGTGGCTGACATTGTGTGCAGCCCACATGTAGATAGGAGGGTAGTGTGACGTCACTGCTGCAGAACAGATGCAGTGGCACCACTGAATTGGGTGATAGCACTACCAGCATTACAGTATTTCCCCTCATAATCATGAATGGGGGCGGGGGGAGTGTGGTAATGCTGGTAGCACTACCACCAGATCTCTAAGGCAACACTGCTGCTTCTGTGTCTGTGGCAGGGGCACCACAATACCCATCCATCCCCATTGAGGCTGTGCATCATGGCAGCCAGTAATGTTTTTGGACCAGGAGTTTTTTCTTTGTAAATACATGGACTGACAGGATGAGGAAAATTACTCAAAGTAGTCCCATTGAATTAAAAGGACAGGTTAGTCAAAGCTTGTTAAACAGATGGTTCACACTGATTTCCTGTTTGAAGGGGAAAGTGGAAATGGGCTCAATCCTACCCATCCTCCACTGCCTCAAACAGGTGCACAGCAGTATTAGGGTTGACCAATAGCAGCCATCTGCTGAGGGATGTGTATGCAGATCCAACAGCATCACCATGAGCACATTGATAGACACTGTATGTGGATATGGGGACAGGGCTGGGTTACTCAATGCAGTGGCCATTTGCATGTGGAGGACACAGTGCTCACTTGTACTGGATTGGCCCAACTGTTTAAAGTGATGATAGCTCAACCAAAATATAAGGTATATAAAATTTTATAGGCTATATAATGTTCTGTAATATTTTTAAGTGTTACTATGGATGAAAAATAAGATTGATAAAATATTATGGAACAGCCACTATTAAATGGATGTGAAATGTTTACACTTGTCTGCTTTTTGACCTGTAACTACTAACACATGTAAAATGAGGTGACCCCTTCAGGCAGTGAAGTCTGGAGCAGAACTGGAGACAAACAAATCTAACCCATGAAGCATAATCCACGGGGGATTTTTCCAGCACTAACCTCACCAAAACAAACAAATAGCAACTGCACAAGATCACCACTATTCATTTAAATGAGGCCTGCACAAGCCATCTTCTTGGTAGATTGTGTCCCTTGTTAACTGGTGGGAGGGGAAGGGCCACATAGATTTTCCACTGCAGACATCAAAAGGCTGGTTCAAATGACCTGACATACCATGGTTTGTTGAGTTATGAACACACAATCCAAATGAGCCGCAACCCTGCACACTTTCCTTCTCCTTTTTCCTCCTCACCCTGTCTGTGTCTGGGAGTCCCTGTGTGTTAAGCCATAGTTACTTGTCATTCGAACCCGGAAGTCATGGGTCCCAGCTTCATGTCCCAGTTTGTGAACCATACTTAAATCACAGCTCCTGGATTCAGACAGCATGCAGAACTATTATTTAACTAACAAGGATTGCTGCACCACCCACAGCTCCATGCTGAAAGTGAGGAAGAAAGGAGGGGTGGGGGTGCGGGGTGAGACTGGAGCTCCTTGTATCCGTATTCCCAGTCCTACAATCAATGGTTTGCTGGATTGTGTTAACCTGGCCAACTTGGGCTGTGCCTGAGGGCAAGATGAGCCAAGCTAACACTGAGGTAACTTGGGGTTGGGGCTCAGATTGCCTTCTGGCAGACCCAAATCAGTAACGGGCCCCCTGGAAGTAATAGAGGTGCCACTGGTAATGAGCACAGTTATCTGCGTATAGAGCACATTATAAAAGGTTCTTTTAGTGTTTACATTATTGGACTGTAGCTCAGTTCTGGTTGGTGAATGCTGCTGTTTTTTCTGGATATGCCAGGAAGTTATTCAGACATGGCTTCATGCTGCAGGGTATCTGAAGAGCGAATCTGCTTTGCAGCAAATTCGCAGATGTTTAATTTGGGGGATTAAATGGATTGTTCGCATATGGCCGGCTCCTCCAGTGTGGGTTCCCACAGCTTGCTCTAGGTTTTTTCCTCCAACCAATCACATCCCAGAGAAGGAGGTGAGAAACCTTTTGTTGTTGTCATTAGTTGGACAGTTGGTTACAGAAGACTGGCAAGACAAGTTGCCCAGCAGTTGGATCAAACAACAGAATGCTTAACCCGAACCTGCTGAATCTGACCCAGATCTTTGCTGATTTTTATAATGAACTTGCCTTTGAGACTGCCTTCATCACCTCATGCCCACTACCACCCCAGGCCATTTAAGAGGCCTTGGAAGTTTAAAGAAGAAATTGTTGCTTTCTCTCTATGATGATGGAAAATGCCACCTCATGGAATCAGCTCAGACACAAAGAGCTCAGGTTACATTGACTTTCTGGCATCCTCCAACAACATCTGCATATATAAAGCCTATGTTCCTATGGTGACTAGTGCAAGTTTTGAAAAAAACTGAATTACTGGCAATGAGCGCTACACACATCAAGGGAGAAGTGGCAGGGCATACAGAAAGCTCGGATTTTACACACACACACACACACACACACACACACACACACACACACACACACACAGCTGCTGCTGCAAATAGTTGATTTTTTTACACTGGACATAATTTGAGCCAAGCTAAAATGTGCAGCAGTAATTCAGGGGGAAGCAGAATTCAGTGTGTACTGGTCCCTGATAGCTCGCAGGGACTTCGGGGGTCAATCTAGCCAATATGTGGACTCACACCTTCTATTCTGGAGGGGATGCGAGCTAAAAGCCATGTGTGTAAAGCTCCCTGGAAGTATTTTCTGGTTCATGCAGTCCTTCACAATATGATATGGGGAATGTGTGTGCAGAGGATTCATCTACAGCTAGTGAGCATACTGCATTGTAACAGTGCATTTTCTACAACTCTTCAGCCAAGTTTCATAAATCCAAGCATTCTATTATATGTTTTCTTTATCAATCAAGGTCCCCAAAAGCCATTTTTTCCATAAATCATTTGTTTTACTCTTATATCATTTCTCTTGACAATAATTCCTGGCAAGAATGCAAATAACAACAACAAGGCAAGCATTAAGTTCCACTCAGACTGAATCAAACAGCTCGTTCTATTGTCTTCATTTGTTTTAACCATTAAAATATTTTTCATTTATAAAAAAATTAATCTAAATATAAATATTAACACTAAGGATTGAAATCACTTGATGACAAAATAATTCTTTGTGTGCTATAACATATACATTGTTTATGATTTTCTTTAAAACAGTAAATTAAATCTTTGCACATTTGGCACAAGTAAACTTTAGTAAAAATTGAAATGCCATACAACAGGAGGGAGTTTCTTTTTTTTCTTTTTCTTTTTTTCCTGGTTTTTTTTTCTTTTTTCTTTTTTTTTGCAATGCCTACACAGTACACGTTTTTGTCAAAGAAGACTGAATAGTTTAACATTTGAACACAGCTGTAGTTGCTTTTCATGCCTCTTATGGAAAAACATTCTATTCCAAACTCAGTTTTGTTTTATATCACACCAACAGAACAAAAGCCAAAGAGTTATCTATTAAAATTAGTCATGTCTGATTCAATATTACATACACAGTATTAGCTAATAGTATCATTGGACAACTATGTAGACCAGCCATCATGACTGACATTTCATTAACACGCAGACCTGCAGAAACAAGAATCTGGGAATGTATTGGACAAGCTCAGAAAGAGTCATGTGAATGGAAACTGAGTAATTACAGTTGTTTGTATTAGACCACTAATTTTGTTCAAAAGCCTTCACTAGATGGTATATTATATGGATTTTTATACACTGCAGACAAAATTCTGCCAGCATATTAGCCAAGTCTATAAAAGACAGTAAGGATTTCATGCACGTATGTGAAGGCATCATTTTGGCTGCAGTCAAAGAGAAATGTGAGCACATGTCCATAGGAATTTGAGATAAGAGCATGGCAATACACAAATCCAATAGAATTAAATGAAACTAACACTGCAGGTACTTACTCAAAACCACTTGCCTCTTTTTAACCGCCCTCTCATTCTTATAATTAAAGAGTAGTGAAAGTGTGAGGGGTTTTTTTACTCTTTTAATTCATGCGATGGGTGAACTGGAGGTTCTAATGAGCTAGCAGGGGTCAGCATTGAACCTGGCCACATTAGTTGTATAAGAATGTGCTATAACAGAGCACAAGGGCACAAGCATCTATGCAGCATGACGAACCTTTGTTCAGCATCTGAGTCTTTAACTCAGTTTGCACAGAAATAAAGGGAGCTTATTCCTTTGGTTGCATTTAGACAAATTTTGAACTTCGAATCTGCTTTCTTTTGATCGTTCTCGGGACTCAGCCCTGACTACTGTAGAGTTTGCTGCATCGAAACATAACTTTGCTGTTCAGATAAGTCCCAACGTGCTCAGTATTGCTGTCTGTATTTTATGCTCACATGCTCAGCCAAGTCAATTGATAAGCCACCAAGTTATTCTGGACTTTGCCAGCCACATGGACCGGACAGTGACCTGTACAGAGTGAAGGATCTCACTCATCTAGGATCAAAAGCACTGAACAAAGCACCCATTCCCTGAAATCAGGACTGTGGACTATGAGCCCCCAAGTCTCTTCTGCCCACTCTGGTGGGAGCACAGGACCCGACATTAACTTCTGGTAAAAATTACTATCAAAATCTGGTCTTTAAATGGCATATATGCACTTCTAAAAAGTCACTCCTGTAAGCAAGGTGAGTTGTGTATACTTTGTAGTTAGCCCACCACTGTAACTTAAGATTTCGTTATCAGTGGATTCAGAGATGGAGCAAGTATATATAATAATTTGAATGTTGCCTACTGGGCTAGACTTCTAAGCCGTAGAGTCCCATGTCAATTCTAGCAATGGAAAGGCTATAATTTATTTCAGCTGGGAATTCATCTGGGCATCTAATTGGGTTTGCTGTTAAATAATGGAAGGGATTTGAGATTCATCTAGGTTAAAGTCTAACCAGCCAACATATCCTCTTAGATATAAGACCTAAGACCTTATGACACTCATACGGCACCTAGCAGAGTATGTCATGGTGGAATTCAAATGGAAAAATCACTCCTTCAACCAGGTCAGAGCCATACAATAATTCTCTTCTCTGGCCATCCCTCTACACAACTTGCTTCAGGAATAATAGCTACTCCTGATATTCTTCTTATTGCTCAACAAGACATAATATGAGTATGTAAGCGCCCAGCATATGTGGATCACATGTGGCTGGATGATTTGAGTTTTTCCTTGACCTTCACATGAGCTACAGAGTGACAGTTAATGAATGATTTAAGAATACAAAAACATACTGTATTTGAAAGACAACATACTTTAGTACAATTGACAATGTGAGGAAAAGTGCATCTTAAAATGTGGAGCCTTGCTTATATGAAACTCAATGTCCTTCCTGGAGTTTCATGCGAACTTTAAGGCAGAGTTTCCAACAGCAGACCACAATGCTGAAGACTTGTACAGCTTTCTCAGTGAGGTATCCAAACAAAGCCCTATTATTGAGGCATTGTGGGTTCTTGAGGGTCCATTTTTTATTGGATGTATACAATGGCTGTTATATAAAGGCACTCTAGTGTGCAGCCTTAGGCAGTGTGTTATTGG
The DNA here is from genome assembly GCF_027244095.1 of Hemicordylus capensis. Lineage (NCBI taxonomy): Eukaryota > Metazoa > Chordata > Lepidosauria > Squamata > Cordylidae > Hemicordylus > Hemicordylus capensis. The sequence continues at coordinate 97,314,886 of NC_069662.1, read as the reverse complement.
CAGTAGAATTCTGTAATTCTAGTACATTACCGCAGACCCTATAGTTGGTTCCTAAAATAGAAACAGATTGAGTTAAAGAAATATTCATTTTAAAGAGTAAAATAATATAAAGATTGCAAAACTTCTTAAAGGCAACCCTCTCTGTTTTGCTATTATAAGCCAGATTATTTACTAGCTAAATGCACTGAAATTCACAATGACAACAGGATTATCCTGTAGGTCTCTTGACCTTTTAGGCTCTTCTCTTTCCCAGAGTTGAAATAAAATTGTACTCAGATTTAAAATCTGATGAAATTTAATTTGGAAGCTCAGATCATGAATTTTTGTTTTTGTAGCCATTTACATGATGAGCCACAAAACTTCTGGCATAAAAAATTGTGTCACCAATTTGAACTTTGCCACTCACATAATTAAAGTCTCAAACTTGTCACCTGATTCAGCATATTTTATTGATGTTTGAATTTTGGAATTCAACTTTTGCACAAAGGAATCTGAATAATTTGAAAAAGATTTAAAAAATTGTTCCAGCCTCCTTGCATCTTTCATATTGTTGGTTCCATTGGAATCTTATTGTTTCTCTCCTCTTAAGATTTGGGGTGGAAGGTTTCTGCTGAGTTCTTACCATCAAATCCTTGGCAGTACTTTTTCTCTCTCTAGTTCTTTGTGTCAGAGATCCTTGGAGTATGAAATTCCTGTTAAATGTTTTAACAGGTGTAACTGGAGAAGCATCCATGTTTTCACCTAAAAAAGATTTAACAGCAGTTTTCATAATGATAACATGAACCAAAATGAACAATAGAAAAAGCATAATGCATAATTTCTACAGAAATCAAGGGCACATTGAAATGTTTACTCGCTGATGCAGTATATCTTATGATCATGAGACTGCACCACCGCCATTATCACATGGATAGTCTCTTGTTTGAAAGTGTATCCAAGTGAAAGTTGGGTAATGTTTCATCTTCCCCTATGAGGTAGTAAGTTTTAGCCTTAGCATCATTTTCAAGCCAGTCGACATCTCTGACTTGCATGCCAATGAGAGGGTGATCTTTGACTGCAATTGTACCAGTTACGCAGGTTACTGCTTATACCACTGCAGCTAAAAACAACCAGTACAGATTATAGAATATCCAGAACAAACTGCAAAGTACAGGGAAGAAAAGTAGTTAATCCCAATTTTAGTTAGCGCTAAAGAAGTGAAGGCCCTGGAAATATTTGGAAAAGTCAGGAGTTTTTTCTATTCCTGCCCTGAACACCCTCCAAATCCAGAAAACTTGGAAATGCTGAAGAAAATGTGGGGGAGAATCCTCTTGTATCTCTTGCAGAATTATCTGTAAAATACTTTCTAATGTAAAAATTGTTACTGCTGATAATTTCTGCTTCTGTTTAATCTGGCATCAACATTTCCAGATTCGACATATCCAATAAATTTTCTTGTCTCTAATTTAATCATATTACCTATTACAGTTTAACAACATTTACAGAATAAATATGAGCATAATGTATTTTCCCTTGCTTTTCATCACCTGTCACTGGTGGAGCAGGAAGCTTTCGTCTCTGTTGTCTAGATGTGTCTATCGTGTGCATCTATGGGAGAAAAAAAAATCCCACAAATTATTAGTAAATGTTAGTATAAGGTGGTGTTTTTTTAATTGATTCTGACCCCAGTCCAACTCTAGTTACATGCAACTAGTAAACCGCAACAACTAGTGGCCTGAATGGGTGTGTTCTTCTCCTTTGCATCACCAGACACATCTGGTAGCTCAATGGCAGCTTGATGCGCATTCTGATGTGGATGTACATTTGGATGGTCATTTGCATCAGCACTGGTTATGCATGAGTAAACTGGCTTCCAAACAAAAGTCTCCCATGCTGGATTTGAATGGCTAGCTGTTGCTTTTTCTCACCTGGTTTGTCTCCTTTTGATCACGCTTTCTTGTCAGGTGACCGCATGGAGCCACATTCAAGCCTGCCACTGTAAGTGCTGAAATTCTGCTCTCAATATCTGAAATCTTAAAACAAACCATACATTTATGAGCCAACAAGAAGGGAGAGGTAGGGGTGTGAATGAGAATTTTAAAAGTTGCTTAGGTGAGCTGACCTGCACATCTTCCACCACATCTACACCTATGACAATCAAAAATATGTAAAAAGAAATAACACCTAAATGTTTAAAATTCAAATTCCTGTTCACTCTGGACTAGTCTGTGGACTATTCTCTAACAGGAATTCCCATATGTTGTGGACTACAACTCCCATAACCCCCAGCTAAAGGCCATTGCACCTGGGGATGCTGGGAGTTGTAGTGAACAACATCTGAGAATCCCTGTTAGAGGGAAGACTGCTCTGGACATGCCTGTGCCCTTTGGGGTAAAATATACTTTTATTATGCATCTCTGTTATACCTATAAAAATAAGCAAGTAATACACATCATGGGGGTTAAGTACAAGGAAGGAATCTTAAATTGTCTTGCAGAATAGGTACTAAGAGAGTAGTTGACTTCACCTGAAGTTCTGCATGGTGAACTTGTGCTGATGCTGTGGCTACTTGGTCCTCCAGGTCAGCCAGGTCAGATTCTGCAGTAATGCTGTTAATTCTGCGGGCTGCATCTTCAAGCTCATTCAGCTGACTCTCCAAGCCATACACACTGCCAGCTGTCAGGTACACCTTAAGGAGTACAAATACCAACAGCCAAACTGTCAGTTAGTGCTTGAGGCAGAAGTGCTGGTGTTCCCCACACCCCAAACATGGGGGAACAACAATTAATTTTCTTTGTCCCAGTAGCCCCGAATGCATCCTGAAAACAGGCTCAGGCACCCGGTGAGGATAATCAAATTTAAGTCTGTGTAATTCCCCTTGCCCTCCATCTTAAGACTTAGAAACCGTTGACTACTGAGCTCCTACACGATGCCCAAATTTCTCCTCTCCCCAACCCAGGGCTGGATTAACATCCAGCATGATGACGAGTTCTGCAGAACTCAAAGCTTGCTACTCACCGAGCCCAGTGAGCCCTACGCAGTCGAGCCCGGTGAGTCTCACAAACAGTGGGAAGCGGGCTAAGCACCCTTAGCCTGCTTTCCACGGATCGTGAGAATAGCTTCTGTGTCATTTTGGCTGGACCTAATAACCAGACTAGGAGACTATTCACATGCACGTGTAAAACCGGGCTAAGGGAGCCCAGCCTAGTTCTGCATGTGCGTGTGAAGAACCACCAGAATCGGACTGATCGAGGCGGCACCATGGCAGCAAACCTGCTTACCGTGCCTCCTTTTGAAACAAGGTTAGGAGAGTGAGTGCTAACCTCGTTTTTCCGATCGTGTGTCAGCTGAGGCTGCTTGCAGCCATGGCTGACAGACTGCGGAGAGCTTGGGGAGGGGGATCCCCACGATGCACACACAGGGTGCATTATGGGCACCAGGATGACTCGTCCCGGCCCCCAGCCCTCCCTGCTGCCTGGGCCAGCGGGGATTTATCTGGCCTCATGGTGAGCGCACCCAGCAATGGTGAATTGATCATCTGAGGGGAAGGTAAGTTTAACCCTCCTTCTGCAGCCTGCCCTCAAGCCCTTCTCACGGATTGTGAGAAAGGGCGCTACGGATTTTGGATTTGTTTTCTTATGAACCAGCATGGTTAATGACAATTTTTGACTATCCTGCAAGGTTCATTTTCATCCGTGAAATTTTTGTTCAAATTAGGATCTCAGACTCCTCTCTGAAATATTTGTTGTTTAAATGCTTTTTTTAAAAAAACCCCCAAAACTTCTGAGTTGCTCACAACTCCTCTTGAGGGCACTTTCTCCCTCACAATGCCTATACAATGCAGAACATTGTAGGTGGCAGGCCATGTGTGTAGGGATGACAGGAGAGAAGAGGAAAGGGGGCAGGAACATTGTATTAAAAAAAAGGCTACTCACAGAGTGTAAGATGGCAATGAGATTGGGTGGAGGTGGAGGAGAGTGGTAGTGAGAAGAAGGGGTATGTGTTTGTGTTGAAGGAAGTGAGGGAAGGATGAAATTATAGCCATACAATTAAAAATGTGACACAGACATTGCAAGTGAGATATACAGAGATGAAGACAAGTGCATAAGCACACCAGTTTATACTTGAGATGCCAGAGCTTGGGATAGATGGCTGAGATCAAAAGATCTCAAGCCTGAGAAACACATTTGTTCGTGCAGAGGGGAGGTTGACCATTTCTTCCATGACTGTAGTGCAGCCCCATGTGCTTCGGGATAGGGGCAGGTGAGAGACACAGGATATAATGGGGTGGGTTTTTAAAAATTGTGACCTTTTCTCCATGTGAGCAGAAGTGATTTCCATCATACAGTGAGATCTTTGGATTCAAGCCCATCTGGTGAATCAGTGCCCATGACTATGAGAACATCCTCTAAGCAACAAGTCTGAGCTTCAAAGCAAAACATGTTGCTCCCAACAAGTGATTTTTACATTACTTTTCACCAGAAGAGCTTAATGCACAACAAGATGAATAAAAGATGGATGTTCTGAATTAGTAACCAACAAGCTTCGGTGGGTTCTGGGACATTAATGAAAACCTGCTTTCTTTTGTTTCTAATACCTTCTCTCTCAGAGGTCTGTCACCACAGAGTATTCAGCCAATTAAAAGCATGTGCATTTTAAAGTTTTTGGTTTTTTTCCAAATCTAAGTGTTCTGTGTTCTGCTCTGCAATTTAACACTTCATGCATCTCTCTTTGAGTACAACAAGTATTCTAAAAGATTGCCCAAATCCTGACTTTGATATTAATACAGACATTTGAGATTCCAAATAATTTTGTATGTCTTTGAATAATACATAGCTGTAATTTAAAACCAATTGGTGTTCTCTCCAAATGAGCTCAACATCCTGAGAAGGCAGGGCTTTCTACAGCATGCATATATACAGGGATAGTTAGTTGCTGCCACTCTTACATTTTCTTCCAGGGTTGTGAGTTGCTCATCAAGTCTGATAGGGTCTGTACCTAAAGGAAATTCCCCTTTCCCTCTTTCAGAAGCATCTGCTGAGAAATCACACAGTCCTGTGGATTCTGCTATGAGTTCCTCTGTGGCATTGATGACTTTTAGGACCTCAGTAGATATGTTGCAGAGAGACACAGCGGAATATTTCTGTTCAGAAGAGTAAGGAGTTTCACGTTAGAAGGAAGAGACACATGATCCCAATCTTCACAAGTACACTGTCACATTCTGGAGTTTCATGTCTTTAAGGGCAGCCCCATGTAGGCCATGTTACACTCATCCAGGCTGGAAGTTATCAAAGTATGCATCACATTAACCAGACCATCCTTTTTTTAGGAGCAACTGCAATTAGTGAACCAACTTCAGTTGATAAAGTGCTACCTTGAAGTTCCTAGAGCAGGTCAAAAGGTACACCTGATTCATTGGGAGAGTGTGACTACATCTTAACAGGGATTCATCAATTCCCTGATGCATTGGACCTCATCAACAGCTCCATCTTATCTGGACTGAGATTGAAATTCAGTTTATTTCACCCTCGATGCATGTAGGTTTGGCATAATAGAACCCTTTTCTGGCACCCCATCTGAATAATGAGCATCCCTCTCACACATCTCCTTCAGGTTCTGTGCTTTGTACTTCCAACTTTTGCAGGTACCCCTAAAGAGAAAACCCTATAAATATTTTCATCTTCAGACCACTTGTGTGTGTTCCCTAGATGTGAAAGACTAGCAGTCACTCAGCTTCCTGGATCTCACCCAGCACAATGCTCCATTCGGTCAATCCTTATTGACCACCAAATAGACTTGAACCTGAGGCCCCCCCTGAAGCCTCTCATGGACTTCTGCATTTTTGATATCATAAAGAAACCAGACAAATAATCCATCATCATCATCATCATCATCATCATCATCATCATCATCATCATTTTTATTCATTAGCCACTTCATAACAAATTATTCTCTGGGTAGCTCACAATAACACAACAGTCAGGACAGGTATACAGTTGTTCTCCCCCACCCTTTTCTTTCAAACATCCAAACAAAACAACCAGACTATTCTGACCACACTCGAACAAAAAAGACTATTCAAATCTCCACCCTCTTCCCCTTTGTATCTCTTTCCCCGGGAGAGATCTTCACTCCCTGTGCAACTGAGATTGTACTAAGGTTGCCAAATACCATTTTTTTACATTGTACTTCTGCCTTATAGCAAAATAAAGTTGATTTCTTTGCTTTCAAAACCCATGCCTCTGAGTCTGGCTTCTCTGGGGCATCTAACATTGTCTTGCCTTTGTCTGGACTCCTATCATTTATTATTCATGCTTGCAAGTTTGATTTCAAGTAATTTCCCATTTTGATCCCAAAGCGTAAGTACACAAGTGAGTGGCATACACATGTGTGAGCAAGCATGATAACACTGAAACTAGACTTGAAGCTAGACAGGTATGGCTCAAGATAATCAGTATCATCCAGGAGTCCATGAAGCAATATCACCATCACTTGTCAAAGAATTTTATACTAGAGACTAGCTGGTAATTATTTAGGTCTAAGGGGTCTAGAAGAGATGCTTGTTAACAATTATTTCCTTCAAGGGAGCTGGAATTACCCTTTCCCAAAGAGATACATTTATCATCCTGAACCCATCTGGCTACCTCTCTCTGGCTAGCAACAATCAAAAAGGATGGACAAAGGCTTTGTACAAATGTGACTAGCAGAGGCTGTGGACCCAAGACTTAGAAAGGAGCGATTTTGTCTGCAATGCAAGCATATTACAGCAAGCCAATAAAATCAATTATGTTAAGAACATAAGCCAGCTTGTCATAGGCCTCTTAGCAGCTGGAAAAAGGTCTGAAGGACAGCACTGCAGAGATAAAATATTGGAGAAATAGGGAACCTTTGTTGCTATCTACACCACAAAATAGGCCTTCAAGTGGGCTCTAAGCTGCATTTGGTCAAATTCATCCAATTTCCTTCCCACCCCAATCACTCCAGCAGGCATCACTGCTGCTTCACTGGTACTCCAAGAAATGGAAGTCAAGGAAAGACAAAGATTTTAGCTGCAGAAAAGAGTGTTTTGGAGTTATTAACTGACTCACTGCACAAGAGTAGGCTGGCAGAAGAAGGGCTATGGGTCCACAGGGAGCCTCCAGCATCTCTGAGGCAACAGCACACTGTGTAGACGAGAGGTGCAGAGGGGGAGGGGGTGTCTATTTTGCTTCACTCTCCTCCCTCCTCTCCCAGTATTAGGGATTGTCAACAGGGACTGATGATCAGTGATTGTCAACAGAGTTGGCTGGCAACATCCTGCGATCTTGTGGAAAGCCACTATATCCACCGGCAGACCATTTTCAATTGTTTGCTACCCTTACAGGGGCCAGAAGCCATGGCGATCTTTGCTCTCACTAATTACCTTCCTGTTACAAGGGAGTAGCAATTTCATCCCCCCACATCATTAGCCCAGTCGATACAGAACACCACATGCAGAGCACATCCTGTAACAGGTATTGGGCCAGTTGAATATGTTCCCATACTCTTGATCCACATGCAAGAACTTCATAATTTACTGACACACATCACGTTTGTAAAGCCATGTTCACACATTTTGTTCTCCCAATCTTCAACAGCCTTGGCATATCATTTTTCTTTTTACATGGAGCCGGATATTTTATGCAGAACAGGGTGGAAAACCAAAAGAAAAATAAGAAGCAAACATTTGCACGGCCAGTTTATTCATATACCACAAAATCAGATCCCAATGTATTTTGAGCCTCTTTGGGAGGAGGTGGTGGCTATTCTTCTTGGGATGCAAAAAGGGGGAGAATGTGTGCATAAAAAACCTTTCTGAGTTTCTTGTTCTTTGCTTTTAGAAAGAGGGCCAAGCTTGTTACTGATCCATCTATAAGCTCTGTAGAGAGAACTTTGCCACATGGCTCAATCACCGGGAAAAGGCTGTTTTACTTGCTTTGGGCCTGTCCAAGACACACACTGATTGTGGGTTCAGTCCTGTCTGGAGAAGAAGCAGAGGGCTCTCCATTAGATAGCTGAGAAACAGACATAGTTCATTGGTACAGCACAGGTTTTGCACACAGAAGGTCCCAACTGCAATTCCTAATATCTTCAGCTAAAATCAAGTAGGATTGACCTCCACATGCAAACTCTGCCTTTCAGAATAGACAGTACTAAGCAAATGTGGCCAGTGGTCTGATTCAAATTTATGGCAGGTTCATATGTTCATATGCTTCACATATATACCAATTTTTCTATGAGAATTTTACTGAATAAATCCTCTTTGAATAGGGTCACCGACACCCCACCACCCAGGACTGGCCTGGAGTTTAGATATCCTGGAGATTTTAATGGCTTGATATTATGAAAAATATCAAGGGTGGGGGAAACTGGGGGGAAAGTCTCCAGGCATCACTTCAGTCAGCACTGGCAACCCCATCTTTGAGTGCCTTCATGCATTAATCTTCGAACACACAACACTGCTGAATTATGAATAAAATGTCGAAGTGCTGTGATGAAAGAGAAAGAGAGCAAAAGCAGAGGCCAGAGGGTCTTCAGCCTGTCAGACAAGCACAACAGTGACAATTAAGATGCATTTTCTCTTTGCAGACCAGGAGATGTAGCACTTCAGTCAGAAAGGAGCTGTGGCAGCACTCATGATTTTTCCAAGCTTTGCATTTACTTTTGCAAGTGCCAATTAGTTTGGAAAAGATCAATAATATTAGAGGAGGAGAAGGAGATCAATGTTATTGTGGAGGGCCTCCCTGCCCCTTCACCAGTCTCCTTATTATTCTTTTAATTAAAAACCAAAAACTATACTGAAAGGCTCCATTTTCTTCAAAGTATTCCCATATTGACAAATGTTTCAGTCTTCAAAGGAGTGTGCCCTGAGCTGTGTTTTCTTTTTCATAAGCCAGCAACCACTTGGGAACTATTTCTTAAGTCCTAGATCTTTATGACTTGCTACAATCCTTCAAAAAGAGGTAGCAAATTTATGTGAAACATTTAGTGTTCATATGCATGGCCAAATATCACCAGTTACAAGGGAATAGCACTAGTGACAGTCTTATTTTATAAGCTGTATAAATACTTCCAGGTGTACAAGCCACTGGAATTGTAACACTGCCTGACGTAGGCAAAATGTTACTACCACGGATACCCCATGAATGATCATCCAAGGCATTTGTTAGCAGACAGCCTGCTCTGCACCACTCCCCATTTCTTTGTCCATATTGGTAACCAGAGGCTTGCAACTGAACTATCTGATGCCTTAGAAGAAGAGAAAAACCTGGTTTGAATATGGTCAGATAGCCATGTGTAGCAGGAGCTTGATCAGTGAAAACTTCTAGAGGTAGAGGTCTACTACTAGAGGTAGGGACTACTAGAGTCTAGACTACTAGACTACCTACTAGAGGTAGGAGGCTCTCCCACTGAGCTTGTGTTGTAGAGGAAGCCCAAGTTATGATGGACAAATACAGTGATTATGCACTAGAGAGCGTTCAAGGCCAGAAGGAGGCTCAAGCTATTCAAGGCACTTTGAGATGTTATCAACTGTAGGTTTCACAAGCCTAATCTCTGAGTCTGCTGCTTCTCTAGGAGTACACTGATATCTGCCTGTGTCCAGACTGTGATTCTATGGTATTTCACACTTGTGAATTTGGTCTTGGAGCTAATTCCCCCAACCTGAGCAAAAGCATAATCACAGACATGATAACTGACACACCTCTGAGCAAGAGTAGTAATAACACTGTGGCAACCGGCTGTGTGGATGCTGTTATTCCCTTACCCATACTGTTACATCCATGCCTCACATGAAAATGTGTTTCCTATGCATTACAGTGGACCCAACCATTGTTTCCAGTTAACGCCACTAGTGATATACCATAAGAACAACAACAAAATCACTGGGTGCATAAGATACATTATTTCTTCTAATTCTTTATTAGATAGATAGATAGATAGATAGATAGATAGATAGATAGATAGATAGATAGACAGACAGAACAAAGATATTCAAAGAGAATCACATTAGTACAGTCCCTCGCCTATCGCGGGTTTCCCACTTGTGGATTTGAATATCCACAACTGGGAAATTGTGACCACCCTTGCAAACCGCAACCCAAGTATTCACAGTTTGGAGAAGTTTTGGGTTTTTTTAAAGATTGGTGGTTGTGGGGAGGGGTTGGGGGTAATTTCTGGGGTCAAGGCAGGGGTAATTTCTGGGGTCAGGGGATCTTTTTGGGGGGTCATGGGATGATTTTCAGGGGTTTGGGGGCAATTTTGGGGGGTTAGGGGATCTGTTTTTCTTACTTTTACTACTGCCACTGTTCAGCAGCAGCGCAGTGGGGACGGCAGTGAGCACTCTCTCCACCTCCCAAATGGTCGGGCACTGGAGGCGGCGAAAGAGCTCCTTATTCTCAAATGCTACAGACTGGGCACATGTGAGAAATCGACCCGATCTGAAGCATTTGGGAGGAAGCTGGCCCTGTGTAATGAGCTCTTTCACCACCTCCAGTGCCCAACCTCCTGCCGCCTCCAGCACCCTCCTTCAGCACCCGACCTCTAGCACCTGACCGCTTCGGAGGCGGGCAGAGCTCTTGCCGCTGCTGCCCGCTCTGCACCACCGCCCCTGCTGTAAAAGTAAGAAATACTGATTTAATTTTCCCTTCCCCCTGTCAGGAGGCAATTTTGGGGAGTCAGAGGGGTTTTTTTTCAGTTGCGAATCCCCTAACCACCTGTTTCCCATTCATTGGAGTTTCACCCCAATCGTGAATTCGCCAACTGCAAGGTTGTCCCAGAACGGAACCCTAGCGGTTGGCAAGGGACAACTGTATAAAGATTATATTAGTATACATCAGTATTATAGCATAGAGTTATCCAGATGATTTATAATCTAATGTTACAAATCTGCTCTAGCAGAAATTGCAGAAACAATGGAAATGAAAGGTAGAACATAACATACAGAACATAAGAGAAAGAATGGGGTAAGAAAAAGAGAAAGAAGATATGCAACACAAAAATTAACATATGTACAGACCCATGGTGTGTTTAATAACTGACCTCTGTACTGGAACATTTCTGAATCACTATTTTAAAGAATGGCCAATCTCTGTGCCTTGACAATCCAGTATATCATTTCAATCACCCTGAGCAAGGAAAGGAAATACCAGTACAAGTGGACCCTGTTATTCACGGTTCCACTATTCATGGTTCCACATATCCGCGGCCGGAAAATATTTATTTATTTATTTATTCATTCATTCAATTTCTATACCGCCCTTCCAAAAATGGCTCAGGGTGGTTTACACAGAGAAATAATAAATAAATAAGATGGATCCCTGTCCCCAAAGGGCTCATAAACCAAAAAGAAACACAAGATAGACACCAGCAACAGTCACTGGAGGTACTGTGCTGGGGGTGGACAGGGCCAGTTATAATATGCACCCGACCTCAATATTTGTGTTAGAGTGCCCCACGTATCCATGGTTTGCTGTGCACGGATCCTCCCATTTATGGTTGTGCTCCTTCCTGCACATGCTCTGTGAGTAGTGAGAGCTTTTTGTGTGTATTTTGTGTGTGTGTGTTCCACTTTTAAAACACTATTTCCAGAGCTTTGGCCAACCTTGGGTAGCCTTTGGTGTCCTCAGGGAGCCACTGAGAGCCTTTTTGAGACATTCCTCTTGAGCTTTTGGAGCCTCTGTGTGTGTTTGTGTTGCTGTGGAGCCTTCTCAAGCCTGTGGGAGCCCTTTGGAGACTTTCGTCAGCCATTGCTGTGCAGTTTTTTTGAGGAATCTCTTGCAGCACTGTGCAGCTCTGGTAAGAAGCTAATTATAACTTTAATCAATTTAATTTTAATTTTAATGAAATTTTATTTTTTAATTTAAAAATTCAAATAATTTTTTTACTTTTAATCTTGGTAATTGATTGTACCATACTGTACAATCTGACTGTATGGGACAATTGATTGTACCATACTGCATAACTGCAGTTAATTTAAATAGCAATTAAAATGTAATTATCCATTAAAATTCAATTATACTGTATAGTACGGTACCCACAAAAATTGATTTTAAGTATCTGTTTTATAGTTGCTTCTTGCACAAACACAAAATAATCTTATATTTATTCAGAAACAACTCCATTTTCTCCTTCTCCTTTCCTGCGCTTTCCCTTTCTGACTCCACCCCTCCCCCACACTCTCTACAGGATCCTCACTAGGACAAACTTATAAACAACAAAACATTAAAAATACTAGATAAAATACAACAGTATCCATTGAAAATCTATTTTAAATACTGTATCCATTGAAACTTGATCTCAAGTATCCATTGAAAATTGATTTTGAATACTGTACTGTAGCCATGAAAACTGATTTTCAGCATCCATTGATTTTAATTACAGGAGGATCTTATTATCCATGGTTCTATTATCTGCAGTTTCGCATATCCGCAATTGAAAAATAGAAGACGAGCCTCATTAACCATAATCAATTTTATCAATTCTATTACAGCCACTGGCCAGCAAAAAGCCTCATTAACCACAGTTAAGGGGTTCACATACCCACAGTTCTTGGTGGAGAGGAAGAGCGGAGAAAGAAAAGGCACACTGGCCTTTCTCTCCATGGACATGACACCCAGTGCTGGCCTCTCTCCCCACAACAGGGGTTTATTCTCAGTCAGTGTTGGCCGTTTCCACTGCCAGGGTGGTGTGAACTCGACATCCCCTGTAGAGGGGGGTCACTGGAGAGCTGATTGCCAGATGCACCTCACTCACTTCTCGAGTGCTGGCTTCTCTCCTAGCAGCAGCGCCGCCACTCATGTGCTCCTCAAGCACTGGCCTCTCTCCCCACAGTGGGTGGTCGGCGAGAACGCAACATCCCCGCAGACCAGGGGACCGCTGGAGGCAGGGCAGGGACAGCATGAGGAAGGTCTTCCTCACGGAGCTGGCCATCATTACTGACTGGCCAGGGCTTCCTTATATATGCCCCCCCAACCCAGGCCAGAAACTGAAGTGCTGCTAACTCCAGCAGTGGAGTGAAGGAACTCCCCTGTGTGTGTTGACTTGAACTGAAACCAACTCTGTGCTGCCTTTTTGGCCAGCCTACCAACCAGTCAGGCCAGGGGTTGCTGCTCCTAAGTGTTGGACTTCAATTGTGGGGAGGGGAAATGTCATGATTACACATTACTGGAGGAGCTGGAGGCCACTGCTGGAGCACTTATAGAGTGGGAGAGCTGAGGTGGCCAAGGTACAGTGCTGTGCTCCATCCTCATTTCTTTTTCCTCTCTCTCTGTGTGTAATTTTTTTGGACATTTTCCCAGGCTCCGGAACCTAACCCCCTCCATTCACACAAACTCACTGTCTCGTTATTCACAGTTTTGGTGGGAACGAAACCCCCATGGATAATGGTCCACCTGTATGTTGTGAAGGTGAAGTGAGAGTGTTGGAAGTAAAGGACTTTGCGCTGTCTCTTGTCTCAATGACAGCAGAGGACAGACTAGTGAGTCAGAGGGCTAGAGGGTCAAGACATTGGTCATCCCTTCTCTACTGCTCTGACACTATCCCTTTGGAATGTAGATTGCTACTCTCAGGGACTAACTTCCTTCCTTCCTGCTTTGCACTTCCTCTCCCCCTTCTCTTCCTGTTCCTTCTGCCTTGCAACATGCAAGCTCCTCTCCCTGCACCATGTGTGCAGAGATGCAGAATCCATCTGCATCCAGCTAGCTAGCTAGATTAGAGATCCTAACTCCTCACTTTCCTATCTAGAATGGAGTTCTTTAATAAATGCCATATATATTGATTTGAAACTATGAACTGGCTCCAAGTTACTTTACTCTCAGCATACACACATGCCAAACTAAATTCCGCTGTGTTGTGCCGCTGTGCACTCTGCTATAATGAGAAAGGGATTCTCTTACGAGAGAGAATTCCCAACAGAGAGAACGCTGGATCAGGAGGGCAGCCCGTTTTATTAGGATATAAAAAGCAGGTCTAGCCATCAGAATAACCTTTGACAAGTGCAGTTGAAATATATGGGTGCAATATGCATTCCCTAATATTCGTGAGGATGTGTAGGGAAAGGTCAGATCAGTTGGTGGACAACTGGTATGGATAAAAACATACTCACTTTTCTTACTGCTGAAGGAAGAGCTCATCAGCAAGTCACCTGCAGGTTATTCTAAAAGACAGCTGTCACATCTGTTCTGATTCTCAGCAAAGTGATTAACAGGGAAATGACAGACTTTTAGGCAGTCTAGAGCTAAACACAACCGAACTTCAGAAGAGCTAATCACAACTGAACTTCAAAATACTAGCAGAACTCCCTATCAGCTCTACCAGATCAAATGAGGACAAGTGTGAATGGCAACCAGTTATGCAGGAGGGCTGCTCTGGGAAGGAAGGAGCAAGGAGGGAGGCCAAGGCCCCACTTGCATTCCTCCCAATGCACCCTGGCAGTAAGTCTCATTAGTAGAGGTGAAGTCTCAATTAGTAGAAACTAGTAGAAATTAGTAGAGGTGAAGTCTCAATTAGTAGAAACTACTAATGTTTTCCTTTTGTCTCTTTGGCCCAAGAATGTGTATTTGCTGACTTCTGCTATAGCCTTAATGACCTGCCATTAATCCTCTACGGTCTGTAGGAAGACAAATAGAGAGATGTAGCATAACTACAATAGTTTGACAGTGAAGTCATTCACACAGTCAAAAACTGTGATCTACCTGGGTTTGGGAGCTGTGTGTTCTCCCAATTTTCAGCTGTGTGGAAGCAAGCTAAGAGGAACACCTGGGTAAAAGTGATTGTGTGGAAGCAAGGTAAGAGGCAAACGTGGGTAGTTTTCCTCCGACTTTGCTTCCACACAACCACTTCTACCCAGATTTTCTTCCTACCTTGCTTCCACATAACTGAAAATTGGGAGCACACACAGCCCGCAAACCCAGGTAGAACACAGTGGGGCGATTCACACAACTGCACGGCTGGGCAGGCAGGGAGGAAGGCAGGTTTCCACCTACCTTCCCCCAGACAATTGAAATTTGTCCCTTCAGTGTGCAAGTCGTGTGACCACATGACACACTCTGCCAGGAGCAGTGTGGATCACTATCCACCCTGCTCCGGGCAGCACAGATCAACAGAGACCAGGACTTGTTTTCCTGGCCTCCAGATATACCACAAGGTATTGTGTGGTGCCTTGGGAGATTCCCCTGTCAGATGGGCACTCTAGGTGCCCGTCTCTTAGGCTCTGTGGAGTCCGAGGAGACACATGAGCCCGGCAGCTAGGTTAAGGGAGCACTTGCTCCCTTAACCTCAGTTTAGAGCTGGGTTTAGGAGTGGGGTTAGATTGGGCGTGAGCGCCGATATCCACACATATCACCCAGGCTAGGCTGCCCTAGCCTGGGCTAGGCTGCTTGTGAGAACAGCCTCAGTATTTGATTGTGTGAATGACCTTAGTCTGTAATCCTTCATTGCTTCATTCCTACTCATGAGGTTTGGGGGTTGTTGGTTTTTTAATAGTCTGTTCTAATTAACTTCCAACTGAAAGGTTAAAAAGATGCTGCAGGTTTTAATGCTGCATTTTTAAGAGTCATCCCACTGAAATCATTAGGTTTCCATGGGGTAAGAGTTTGTGGATGGTAGCCAGCAGCATATTAAGTAAACAATGGTTAATGCCTTGTGTAGAAGCATAAGCAACATCTTAGATTCTACCTCAGAAGCAGATTAGCATGGCTGACATGTTCCAGAGCATAATGTGGGCAGTAGAGATCCACACATGCTGCTGTGAGGCTCTAAATCATTCAGCAGTTGTACTGCACAAGAGGGCAAGACTGGTACTGCTGATTCTTGCATGATCACACGCAGGGGCAGATCTGTGTGTGTGTGTGTGTGTGTGTGTGTGTAAGGATGCAGTTGCACCCCCTGTGAATTTGGATCCAGATTGGCAGTTCCTTGGCGGCAGCAGTGTCAAAAAAGGGTTAACTTTACTTTCTGCTGCTATTCCTGCTCTCTCCCAGCAGGAGCAGCAGCAGCAGTAAGCAGCAGCAGCAGCCTGATTTGTTCTCCTGGGGCCTTGTGCTCCTCCCCTACTCTGGCCGGCCTTTGAATAATGTACTGCAATTTGCCAGAGGAGAATGGAGTTGCTGGCCGTTGGGCTTGTCTCCCCCCAGGAAAGCAAAACATTAAAGAACCCAACCCTTATCTGTTTGTTTTGTGTGTGAGAGAGAGAGAGATTAAGCAACCAACCCCTTGCTTAAGCCACTGTATTCCTTCTCTCATCCCCCCCAACTTGTGTCTACACACATACACACACACACAAAGTAATGTCAATTTGTGTGCATGTGTTTCTTCTTTGTGTTTGTGTAAGAGAGTTTTCACTATTAAAAAAATCATTTTCCATTCTAATAAAAACTTGTAAGAAAAACCCTCTCCATCCCAACAATATATCTTCTTGTGGGAAATTAGTTAGTTCAAAATGTAGTAAAAACATTTAAAAGAATGAGAAGAAAAAATACTCTATCAAAATGGATCTGATTTTGATTCTGCCTTTTGTTCCTGAAGATACTAAACTCCTTATAGCTCTAATCTGGTCTCTGTATGTGGGTTTCTATTTCTCTCTCCACACCCACACACCACTAAATATATTTATACTAGCTGGGCCAGGCGCAGAGCATCTGCGCCTCTGGACGGCCCACCCACCGCCGCTGTTACGCCCCCCCACCATGCCGGCATGCCTGGCTTTCTGGCTGGCCGGTCAGCTGTTCCCGCCCCCACTGCCCACTTCCTCTCCCCCCCACCCCACGCTTTCTGGCTTGCAGGCCGGCCAAAAAGCCTGCCTGCCACCTCCTCCCACCCACTCCTCCTGGCAGCCGGGCCAGGACAGGCTGGCCCGTCACCTCCTCCCGGTGGGCGGCTGGGCCAGCCCTACACCCCCACATCGTCCTTACGACGGCCAGGCCAGGCCGGCCCACTGCCGCTTCCTCTGGCTGACCGGTGGCTGGGCCAGGCTGGCTTGCCGCTGGTGGCATTGTCTCCCGTCCCCATCACTATCCCCCAGGCAGCTGCTCTCGCAAGAGCTGCCATGCATGGGATTAGTGACGGGTACGTTTAAGAGAATTAAATATATATATGCTGCTTTTTTTAGCAACAAAGATGGCTTAAATAGCACAATATGAATAAATGATTCTTTCTCAACATGTTTCCCCTTATAATAATCACTATTTTATTTTGCTTTGTGCTAGTAACAGTAGCTAATGTATCAATAACTTACATGTTGTCTTTTTAATAAGCTTGTAATGGACTAAAATACCTTAACTTTGAAAGTAGCTTTGCAAATAGCTAAAATGAACATTAAGCCTCTTCCTTCACCACCTAAAGTCTATTTTTATACACTTGCTTCAAAATAAAGCTTTGCAAATCAGATCACAAGAAGCTCATTTAAAAAACTCTCTTGTCAATGAAATGCTTGGTTGTTTTTAAATCCTAAGAAATAGAGGTAACCATTTATTTATTTATTTATTTATTCATTCATTCATTCATTCATTCATTCATTCATTCATATTTCTAAACCACCTGATATGTACATCTCTAGGTGGTATAAAAATTTAAAATATTTAAATTTTATAAATTTTATATTTACATTTATTTAAATATGTAAATATCTGACATTCTGCTGTACTGTTTGATAGGGGTGTGCATGGAACCGCGGAGTTGCGGTCCAGCACTGGGGTGGGGGGTTCCAAAAGAGTACGGGGGGGCTTTACTTACCCCCTCAAGAATGCGGCCGTATTTATTTGAGTAAGCGGGCGGCATACCTCCCTGCCGCCCGCTTCATTCCCCCTCCTCTCAGCGCGGCGTGGCTGCTTCCTCCTCCTTTTGAAATCTCAATCGGGCGGCAGGGTATCTCCCAGTCCCTGCCGCCTGGCTCTTCAATGCCCCCGGCTCGGCTGGCGGCCACCCCCTGAGCAGCCCCAAGACCCCTGGCGCCCCTTCCCTTCCCATACTCAAGGGGTCGGCAGGAGAACTCCCCTGCCAACCTCGTCCCCTTCCCCGGCTGGGCTGCAAATGGCTTCTAGGAAAAGCCTGCGCAAAAGGCTTCCTAGAAGCCATTTGCAGCCCAGCCGGGGAAGCGGACGGCAGGGAGTTCTCCCACCGACCGCTCTCTAAGAGCCATTCCTGGAAGCCATTTGCAGCCCAGCCAGGGAAGGGGACGGGGTCGGCAGGGGAGTTCTCCTGCTGACCCCTTGAGTATGGGAAAGGAAGGGGCGCCAGGGGTCTTGGGGCTGCTCAGGGGGCGGCCGCCAGCCGAGCCGGGGGCATTGAAGAGCCGGGCGGCAGGGATTGGGAGATACCCTGCCGCCCGATTGAGATTTCAAAAGGTGGAAGAAGCAGCCGCGCCGCGCTGAGAGGAGGGGGAATGAAGCGGGCGGCAGGGAGGTATGCCGCCCGCTTACTCAAATAAATACGGCCGCATTCTTGAGGGGGTAAGTAAAGCCCCCCCTTACTCTTTTGGAACCCCCCACCCGAACCAAAACCACCCCGTGTCCGGACCGGTCTGGAGGCCTTTAGAATGGCCTCCTAACCGGTCCGTGCACATGACTACTGTTTGAAATCAAATTGGTGGCTTTTCCTTCTGTAGTGTATAGACACACACTATACACACTGTATATACACTGTAGTGTATAGACATATACTATAGTTTTTGCTTTTTGCTTACACAAAATGAAAACTGGGCTGCTTGCTGCTGTGATAGGTGTAAAAAAAGCTGTTTGAGTTTGCTTCTGAATTTACATGTTGAGGATTGGAGTGTATGTGGCTGAAAGTCAATATAAATATGTACATGTAATAGTCACATATATTTTATTATGACACCTATTCTTTTCTTCCTCCAAAGAGTTCAGGGTAGTGTACATGATCTTCCTCCCCACTTTTATTATCACAACACTCCTGTGAGGCGATTTGGAGCCGAGAGAGAGAGAGAGTGTCTCACCTAAAGTTCTGTGGTGGGTTTCATGACTAATTGGGGAATGCCAAATCCCCCAGTCCTAGTCTTAACACTCTAATCACTACACCACACTGGTTCTAAACAGTCTGTGTTTATCTGATGCAGGAGAAAAAGGAGATTAATTTTTAGCAGTGAAGTAAACTAGTGGGGAGGAGAATGTTGGATACCTTTAGAAAGCATGAAAGGGTTTAATTATCAAAATGTGGGGAGGCTGTGGGCCCTGCCAGGCCCTGATGGCCCAAGCCCTGGATCTTTTAAGTCCCTGGCAACCCCTCTGTAAGGGAGAGAGGAAGAATGGCAGCATTATGCGTGCAAAATCTGGTATCGGCTGGTATGTTGTTCAAAATTTCTTCTAAAAATCTTTTAAAAATAAATAAATTCAGTATTCCTCTGAGTGTGTTTTGGTGTTAAAAGTAGTGCGTTCAACTAATTTAAATGGCAGGGCAAGGAGTGGGGATGGGGGAGAAAGAGAATGAGAGAAGTGTGGGGAAGAGGAAGACAGAAAGTGGTGCTAGGTGGCAGAAGACTATGTGAGGCTCCCCAGAGGTTCATCCGAATCTTATCTGGCTCTCCAATGGATTTGAGTTTGACACCCATGGCATAGAGAGTTTGACACCCATTTGCAAGAGAGAGAAAATCCAAGCCCCAATATTTTGTCTTGGATCCACCCCTGATCACACGTTTCATGCTGCTTCTATTATTTCCAATGGAAATAGCATGCAATGTACGATTGCACAGCAGAACCCCTATTGCCCTCTTGTGCAGCACCGTCACTGGGTGATGTAGAGCCCTGCAGCAGTGCAGGTGGGTCTGCATAGCCCATGTTATGCTGTGAAGCATTCCCATCAATAATAACACTGATAAATAAAATAACAGTCTAATTCTAGGGCTCATTGCAATTCTACTGACTGCACGAAGACCTACAATCCCACAAGATTCTACCAAATGTTCATAGCTACCACATTCACCTATGCTAGAGAACAGGTAAGACAATTATGCTACAGGATTTAATTGGCTGTGCTACTAGTATGTCGAATTTTCATGTCCAAGACTGTATTTGTATCTAGGGATGAGCCCAAAGCATTCTGGTCCCTCTTTGGAGAGGTGCCAGAATGCTTCTGTTCCTTGGCCCTGAAACGTTTTGGCACGGGGTTCCCTTAAGAAGAGGCAGGCAGGCCCTACAGGAAAGGAATGGAAAGACTTCTGTGCATGTGCCGCTTGCTCCTCTAAAATGTTGCACCGCAGCGATGGGATGCATCCCAGCGGGGGCTTGGAGGAGGGGCAGGTAGGAGCTACCCACCTGCCTTCTCTTAAGGGAACCCCATGCCACCTTTGGATGTGCACTGAAGCCATTCGGTACACATCCCTATTTGTATCATACTATTTGTTGCTGAAAACTAGATGCTGCAGCCTAGACAACCTCCTTTTCATCAACTTCTGAGGGTTTGAAAGGACACAAGAAAGTTCACTGAGAGAGAAGAAATGCATTCTTATAACCAAGGCAACTGGGCTGATGCTCTACAGCAGGGATTCTCAATGTTGGGTCCCCAGATGTTATTGGACTTCAGCTCCCATAATCCCCAGTCCCAGTGGCCTTTGGTTGGGGATTATGGGAGTTGAAGTCCAATAACATCTGGGGACCCAACATTGAGAATCTCTGCTCTAGAGCCCCAGTTCAGTTCTAGTTCGGTGTAGGGACTAGTTGAATTAGAATGTGGATGGGGATGGACATTTGGAAATGCATGCAAATGTGTGCATCTCATTGAAAAACTAATGGAATGTGAGTAAATAACACCTACGTTCAGATTCCCATGCAGGATGCTTCCTATCTTGCCACACTGCGCTGCAATAAAACTGCCACATGGAAATCTAGGGCACCTCCCATCATGGTTGCCTCATCCCCCAGGATGTTCCTCCCCCGCCTCCAGTTTAAACTGAGGGTGAAGCATTAGCTTCATTTCCTCCAATGAAGGCCTGATGCTAATATATGCCTAAATGTGTCCCATTTGAATCCATGGGACTGAAACATGCTTTTTGTTTTTAATGTTGGACATGGCTTAGTGATGGGAGGATCCTTGAACTCAGTTCAAGAGTGATTTATACAGTGATTTACGCTATCTCTGAGGAAATGTCAAATAAACATGAGGCACACAAACAGAGTATATGAAAGTCTTTTCCATCTCTAATGGATGCTGGCAGTATTGACAATTCCTTTAATCACCATGCAAACATTACAAGTTCCATTCTCAAGGTGCTTCATCACGCTCACAACAGCATGGCTGTTCTTCAATCAATATCTGTTGTCTTCATCTAAGGGTTAGTAACTGGTTGTGCATTGATTCATCTGACTCAGAGCTACACGATTCATTTCTGACTTCACAAAAATATTGAAAAACATTGCTGGGTTCTTCATACTATGCTCTTATTTCTCTATCATGCTTTCAATTAACACTCATTTAAAGCTTTAAAACATTGGTAGTATCAGCTAGTTTCTGACATTTACCCTATTGGTGGTGTGGATGTGATCCTGGGAGAAATTATGCTATCTCCCAGAAATATAATTGCACAATTTTATTTATTTTAAAATATTTTACCCTGCCTTTCCTTCAAATTGAAGATCAAGGCAGTTTAACACTAAAAACCAAAAACTAAGAGTAAAAGTAAAATAAAATGCAGTACAAATATAAAATTGATACAATCCAGTAAACGTGGGCTCTTACAGAAAGTAATGGAATTACAACACAATCCTATGCACGTTAGTAAGTAAAAAGCAAGCAAGAGGCAAGTCACCCTGAATTCAATGGGACCTACTCCTAGTAAGTGTGCATAGGACTGCAATCATAGTTGTGATTAATTTCAGTTCCATTTATTTGAAGGGAATAGCTACAAGATTATGAGCCCTTTGGGGTAGGGATCTGTCCTCTGAGCTGTTGTAAAGTTCCATTTACACAGATGGTGCTATATCAATCAATCAATCAATCAATCAATGGAGGCTCTCATTTGGGGCAGAGGGAGTGTTGTCCCCCTCCTTGCCAGCTTCACATTTTTGCCAGCTCCCCATTCTCTTGCCAAACATACCATATCTTATTCTCTGTCTTTCTCACTTTGTTTTTCTCTTGCTTGACTGCTTGTCAGTAAATGGTGCTGGCTCTTTGCCTTTTTTCTAAATCCCTTTGAAAAGCTATTTCCTCCCTTTCAGGGTGTTCAGTGGGATCCCTTGCCCACAAATGAAGCAATTATCATACTTAGTCACTACCCAAATTGCATATTTAGTGCTCCAGCACCAATCAGAAGCTGCCTTTCTTTTCTCTCCCCACCCTGGGGTAAATAAGGTGTGTCCTCACCCTAAACAAGGGTGCCCCCAACCAATCAGAATTCAGAATAGTTTACAGGCACCTATTCTGACCAATAGGCAAACAAGTCAGCCAAATCATCTGATTTCCCTGGGTCCTTCTAAGCAGAATAAGCAGACTCTCTGTAGGTTTGTGTGCAAAATGGAAGTGCTCAGTTTGCAAACAAATGGAGTTCAGAAGGTAGGAACCCTGACTACCTTTCTCCACCCTCCCCTTCTCCAGAGGGAAATCAGACTTTTCCTTTTTACTCAGCACCCCGACAAAGCCCTTAGGAGGCATTGGATTTCTTCAGCATTTACTTGGAGATCTCTTCTTTTTTCTTTTTAAAAATGGCATTAGCAAATCTTGGCAAGATTCCGAAATCTAGAGAATAAGGGGACGTGGGGAATAGTGGTGAACTGGCACTTCCTCTGAGTAGTTATTTTACTAAGGCAAAAAAGCAAGGAGTCCCCCTCCTCTGCCTTCCTTCTTCTGGGACTTCAAGCAAAGCCTCTTGCTAGCTCCCCTATATTTCTCATAGTCTCTCACCTCGCTTGAGGGTGAAAGAGAGGGAGTGAGTTGTGGCTTCCAAATAAAACAAGGCATTTTAACTGAAATTACTAACTGGACAATTTCAGATGTATCCGGTTTGAAATGTATGTGTCTTTAATGCAGAAAAATTTGTTGGTTTTTTTTAAGAATTCTGAGATTATTGCTTTCTCTTCATGGGCAGCCTAATGGGCACAGTTTGGAAACCAGGTCAGTCCAAAATAGTCAAGTAGCTTCACCACTCTGGGGGCCTTATGCCAGTTTTTGTTTGCTGTTGGTTGGTAATTTTGTGTTACTTCTTCTTCTTCTTCTTTTTGGGTGTGTGGTAGTAGTATTGAAAGGAGAGGTCCTCAGCACAAGTTCTTTGGACAGGTTTGTGATTTATATGGCTTAAACTACAAATCTGATAAACAATTATCTCAAGTAAATGCTACATGGAACTGCAGCCAATTCCATACAGTTTATTCCTAGTCAAGCTGTAATGAACTCATTGGAACTTACTTACAAGTAACTGTGTGCACAGGATTGCAGCCCAAGGACATATCAGCTTAGGCTGATTCGACAGCTACGTCCATTCCTAGAGGAGGATGTCCTCAGAACAGTGGTGCACCAGCTGGTAACCTCCAGGCTTGACTACTGTAATACGCTCTACGTGGGGCTGCCTTTGTACGTAGTTCGGAAACTTCAGTTAGTTCAAAATGTGGCAGCAAGGCTGGTCTCCGGGGCAACCCGGAGAGACCATATTATGCCTGTTTTGAAACAGCTGCACTGGCTGCCGATATGCTTCTGAGCAAAATACAAAGTGCTGGTAATGACCTTTAAAGCCCTGAATGGCTTAGGTCCAGGTTACCTTAGAGAGCGCCTTCTTCGGTCTGATCCCCACCGCACGCGAAGATCATCTGAGGAGGTCCCTCTCCAGTTGCCACCAGCTTGTCTGGTGGCGACCCAGTGGCGGGCCTTCTCTGTAGCTGCTCCTAGACTATGGAATGTGCTCCCTGAAGACATCCGTAATTTGAATTCTTTATTGGAATTTAGGAGAGCCCTAAAGACCTACCTGTTCGGTCTGGCCTTCCAGTGCTCTTAAATTGTTTTAAAGGGTCTTTGATGTTTGTGAACAGCCCTGAGCTATTTTGTAAGGGCGGTCTAAAAATCAATCAATCAAACAAACAAACAAATAATAAATATCCCAGACATGTTTATATATGAGAAAGGGAGAAATAAGGCTTGCTTTTTAAAATGCAAGCATGTACTGTGTGTGCATGTTTATTTATTTGTCTGTTTGTCAGATTTGTACACCACCCCAAACTTTTGTATTTGTGAGGAGGACACTAGTGGGCTCTGAGTGTGGTCAAATACACTGTGGTATTTTGAAGTGGTGTTACACTTGTGTGTATGCAGATGGTGCTACCTACAAATAGGCACTAAAGACTCCATACACACACACCCCACACCTTTCTGTTGGTCTTCTTAGCCTAGACCTCAATGGGGTGAGGAGGAGAGGGCTGAGACTACAATGAGAGGGAGAAATTGAGGCAATGCTGATAGAAGAAGGGATGGAGCTACTGTGGGGGAAAAGAAGCATAGGGACTTTAGAGAGAGAAAGAGGCCATTGCTACTTTCCATACTGACACCTACAATTACCCACTCTAAGGCAGGACTTCTTTACTCACAGCCAAGCAAGAGGTGAGTTTAGCACTGAATAGTGAGCTGCTGAGTGCTGCTGTGAATGATGGAGATTTTGAGGCAGGTCTCATGATCCATAAGACCCATATTCTGCAAAACTCACCGCAGACGACCAAGCAGGGAGCCCTGGGAGGCCGGCTCCCACACGGTTGCCGGCTCCGTGACAGAGCCAGCGGGGGCTGGGGAGAGCGGGGGCCACGCAGCCCCCAGGAGCCCCAGTATGCCCTGCGTGAGCTTTTCACCTCCCAGTTAGGGGTCTACTCACGAGTAGCCGTGGCGTGGAGCCGCGGTGCGGCTACTCATGAGCAGATAGCCCGGGTTTGCGGAGTGAACGCTCCGCAAACCCGGGGTTGGGGCGGGCTACTTGAGCAGGTCAGCCGCTCAAGAACCACCGGGCTTGCTTGCGAGCTCGGTGGTTCTTACGATTAACAAAAATTGGGCTAGGCTCTCCCAACCCGATTTTTGTTAATCGTGAGAATAGCCCCATTGGTTGAGACAAGTAAACACATTTACAAATGGAAAAAGCTATGGGCTGGTTCTTTCTAACTTAGGGTTGGACCTGCCTGCTATTAGCCCCACCCATAGTTACCCCCTGACACCCTCCCCCCCACCCCCAGTCCCAAGAGGCAGCCATCGCAACTGCAATCAATCATCATCATGAACATTTGCTGGGTTGCATCCACGAAAGTCTATGTTCTCATGCAATGTTTTCCAAACTTCTGATAACTAGGGCATTTGTTTTCTGAATGAAAATTGTAGGCAGACTTTACTTCCTTAACAGTCCAGAAGGTTAGCTTTTATTGCAAGTATTAATCAATGACCTGCTCTCAGAGAAGCCCACCACTGTCCCCAACTGGCAAAAGGCAAGCTCAGCATAGTGACTGATGCAGAGATGCAAAGGCCAGCCTCCTTTGATAGCAGCTAGCCTAGCTGCTCCTGACATCAGGAGAGACTGAATAATCCAATCACACCTGATACAGAAATGCAGCACAATTACCAGCACACACTGAGGTGGGTCTCACGATCAGTGAGACCCGCTTTTGTTGCTTTTGCGAGGAGAGCAGGCTAAGCCCGCTCTCCCCACACACGATCCCAGCGGGAGCCCTGGGCGGCCGGATCATCCACCCACACGATTGCCGGCTCCGTGATGGAGCTGGCGGGGGTTGGGGAGCTCGGGGGCCATGTGGCCCCCGGAAGCTCCAGTATGCCCTGCGCGAGCATACTGGGACACTTCTGGTCCCAAGCAGTCCGGATAAGGGATACTCAACCTGTATGTACAATATGGCCACTATGAGTTTAACTCCCCTTGATGAAGTACATTGGCTGATATCCAGACTAACCCTGTGCACATCACATTTGCATAAATGTTTTGCACATGCAATTGAAAAAGGGTTGATATTCATCAGTCTCCCTTCGCATTGTGCTTCCTAAAAATATGTCCATGTGTCCTATAATCCTGAGAGACTTATTTACACAAGGCACAGTGGCCTGCAGAGAGCAGGGAGATTGGCAAAAATTGTCCATCCTCATTGGGTACATGCAATATTTTTTGGCACATGCAACGTCAGTCTGGATGTCAGCCAATACCTTTTGATAGCCAATACTGAAACACTTAAAATGACTACAGAGGTAAAAATAATCTCAAGTTGGGGGATCGGGGTTGGTGTGAAAGGTACGGAGACAAAGAAGGGTTTGAATGGTAATACACACAATACAGAGGTAATGGATTTGCTGGTTTTTTCTGCCTTTTGCTACATTAGCTTTTTATTAAAATATAAGTGAACAAAAAATGAAACAGAATAATGGTAAAAACATAAACATTTACAAGTTTTACTTTTAAGAAAAATGCATTAAAAGATTCTACCACAAGCTAAATCCTATAACATCAGAGAGTGAGCAAATGCAAAAAAGAATGATTTCATTAGATGAGGCTCACTAGCATAAGAAAAGAGAAACAGACAAAATGGACCAGTCTCACCTGCTGAAGTGCTGTGGTTAAAAACTGAAGTTTAAGATGGAGATCAAAAGCCTTTTGCTTTTCCTAGATAGTTGGACAGCAGTTAAGTAGAAAGGTAGAGAAGAAAGATTGTAATTAGATGATGGAGAAAATTCACTGAGAAAGAACTATGGAATGAAGGAAAGAGAGAGCACACATATAAGAAAGATGTTATAGTTTAACAATACAGTAAACTAAAATAAAATGTTCCAGTTTATACCTATAGTTAAAGGCTGCAGTTATGCAATCAGCAACACATAATTTAAGGCTCCTATTCCAAACAGACAGACACAGGGCCACTTCAGAGGAAAACAGCTCACTTTAGCCCTCCAAAGAACGGCATAGGGCCATTGGTGTGAACGTGCCTGCCCCAATCTCACTCAAGGATGTGCTGACGCAATTGCAGCACATCCTTTGCTCGTGTGAGAGAAGTGATCGTCAGAATCACCCCTCTACATATGCTAGAAGGCTCTGTGGTGCATGTAGAGGAGCAAGTCAGATGATCACCACTCTCATGTGAGTAAAGCATGTGCTGCAATCGTTGGTTTTGGCACATCTCTGAATGATGATGGGGAAGGTGCCATATCACGTGTAGGGCTAAAGTGGGGCATTGTTCATCTGATCTGGCCCACATATACACAGAGATATATGAGATTAACTTCCCGTTTGTGCGACTCCATGCCTCTGGGAACTATGTGGAAAGCATCTATTTAAGAGAGCATTTTCTTCTCTATGAGCCTCATCGCCCATTGAGATCATCTGGAGAGGGTCATCTGCAGTTACCACCAGCTTGTCTGATGGCTACAAAGGGACAGGCCTTCTCTGTCGCCACCCTGAGACTCTGGAATGTGCTCCCTGCTGAAATAAGAGCCTCACCATCTCTTTAAAACAGTATTTAAAGACACAATTATTCATTCAAGTTTTTTTAGACTAGACTTGTGGTTTTAAATTGTTCTAAGGATTTGATTTCTGTTTCAATTTGTTTATCTTGCTGTAAACTGCCCAGAGATGGTGTACACATGTAATAAATATGTAAATAATCATGTTGGTGAAGGCTAATTATTTCTGGGTCTTTCTGGCATAGTTGTTGCCCTACCTCCTATTGCCATTTGCTGCCTCAGTGAGGTAAAAGGAATTTAAATGAAAGTTCATTCAAAGAGTTCACCTGCTCTTTCATTAAATATTAGCTGTTTACTTATTGTAACAAATGCAGTCAACTAGGGCTGGCAACTAACAAAAGTTTAATAACAGATTAATCACCTCTTAACCAACTAGTCAAGGAATTAATAGCTTATGACATACTGTATGAACATTTATTTAAATCTTAAGGGAGGTACTTTTTTAGGGTTATGAAGTAAACTGAGGAGCCTTTCACACAAGTGGGCGGGGGAAGGCAGAGTTAAGCCTACATTTCTCACAGACGATCCACACTGGCCCCAGCCATGCCACTGCACACATGATTGCCATGGTAGCGACTGGTGTAGTGTTCCGGAGGCCTGGGGAATCCTACAGTGCACCACATGAAAAGATCACTGTATTGGGGGATTCCCCTGGGAGACCTTCTAGGTCAGGGGTGGGGAACCTTGGCCCTCCAGCTGTTTTTGAACTACAACTCCCACCATCCCCAGCCACAATTGTGGCTGGGGATGATGGGAGTTGTAGTTCAACAACAGCTGGAGGGCCAAGGTTCCCCACTCCTGTTCTAGGTGTTCATCTCTGTGGGTTGCAAGCAGCCCACACTGACACACGTTCCCGAAGCCTGGGTTAATGGTACACTTGCTCTGTTAACCCAGGCTAAGAGCCAGGCTTCGGTGCTGGGTTTGGCGCCGCGTGACGTGGATCTCAGCAGTTCTAATGGGCAGCCAAGCCCAGGCTTGGCTGCTTGTGAGAACAGCCTCTGAGTTTAATTTTAAGTATGCTCTTTAAGTATAAGGAAATGTAAAATTTAATAAACAAAAGCTACCAGTCATTGCTAGAAAGAAAGATGATCTGAAATACTTGCTTCATCAATATTTTCAATGTCTCTCAGAAGCATAACGTTGTAGACTTTTAGAGTGGGGAGGGACGTTGGCGGTCTTCTAGCGGTCTTCTAGACCAACTCGCTGTTCGTTGCAGGAAACTGCTAGAGCATCCCTGACAGATGGCCATCCAGCATCTGTCTAAAAACTAGAGCAACATTCCTAACTAGTGGTTTTGTAGCCCGTTGGATAACGGGCACTAGGGGAGCTCTGCGCTCCAGACCACCACCACCATTACCCCTCCCGCCCGCGGCTCTGGCCGGGCCCGCCACTCACCGCCACCCGCGGCTCCGGCCGGGCCCGCCACCCACCGCCGCCCGCGGCTCCGGCCTGGTCCACCGCTGCCCGGGCCCACCGCCGCATTCTTCTCCGCCGCTTCGTCCGGCCATCCTGGGCGGCCAGAAGCGGCCGCTCCGAAGAAGCCAGGTAAGTGGCAGCACGGGCAGGCCTCGGCCATGGCTCTGCCGCCTCCTTGGCCGCACCGTCTCCTCTGGCCGAGGCGGCGGCTTTGCCGCCGCCTTGGCCAGTGTCCCCCACCGCCGCTTACCCGGCTTCTTCAGGGCGGCCGCTTCTGGCCGCCCAAGATGGCCGCCGAGTGCTGGCGGTCCTGGCTCCCTGGCTCTGTTCTGGCCATGTGCTTCGCGCATGCCCAGAAGAGGCCAGGGAGGCACGGACACACGCTTGGTGTCCGTCCACGGACGGACACCAAGCGTTTTATAGATAAGGATTATTACAGCAAACCAAAAATGTTTGTTGATATTGTTTTGAACTTGTTTATTACATGCCACCGATGGCTCTAGGTGGTTCACAACAGTATTTTAATCTGTATGGATCCAGACTATTCATGAGTAGAACAATTGAAATAACATTGACATTAATTCCTATTAATTTCAATGCTACTACTCATAACTAATGAAGTGTATGTCAGCCACTGAATTTAACTGGCTACCTGCTTCAATTGCTAATAGTTCTTACATTCATTTTAAAAGGCATAGCAGTTTCATTCTGAAAGCAAACTATATCCTCCTTTTTTGTATAAAAGCCAAAAGGAAAAACCATCTTTAAATGTTCCTTTTAATATATTCTAGAACAAAGAGAAGAAAGCGGATACATCTATGTGGGCCCTTTACAAGTTCCTGCTTATTAACAGCTTTGGTGATTAATTAAGGGCTAATCTTTAACTGGTGATTAAATGTGTTCTTACAATCCAGTGGGTTCACAGCAATTAACCAATCAAAGCTTATAGTCATACATAATACAAGAGTGTCTTAAAACACAGTACAGTGTAGAAGGCGAACAGAAATGTGTCAGCTAAACCCACCTTCATGCTAATAAATCCCCTTGGCCACGCCCTCTGGGCATCCCTGGGTTCAGTGGTTGTCTGAGGAGGGCAGAGCTAAAATTAGGGATGGTATTTGTATAGCCAAGGTATGCATTGGCATGGAGAGTGGGGCTAGCTGACACACTCCCACTCCCCCCCCTTATTCAAATACGCTGCAGCTAGGGATGTATAAGCTGGCTCAATTCGAACTGCAGCTAGGGATGTACAAGCTGGCTCAGTTCGAATCAAATCGAACAAGTCCAGTTCAGTTGGTCCAAGTTTGAACTGAACTGGCCCCAGGGACAATCCCTAGCCTAAGGATGGGGGGAGGAGGCAAAAGAAAAGGTAGATACCCGCTATTTGCAGGCAGCAGTGGTAGAGATGATGGCACCGGTGGGGGCTCTTCCAACCACCCCCACCGGCTTCCTGGAGATAAGCCGGGGTCGGCAGCAGCATGGTTCAAGCAGGGGCTTAACGATGGTAGGGCAGGCAGGACCTGCCCGGGCTACTAGGAACCCCACCCCCAGCGAGCACTTGCCATTTATTTCAGGCATCGTTTGTTGCCTGGAAGTGTCTATTCCCCTTTCTCTCCCTCCAGAGAGGGAGAGAAAGGAAGAATAGATGCCTTCAGGCAGCAAGCGCTGCCTGAAATGATGCCAAAGAGCTTGCACAGGGTCTTCAGAGCTTGAGGCAACACCCCCTTTGCATGTGGTGTCAAAAGGGGGCGTGGTCTCAAGCTTCGAAGAGCCAGAGCAAGCTCTTCGGCGTCATTTCAGGCAGCGCTTGCTGCCTAGAAGCATCTATTCTTCCTTTCTCTCCCTCTCTGGAGGGAGAGAAAGGGGAATAAATGCTTTCAGGCAGCAAACGCAGGTTTGCTGAAATAAATGGCAAATGCTTGCTGGGGTGGGGGTGGGGATGGGACCTCTGAAAAGTATACAGTGTACTGTGCTTGATTGGCCAGCAAACTCGCCTGACCTGACCCCATAGAGAATCTATGGGGCATTGCCAAGAGAAGGATGAGAGACATGAGACCAAACAATGCAGAATTGCTGAAGGCCGCTAATGAAGCATCCTGGTCTTCCATAATACCTCATCAGTGCCACAGGCTGATAGCATCCATGCCACGCCGCATTGAGGCAGGGATTGCTGCAAAAGGGGCCCAAACCAAGTACTGAATACATATGCATGCTTATACTTTTCAGAGGTCCGATATTGTTCTATTCTTCAGTCCTTGTCTTCTTGGTTCCATGTAATATTCTAATTTTCTGAGATTGTGGATTTGGGGTTTTCATGAGCTGTACGCCATGATCATCACAATTATAACAAATTAAGGCTTGACTGATCTCGCTTTGCATGTAATGCGTCTGTCTCATATATCAGTTTCACCTTTTAATTTGCATTACTGAAATTAATGGACTTTTGCACGATATTCTAATTTTCCGGGTTTCACCTGTATCTTATACCCAATAGCTAATCAAAATAAGTCTCTGTAAAACTCCTTAAGACTGTTACAAAATGCAAATTTGGGGGCTCTTCTGTCATACCCAAATTTGTCTGCCCTCCTTTTTTGTTTTGATTAACATACTGACTGAAGAGTTCTGGATAATTTAAACACTTGCTGACTACTTTGTGATATTTTAGTTGATCCTAATAAAGACATCATCCTACTTTGGAACTGGAATCCCCCCTCCCCACTGGCCTCACTTGGCTACTTGCAATCCTTGTCAATTTTTAAATTTTTGAATGAGAAATAGGAAGTAGCTGGGTGCATTCTTAATAAATGACTTACCCTACTTTGGTTTGGGAGTTTCTCCCCCTAATGGCCTGATATGGCTACCTACGATTTTTGAAGTTTTAGAAGAGGAGTGGGAAGTAGCTGAGTGAGTTCCAGAGAGACAGATATGCCTGAAAGAGGGCATATTCTGCATTCTAAAACTAGTCTGGAATTGCATAATTATTTGCAATCTATCTCCTTCTGTAAACATACAGTTGATTTGTACAGAATATTGAGGAAAAAATAATCTTAATATTTTGCATCAAGCATGAGCTCTCCTACAAAATAAAATGTATATAATCTACTCTATTGGGCAGCAGGGGTGCGAAATCTCTGCTCAGAACCAGAAAATATACTGTCTCCCCCATGGGGATGTCACTGAGAAGAATAGCAGCCCTTATCCCAGCCATATCAAGTATTCATGCCATAGATCAGCAGTGTCACATTGTGAGACCCTATGCTGCTGTTCCATGTTCTTGGGAGCCATGGGAGGTGGGTGTGGAGACTGGCAATGCAATACCACTAGTTCATATGATGACTACATGTAGATGGCCAGGACGAGAGCACACACTTGTGACAATTGTTACATGTTGCATTACGTTAATTGTTGCATTACTTCAAGTCATGCAGCCTACCCTGCACCCCAATGTGTGTGTGTGTGTGTGTGTGTGTGTGTGTGTGTGTGTGTGTGATGGTCCTCTGTCCCAAAAGGGCTCACAATCTAAAAAGAAACATAAAGTAGCCACCAGCAACAGCCCCTCGAGGGATGCTGTGCTGGGGTTGGATAGGGACAGCTGCTCCCCACCAACACAAGATAATCCCCACTTTAGGAATTGCCTCTTTGTTCAGTTATCAGGGGTATGTAGCATAGACAGAAGATTATTGTGATTCCCTTGCCCAGGGGTTTTACAAGGCTGGAGTGGGCCCTGGACAAAACGTGTAGATGAGCTCCTGACATATATGCTCCCTCGCTCCCTGTTATCTTTGTTGCAGAAGAATTGTAAGGACATAGAAAAACTAATATTTTTGGTACACCTTTCTTCTCACTCCAGTGCTTATAATATTACACACTCCCCAGGCATGCAGACACTTACACAGAAACACACACACACACACACACTTTCCTGGCTCAGGAATCCTGTAAAAACAAACAAACATATTACCCCAGCTTGAAGCTGAGATGAGTACTCCAATCAGGAGCCCCAGAACGCCAGTGAATTAGGGAGGTGGGAGGGGGAAAGTGAAGAGTGAGCAGTTGCTCAGTCAGCAGGGGCCCCCTTCCTCAAGGGCCCAGGGGCATTTGTCCCTGCACCCTTGTTCAATTATAGCTACACCCCTTCCCTTGTCTCGTGACTCTTGTCCCAGCAATTTTCTACCCTGCAAAGTCACTCCTTGCCTGATATTGTTAATGTGAAAGTGATGATTACCATTGACTAGGCCTGTGCACATAATGCAAAATAGTTTCCAGCAACAAAAACATCTGCGCACCTGCCAGACGATCAAAATCCCAGTCTCAGCAATGGCAGAGAGGAGGGGGAACTGGCTGTGCTAGTGGGGGAATTGGCTGCGCGGGCTTGCTTCAGGCTGCCAATCAGAGAAGGAGAGAGGGAGGGAGCTTCCTTCACTTAACTCTGGTTACCGCAAGCACAACCTTCAGTTCAGCCTTCTGTCGACACACTGCCATCTTCGAACCTCAGATAGGAGCAGCGAAACTGACTACAAACGGAAGGTTCAAATTGGAGTTTGGGAAGGGAAACCGCGGGTCGCTTTTGAGGTGGAACTGCAGTTGCACGCATTCAGATGACCACAAAATCCAACCTCTGCCTCATTAAACTCCCGTTTCCCATTACGTGCAAAGGTGGCCTAGCTGCGAGAAATAAGCTGAACCATTCCTAGAGACTCACCATACCAATCATTTTTCCTAAAGAGGATTTTGAATCACCACCACCCTGGTATTTCAGTTTCAGACATGGGAGAAGCTTGTTGCAGCAATCCCGTATCTATTTATTTTATTTATATGAAGAATTTCAACCCTGCTGCCCTTCTCTGCTACGGAACTCAAGGCAGCTAGCGGTGTAGAAATACAAAAACAATCAAAACACCAAACACCATAACACATAAAAATAGTAAAATCACAGTCAGAGTAGATAACAGCAGTCCAGAAAACCTAGTTCATAAATAGATTTAAAACACACACGCGCATGAGCACACACACCCCAATCAGGCCAACCTCCCACAAAGACCACTTTAAAGATGTGGGACTTCAAGCATTGCTGGAAAGCATATCAATTTGAGGGCCTCCCTCTGCTGGGCATTTCAGAATAGCTCTGTTCAGATTATCTCAATCTGTGGATGCTGTACCCAGGTACTGGTCAACAGGACTGGAGGATGTCCTGTTCCCCATCCCTGCCCCCCCACTCTCCATAAAATAGTGTTTATCAATAGAGACAACTACTCTATTCAGGGATATATCCTCCCAGAGTACAGCATTTGTCTCTGCAGACAAACACCATATCTTGGGAGAGCAGGAGCGGTGTGGTTTAAGAGCATATCAACAGAGCTTGCCAGTGTGTTCCCATTTTCACTGTACCTGGAACTGCACCCACAGATTAAGAATGCCTGAATAGGGATAGAAAGCCCTGCTTCTTGTTCTCACTTGCTGAATTTCAGCTGTTAGGGGCAATGAAGACTGGAATAGTTGATCAGTAGTGTACAGGAGGGCACATATGGAGAAGGTCACCTTAAGATCCAAACTGTTTAGGGTTTTAAAGGAAAGAACCAGAACCTTGAACTGAGTCTAGAAATGAACAGTAACCAATGCAGATAAAATTGGACCAGAGGATTATGCTCCATCTCATCCATCCCAAATAGGTGGCATCACTTTGGATCAACTGACATTTATGGGTGTTTTCTAAGGGCAGTCCCATGCAGAGCATGTTACAGTAGTCCAGGGGTGCAGATCCCCCCTTTAAGCATTTGAAGAGTCCCCCCATATTGTCTCCCATCCTTTCCACATCTACATGGAACTGCTAGAGGAGATATTTCAGTGGAGGAGTCATTAATATGCCAATGACAACCAGTTCTACTGCTTATTTTCTGCCAAAACTGGGTAAAAAATTCAGACTGAAAGGGATTCGTGATATGTGAAATGGCTGTCAAACACAATATTTGACAACCAGTCGTCCACCAGGCATGACATACCTTCTTTAGCTCCTCCTGAATGCACTTGCCACTGTCTTCTGAAGATAAACAAGATTTCTGGTTCTCTGATTCTGTTCTTGGCTCTGACACCAGCTCCTCTGAAGAAGTTTCTTTATTATCACTCATTTTATCAGCTAGTTCGTATAATCTTGACTTCAGCTTTTCTTCCATAGAGTGTGCCTTGGTTTGATGGTGTTGGTCTTCGCTGCTTATGTCAGTTTCTGATAAATCATCAGACACCTTAAAGAATTAAAAAAAGAAAAGAGCAAAGCAAAAAAGATCTCAAAGAAAATAAAATCAAAGTTGTATTTACAAAACCTGTTCACAATACCAATACTCCTTACACTGCAGGAGATCTAGAAACACAGCACTTTGATGCCTGCCACATGAATACAAAAGGAGAAATTGGTTTTCTTTTCTAAACAGCATGTGTTCAATACAAATCCATCCCCTAGATCATAACAACTCTCAACTCCCTCTTTGATTCTGCACCACAGCTTTTAAGCTCTATATAGCTTACATATCCGATTCTTCATGACAGAACAGGAATATTATTGCTGTTATCTGTGTAGATATTTTGTACTCCTCTGAGATATGCTTAGCACTGTTTATTCAGTGCATAATTCAATTAGATTCCTCCAAGGCTCAAGAAAGGAAACAACATTCTGTTATTGCACATACTTTTTATTTATATTCTGCTTTTTCCAAATATTCTGCTTTTTCTCAAAATATCTTTCAACAAAAATTCAGATGGTGGAGGCAGCCTTGCTAAGGCCCAGCCCTGTCTCTCACTGCCCTCGTTTCAAAGGATGACAATAAAGACACCTCTTTGGACAGGAATGTGAAGCAGAGCAATGGGATTCAGACAGTGTGTCTTGTAAGAGGGAATCCCAGATGTTGTATTTTGACTACAGCTCCCAGAATCCCTAGCTGCAGTGGGCTTTGGCTGAGGATGCTAGAAGTTATAGTCAAGAACATCTTGGGGTTCCTGTTAGAGGGAACACTGGATTCGGAGAGGGCACTTCTCCCTCACTCCTTCAGGTGATCAAATATTGTGCAAGGTTCTGCTACAGCCTGCAAGCTCACAAATGATATGGGTAGCCAAGGGCAAGTTGCCTAGACTGTTGGGCAAATAGTGCTTTGACTACTCAGGTTGCTGGGAAATGTGTTCCTTACCCCAGAAAAGATAGCTATTGCTGTGTGTATAGGAGTTGTATTAGAAGCACAGAAACTAATTAGATAGTGCTCTGATGTAATGACCCTGGAACCCTCCTCCAATTTGGGGACAATGCTGACAGTTCAAGGGATGAGACAGGGTGGCAAGACCACATAACCTTGACTCTGGGTGAAACCCACACCACTGGAACCCCCCTAGACAGGGAGAACCAGGGAGAGTACAGCGATACCTGAGCCAGTAATGTCACCACAACCTGAGGACATAAGTCTCGCTTTCATCTTCTACAGGTAGCTCTCCTGAAGACCTGCCACTCTAGTAAAGGTCCCCCAGCACTGTTAGGACCAGAATATTGGGCAAGGTCCTTTAAGCAACAAGAGTCTTCCCTAGGAAAGGGGTGGGACTAGTTCACTCTGCTGGGCAGCAGCCATCCCAACTGGTAGTTTGTTCCAAGGAGCTGCTAGCACAATATGTTGCTAAACCCAGCTCCTGTGGATTCTCCTCGGAGGTAGCCCAGGTCCTGAGCCCTTTCTCCTCAGAGCCACCCAACATCCATGCCCCTTCCAGATCCCTGGCTCATCAGAGACCCTGACTCCACATAGAATGGGATACCTTCACAACACTACAAGGAGTGTCATCAGTCTCTCTTTGTGCTATTTTGTCCTGTTATTTCAGAAACCCGTCCCCCCGCTTCAGAAGGTTGCCTTTTCTTCTTTAGAGACTAAAGTCTCCCATTAACCACACCTAGAATGTGCACTTCCCACAATATGAACCTTAAAAAAAAATAAAGCTATGCCTAGCCTTTTTGTTACATGGGCTGAGGGCTCATGTAGACCTACTGGAACTGGGTATGGCTTGCAAAAGTAAAATGTGAAGAAATAATCTGTTAATTGCACAAAAGGAGGATATAATATGGAAGACGCCTCGGAGTCCATGGGAAATTCCCTTCATGTAAAGTATAAGCTTCTGAAGGGGAGAAGGCAGAGGCTCTGAATGGAAAGAGTTCCTGCAACAAGTAGAAAGATCTGCAGTGACAAGGGAGAATGATAGGGCTGAACTGAACACAGAAAAGGAAAAAAGGGGGTGGAAAGGGAAAGGTCTATATGGGGTACTAAAGCAGGTTATGGACAGGAGAGGATAAGAGGAAATCAGCTGGCTCCAAAAGCTACTGGATATCATTGCATAATGACCAGGCAAGAGAAGAGTTGTGAGCTACAGTAGATAATGAAGAGAACAAAGAGATGCACAAAGATATAATCAACCCATCCAATCATGACATCTATTTATGATGGCACAGTCCCAGGGTTAGCTAGTGTGAATGTTTCACCACCAACACAGATTTTAGAGTGAAAAACTGAAGCCATCTTATTTCACTCTCTTTAATCTGCTACGGGTTTAAATCCAGTGCGTGTGGGGCTTCACCCGTTTCCAAATGTGCAAGCTAAATCAGTTTTCACACATCAAGGTTGGGGGAAAAATTTGACATTTGACAAGAGATTGGCAAAATGAACATTTGGTGTAAAAATGGCTTTCTTCTGATTTCTGTTGTGCATTAATAACATTCATGTGTGTGCATGCACAAAATAGCAAGAGAAACTCCATAGAGTTTTTAGCACTGTGTGAAAAGCACGAAGTGAGCTATGAGTTGCAACTCATAGTTGGTTTGCAACTTCAAATTCCCTATTCCCTACAGCCACAGGGCTCTGTGGTGGGCATACTTTACTTTACTTTACTAGTAAATTAGCCACATGCCCCACCTAGTGGAAGCAAGTGAATCCAGTTCTAGTATTCTTATTCCCTCTATTATGCTGATATTCTAACATGAGAGGAAACAGAAAAGTCGTATTTGTGCCATCATCCCAATATTATCCTTTAAGAAAAGTTTTATTAAAATGTGTATGCCCACACCCTCCTCTCCTTTGGGACACACAAAGCCTTTTCAGAATAATAGTACAATAGGACTTTGTTGTTAAATGAATATGGAATAGCTGTAATATTCAAATACGAAAAGTCAGTATTTCATACAAAACCTGCTATGTGACTGGCTCTAATTCAGTCAAGTTATTTTATTTTAATTTTGTGCCATCTGGTTTGTATATTTTAGCTTGGCTTCAATGCAAGGAGATAATCTGAAATTTAAATACATTTAAATAACTTAATACAGCCTTGGAACTGTTCACCAGCAATGAATAGCAATTACCGTATTTTACGGACTATAAGACGCTACGGACTATAAGACGCACCTTAATTTTACTCCAGTTTTTCAGAGTTTTAACATATTAAACTGTTAAAACATATAAGACGCACCTGAATTTTGGCGGATATTTTTTGAGGAAAAAAGTGAGTCTTATAGTCCATAAAATACGGTACCTCAAAATGACACTCAGGTGGCAAGCCTGACTCCAAAGATAGTGTGCTTGCGCTCTCTCTCTCTCTCTCTCTCTCTCTCTCTCTCTCTCTCTCTCTCTCGTCTTCTAGCCTCAAAGGGATACTAGCTTTCTAAGGCCAAAGGATAAAGTAGCCAAGCTGCATGTGTAAACACAGGGCAGTGCTGTGCCGGTTTCAGTCACAGCTAGAGAGGAAAGTAGGACATGACTGCCGTTATGTTGTGTTGTGTTATGTTTTATGTTATGTTAGGTTACGTTGTGCTACACCAGTGGTGTAGTGCGGGGTGTAGTGTGGGCAGGGATGAAGTCCTGGTACTTTTCTCCTTCAGGGTCTCAGCAGGGACGCAAAGGCCTTTGTTTTCTAAATAGGCTGCTCTTGCTATTCCAACAGTATGTTGCATAACTGAACAGTTGTTGTTGTTACTATCCTTCTTGTCTTCTGTTACAAGGAGTATCCTCCACCCTTTGTTGCTGACAATCCAGACTGCTCTTCTGGGTGAAGAACCACATGAGGTTCAGGTTCTATAGGATTAAACTATCCTTGATGTCTTGCAACAGAAACCCCGCCCTCAATTATTGCATCTAAGTGGGGTTTGTGAACACTGCTGTGGAAGAGGCTGTGGGTCATGGCTGTAGATATCGGGGCTCTCATGGAGAGTACCTGCACCTGAATTTGTGACTACCCCACTGGGCTTCCCACGCAATCTTCTATCTTATGGGCTACCGGAAGCTTTTTACACCTGGCTTCGCATCACCTCCAGAATGGTATGTGAATGCATCACCTGCTATGTGAATATCACCTGATATGTGAATGCATCACCTCCAGAATGAAGGTGTGCATTCACATATCAGCCAAATTTACACCAGAGTCCCTGTGAGCTATCAGGGAGCACTTCACATACAATTTGGGTTTTTCATTGTGTGTTAGAGCATAGCCTGATTTACATCCCCTGTTAACTGGGCAAAGAGGCACCTTTTACTGTGGTGATTCTCTTTGTTTGGCAGGGGGAGAGTAACTGGCCCTATCCACCCTCAGCATAGTGCCTCCAGTGACTGTTGCTGGTGTCTATCTTGTGGGTTTTTTTAGAATGTGAGCCCTTTGGGGACAGGGAGCCATCTTATTTATTTATTATTTCTCTGTGTAAACCGCCCTGAGCCATTTTTGGAAGGGCCGTATAGAAATCAAATTATTATTATTATTATTATTATTATTATTATTATTATTATTATGGCACTACCTTGGCGTGGTTGTGGGGCTTGCGTGCTCTGAGGAAGGTGAGAGCTATGCCAGAGGTCCAACCATACAGGACAGGTCTCAACAGAGGATCCAGACAAAGAGTGCCTCTCCCATCAACAATATGGTGAGACGTAACTTTAATAAATCTATACCGGATCAGTCATCGCCCGGGTCAACAAGGACCGCACCAGGTGCTGGAGTCCCTGGACATCTGGTGGCAAGTGGGCAACAGGACTCAGGATCTTCAGTTGAGCAACCAGGGCTGGAGACTGCAAGGTTACTGGAAGAAACGTCGCTTAACCAAAAAACAAAACAAAACGAAAAATGCCAACAAGGAAATAATGATCTGCTATTACAAGTCTAATCCAACTAGAAGAGGTTATTTAAAAAGAATGTACCAAATTTGGAAAGAGAAGCATCTAGATACAGAAATAACAGAACAAAGGCTAGCAGACCAGAGAAGATTCATAATAAGAAACAAAGTATTCACAGGAGTAGAGCTGGAAGAACTGCAAAGAGCAACACAGGCTCAAGATATGGAAGAAGAATTACCACCAACTGAAGAAGTTGCTCAGGCGCAGGTGGAGGAGGTGTTGGAAATAGAGGATGCCACTGTTGCTGAACTGTTTCAAAATCAAAACCAGGCAACCTCCCCTTTGCCTTCACCTCAAAAACCCAAATGCCATTTAACAGAAAAGCAACAAGAACTAAAGCAAAAAATAACTGAGCACATGAACCAAACAACCACCAGGGTTCAACTTCCAGCTCTAAAAACAGTTGCCAAAAAACAACTTACTCAGGCATTAAAAGATGTCAATGCTGCATTTGCAGAAATAACAACCAAGAATTTGCAAGAAACAAACCAACTCATGTACAGTGCAGCAACAATAACAACACAAGAGCTCGGATATAAGATCAGTGGACCTGTCAAAAAAGAAAGCAGTACATCACCTAAATGGAAGATTAGATTAGAAAATAAAATCTCCAGGCTCAGATCAGATGCTAGTAAATTGAAAGATATGAAACACAAGAAGCTGAAGAATGAAAACACCAAACAGTATCTGATCCAAAAATACCACCTAGATTCAAGGAAAATTAGAGAAGTCCTGGAAATAATAAAGCAGCAAATAACAGCAGTGTCAAAGAAGATTAGCAGGTACGAAGCCAGAATCACACAACACAGGCAGAATCTCCAATTCCAGTCGAATCAGAGACGTTTCTACCAAAGCATAGAAGGAAAAACTGCAAGAAACCTAGAAACACCAAATAAAGAAGAAACAGTGCAATTCTGAGGGAAATTATGGGACAATCCAATAGATTATAATAAAAAAGCAGGCTGGGTGAAAGAGGTCGAAAAATGTAACCAACAAATGCAAGATCTAATAATAACACCAGAATTAATAAGTGAAAGAGCAAAGAAAATTAAAAATTGGACTGCGCCAGGCGACGATGAACTGCATGGCTTTTGGCTTAAACACCTAACAAGCCTTCATAAACAAGAAAATGGCAAGAGAAGAAAAACCAATCTAAGTGTTGCAAGGAATGACTACAAGAAAGCCTTCAATTCATTGCCTCACACATGGATACTAAAATGTTTAGAAACAGCTGGTGTCAGCAAAAACCTTCAGATATTTATAAAAAAAGCAACGAGCATGTGGAGTACAGAGTTAACAATCTATGGTGAGACACTTGGACAGGTTAGCATTAGAAGAGGCATTTTCCAAGGGGACTCACTATCCCCTCTGTTGTTTGTAATCGCCATGACCCCACTTTCACAAATACTAAACAAAACAGGTCTCGGATACCAAACATCTAAAACATCCAGTAAAATCAACCATCTGCTGTACATGGATGATCTGAAGTTGTATGGAAAGTTCCAGTCAGAAATCGAATCACTGCTAAACACTGTCCGTATATTCAGTAGCGATATAGCAATGGAGTTTGGACTAGACAAGTGTGCTGCATTAATAATGAAAAGAGGAAAAATAAGAAAAACAGAAGGAATAGAACTGCCCAATGGAAGCAAGATCAAGAACCTGGAAGAGAAAGAACCTTACAAATACTTGGGCATTCTCCAGGCTGATAACATCGCACACACTGAAGTTTAAAAAAAAAAAAAAGGAAGTGAATACATCAGGAGAGTCAGAAAAATCCTGAAGTCCAAACTCAATGGCGGGAACACCATACAAGCCATAAGCACCTGGGCTATACCTGTTATCAGATACACTGCAGGAATAATAGACTGGACCCAAGCAGAGCTAGAGACGCTAGATCGTAAGACCAGGAAAATCATGACCATCAATCATGCTCTGCACCCCCGCAGTGATGTCGATAGGCTATACCTCCCTCGCAGCTCAGGTGGAAGAGGAATGCTGCAAGTCCATCAAACAGTCGAGGAGGAGAAAAGAGGCCTTGAAGAATATATAAGGGACAGTGAAGAAGATGCACTTAAAATGGTCAAGAATGAGAAACTATTCAACACCAATGAAACAAAGCAGGCCTACAAGAAAGAACAAGTCAAAAACCGAGCAGAAAAATGGAGAAATAAGCCCCTGCATGGTCAATATTTGCACAATATAAGTGGAAAATCAGACATCACCATGACCTGGCAATGGCTTAAGACTGGCAACTTGAAGAATACTGGCTGCACAAGAACAGGCACTAAGAACATATGCAATAAGAGCCAAAGTCAAAAAATCCACAACAAACAGCAAGTGCTGCCTTTGTAAAGAAGCAGATGAAACGGTGTACCACCTAATCAGCTGTTGTAAAAAGATCGCACAGACTGACTACAAACAAAGGCATGACAAGGTAGCAGGGATGATACACTGGAACATCTGCAAAAAATACAAGCTACCTGTAGCCAAAAATTGGTGGGACCATCAAATTGAAAAAGTTGAAGAAAATGAAGATGTAAAAATATTATGGGACTTCCAACTACAAACAGACAAACATCTGCCACACAATACACCAGATATAACTGTTGTGGAGAAGAAAGAAAAACAAGTCAAAATAATCAACATAGCAATACCAGGGGATAGCAGAATAGAAGAAAAAGAAATAGAAAAAATAACCAAATACAAAGATCTACAAATTGAAATTGAAAGGCTGTGGCAGAAAAAGACCAAAATAATCCCAGTGGTAATTGGCGCCCTGGGTGCAGTTCCAAAAGACCTTGAAGAGCACCTCAACACCATAGGGGCCACAGAAATCACCATCAGCCAATTACAAAAAGCAGCTTTACTGGGAACAGCCTATATTCTGCGATGATATCTATAACATCAGCAACAACATTGACAATAAAATTCAGCCATCCCAGGTCCTTGGGAAGGACTCGATGTCTGGATAAAACAAAGCAGTCAATAACACCTGTCTGACTGTGTAAATAAATAATAATAATGATATCTGAGGTAGGGGAAAAAAAGCCACTGTTTGCATTGATTTTTTGGACAACTTCAAACTCACAGTAAAGCCTTGCAAAAAAACCTGTGGTAAAGTCTGCAGTCTGGGAAAGCTCCTGGTAATGTCCAAATTCGGACAGAGAGCTATTCATACAGCTGGATATAGTGGTCACATGGAATCCCATTGCTTTTGGGGCTCCGAAACCTAAAGGAAGTGGTGGCAGGGAATCAGTCCTTGTGTTTCCCACTGCGGTGCAGGTAATATAAGCAGAAGGACCAATCACCTGTGCTGTGGCTTTGTCTCTGCTCTTGTAACTTCCCAAGATAAAGGATGCAACAGCAGGTAATCAATCTCTGTGCCAACCATGGGGATAAAATGGGTGGAAGTGAACTTGGATAACTGAAAGCAGAGGAAGTATCTTGTTTTTAAAGTTGTTTATGCAACTTATCAGAGCTGTTTTAGGGGTGGGAACACAGGACAGAATCACTATAAAACAATTGATCAGGAAATATGTCTGAATGGGCACTGTCATGAAGGATTACTATGATACTCTCTTTGTTAGAGTGGAAGCCATCCTTGCAGCCTGTGTGTTAGAGATTGTAACTCCCTGCTGCAGTTTAGTATTACCAGATTATAACAGTTTATACAGTGCAATTATTCAGTCCTTGGCACAATTCTGATAACAAAATAAATATGAGTGATGAGGATCAGAACAGTATTCCACTTCTGACTAGACTCGGAGCACTGTTGTTTCTCTGCCCAGCAGAGGGCGATTTGATATTCTTCTGCAGACAGCACATTGTATTAATTGAATTTTAAATTACCTGACTTGTGCTCAAATTCTTCTTGTGTGCTTTTGTGCGATTTTTGCCTGTGCATAGATCTTCTGATAAAGTCTTGCCTTTTTTCCATCTTCTGGATCTCTTTTCTAAATCATAATAGGCTTCCTCACTCTCGCTGCTATCTGAATAGTCTAAACTGGTAGCTGGTGGGTTAAAATTCACATCTAGTTCTCCATGTAATTGTGCTTTTTC
Organism: Hemicordylus capensis; assembly: GCF_027244095.1. Lineage (NCBI taxonomy): Eukaryota > Metazoa > Chordata > Lepidosauria > Squamata > Cordylidae > Hemicordylus > Hemicordylus capensis. The sequence continues at coordinate 97,270,814 of NC_069662.1, read as the reverse complement.
CTCTCTGGGCTTATCTTTACAAGTTCTCCTTTGCATCCAAGGAAGATGGCTAGATCCTCTAGCCTCCTTAGAAGAACTGACTGAAGATGTTTCAGAATCAGAGTAGACTGTCTCAGTTTTGGTAAAGAAAGCAGGTGAAAGGGAGGTCACAGGCTGGTACAGCTCATTGGCACAACCCCATTCAGTATTGCACTGGGATTCAGTGTAATGGGAGTCCTTTGGCAACTGCTTGGGCCTCCGTCGTAGCTTGTTCAAAGCTACATTCCAGTCATAGTCATCTTCGCTATCAGAGCCCATCTCGTCATAAGCAGATACAATACTGGATTCGTTCTCCAAAGCTTTGAATACTTGGCTCTTTGGTTTGGCAAGCATTCGAGGGCGAGGCAAGATGACGTTTTGCAAGGCCACCCAATTCCCATCTGTGCTTTGTAAAACAGGAGGAGGAGCTAAGGAAACACAAGAAGGATATAACATTTCATCATGACTTTATTTGTATTACTACCCTAAGCAATTATATTGGAGCTGACCTGTTTTTCAATTGCAAACAAACAAACAAACAAACAAACAAACAGGAACATAGAAAGCTGTCTTTTACCCAGTCAGACCATTGGTCCATCTAGATCAGTATTATCTATAGTGGCAGGCAATGACTCTCTCAGGTTTCAGGCTGCAGCCCATCCCAACCCTACCTGGAGATGCCAGGGACTGAGTCTGAGACCTTCTGCATGCAAGCAGATGCTCTACCACAATGCTGCAGCACCATTCCCTAAAGGGAAGACTGGCTCTCCACCCCAAACAAATAGTCTATTTAGTATCATATATATTGTGAGGGAATAACAGACATTCATAAGAGGTGTGCAACATATATCTTATTATGGGAGACTTGATGTGTGAGCACTGCAAGATATTCCCTCAGTGGATGAAGCCGCTCTGGGAAGAGCAGAAGGTTTCAAGTTCCCTCCCTGGCTTCTCCAAGATAGGGCTGAGAGAGATTCCTGCCTGCAACCTTGGAGAAGCTGCTGCCAGTCTGTGAAGACAATACTGAGCTAGATAGACAATGGTCTGACCCAGTATATGGCAGTTTCCTATGTTCCTAATGATGTAGTGTGGAATGGACTTCTCAGAGCTTAAGGCAGTGAGTCTGAGTTTGTTTGTAGTTTGTAGGGCTTGGATATAAGAAGGGTTTGCATCAATCCATTGTATCCATCAAAATAATTAGGGATTTTCTAAAAAAAAATTAAATAATAATGGTGATGACAGTACACAGTTATTTCACTGTATATGTACAGGGAAACGTCATTATCCACAGATTCATTATCTGTGGATTCGGGTATCTGCGGTCGGGTAAAAGACACCCGACCTTGGCATATGTGGGGGGCTGGGCACATTGACCTCATGTATCTGCATATACATGAGCTGGAAATTATTGCAGAGGTCCTATCCAGCCGCTATTTTGTTTCTCAGAGCCACAAAATAGCTCCCATTTAAAATAAAAAATGGCGATTTCCACCCAATTTTAGGGCATTCCGGGGTAACAGCACAGTGCCGTGGGGTGGGGGGAGCAAAGCATGGCAAGGAGCTTTCCCTCACATTTTGCCCCCAAATCTGGCTGAAAATCGGTATTTTGGGCATTTTCCCAGCAACAGGAACCTAACACCCAATTCTCCATTGAAACAATGCCTCGATATTTGTCGTTTCCATGTCCACGGTGCAACGGTGGAACAGAACCCCCGTGAATATCGAGGTCCTCCTGTACAGTGTATGTCTGCAGCAAATCTGTAGCCAGTCATGGCTTCCCAGTATGTTTATGTGCAGTAAAATACATATGTGTGTGATTAGCACACTGCTTTTCCCATCATGCAGGCAATTTCTTTGCAGGACTCACTGTGTTGATTATCTGGAGTGGATACCCTTGTACATGCTGATTCAGAAACAATTCTTGTATTGGATCCAGACTTTGGGTGAGCAGAAGGAATTTAGCACAAGGGAAGTTCCCTTCTATCCTCAGCAGTCCCCTCTGCCCCACACCCCCAGTCACTCTGGAGGGTTCAGGACCTTCTGGAAGTGGGTGGAGGGACTGCAGAAGAAGAAAGGAATTCCCAAACAGTCTGATTGGGGGGTGGAATGAGCGGGATGCAAAGGAAGAGAGGAACTGCCCCAAATTGCTTAATTGTTGAGCTTTGTGTAGAAGCCTGCTTCCAGGCATGGATTAATCTGACTTGATCACATGCAGTTCTCGGTGCTAATGTAGAATAAATAGTACAGGGCATGTGTACACCCTTCCTAGCACATGGAAGACCATAATGTCTGCAGTGTAATTTCATACATAACATACATACAAGCAACAATTTCAACTGCAATTTACACAATCATAAACAGAAAAATGTCATTGATTTCAAAAGAGACAGAAGGCTGTGAAAGGACAAGTTAAAGCTAGAACCATTATTTGTCAAAGAACCTTGCTTACCCTACAATGTTAATTCCAACATTTTTACATTTGGAAGGTGCAAGCATGACTTCTGTCTGTTTAATGACCACAAGTTCTGACCACAGATAGTGGCTGACATCCAGAATAAATTACTCATGATTAGTTCTATTGAAGTTAATGAGACAAATGAATCATGACACACTTGTCTCATTAATTTCATTGTGACTACTCATGAGTAACTTAGTGTCAGCCAATGAATTTCATTTACACTGCTATCTGTTCATTATAGTTATAATTACGGACAAATAGAAATTGAATAAATAAATAATAATAATAATAGGGATGTGCGTTTCGTTTCGGATACAAAACGTTTTGTGCCCAAAACAGGCCATTTCGGCTGTTTTGTAACTGAAACAAAACACCCAATGCTCAAAACAGAACATTTTGTAGCCAAAACAAAACTTCCCTGTTTTGGATACAAAACGTTTTGTTGTTTTTCGCTGTTTTGGAACTCCATTTTGAAATTGCAAAAAGTCTTTCTCCTTCAGTCTCCATTTTGAGTTTTGACATCTGTTTGAATTTCCAGTCCTTCCAGCCTGCAGATTGGCCAGCGAAAGCATGGGCTGATCTGCTGGCAATTGGCTCCTTATTCCTTTTAAGGAAATTTAAGGGTAAAATTTACCCTCATTGGCCAGTGGGGCAGTGTGTACATTGCATGGGGCAGTGTGTATTTCATTGTTGTTGTTTCACACTGTTGTGTGTAGATCAATTACATTTCGGGGGGGGGGGATGTGGATGTGCATGACCTTTGGAAATCTGCCTGGTTCTTTGCAAAGCTCTGCTGTTGTTGATGTGTGATGTTGATGTTATTTGGGGTGGATTCAAGGCAGAAAGGGGGGCAGAAGAGTGGGTCAGGTGGTAGCACCCCAATGGGTGCCTGCTGCCACTCAGATTCCAAAGGAATTGGAAAAAGGGCTGATTTTAAAAAGAATTTCTGAGGTTTACATGTCTTTGGGGCAGATTTGGGGCAGAAAGGGGGTCTGAGGGGCAAAACAGTGGGTTGGGTTGCCCCAAGAGGTGCCCGCCACAACCCAGATTCCAAAGAAATAGGGCAAAGGGCTGATTTCTTAGGAATTGTTGGAGTTTATGCATCTTTAAGGTTTTTCTCCATAGGGAATAATGGAGGTTGCAGCAGACCCATAACTCCACCTGAGGGGGCACTGGGGTATCCAGGAGTGATTGGTGTTGTAGTGCATATAGGGTGCCAACCACCGCCATAGGTTGCTAACCCATGGGGTGCTGGGTTCTGTTTTTTCTGAGGTGTTCTGAGTGTAGACTCTCTGGTAGCATATGAGATTTTCAACAACAAACCATGAATCCATTCTCATATGCTACCAGAGAATCTACACTCAAAACATCTCAGAAACAACAGAACCCAGTACCCCATAGGTTAGCAACCCATGGGGGTGGTTTGCACCCTCTATGCTCTACACTACCACTTGCTCTGGGCCACCCTGGTGCCCCCAAAGTGCAGTTATGGGGCTGCTGAAACCTCCATCATTCCCTATGGGGAAGAACTTTAAAGATGCGTAAACTCCATTAAATCTTTACAAATCAGCCCTCTGCCCAATTCCCTCGAAATAATTCTCGCAGCTTCCTTACTCCCACTGGGCACTACCACCCACCCAACTCTGCTCTGGGCCACCCCTTTCCCCCCAGCGTGAAGCTATACTTTTGCTGAAACCTCCATTATTACCTATGGGAAAAATCTTAAAATTCAAAAATTCACCAAAAATCAGCCCTTTGCCCAGATCCTCTGAAATATGGGTGGTAGCTTCCACCCATTGGGCACTACCACCCCCACCCACTAGTTTTGCCCTGGGGCTGCTTTTTAAAATCTAAAATGTTTTGGATTCGGATTTTGCAATTTCAAACAAAGAACAAAATTGGGGTGTTTCGGATGGGCTGATTTTGAACAAAGAACAAAATGGGGGTGTTTTGGATCGGGCCAAAAATAAAACAGAAAAAACAAAACAAAATGCACAACCCTAAATAATAATAATAATTATTATTATGCAGTGTTGTAGCTAATCTGAAAAGGATTCCTCCTGGAGCATAAACATTTCTTTAAAAAGAAAAAAGGCAGCAAAATGGGAATAAGAATATCTGTCAAGTTCTTCTTTATTTAAATAGCCATAGTCTATTTATGCTCCCAAATAGCTGTTTAATTCAAAAACACTGAAAAGTGCCTAAGAAGCTTATTCCTTCATGTGAAACAAGTCAAGGACTTTTCCAAGCCTGAATGTTTAGTGCTTGACTTGTGTTCACATAAGCATCATCTGCTAAGTGCTTATTCCAGATATCCCACACAGTATGTGTGCACAAATTACATTCTTGGGTTTCTGGAGTAGCTGCCTGATTGCCTAACACAGAGAACAGAAGAGAAGCTGTAGATTAAAACAATTCAGCTAGGGAGCAGATGTACACTGAAGCATGCTTCCACATATGTATCCCTAGCTGGATGAGGATCCTTATTTGGATGGGGTACAAACAGGTGCTACCTGTGTTATTCCTGCTCTGACCACCCAGTCTAGGTTCTGGATTACAGATCCGAACTCTAAGTGACATTAGCATGAGATATTTTCTTGTTCGTACATGTAGTGGCAGATGAGACAGTGTGGCCTCCTCCATTCACACTGTACAGAATGTGCTGTAGTAGTTAGAGTGTTACACCTAGGTGCAAATCCCCACTCAGCTGTGAAGATACTGGGGCCGTAAGCTAGTTGCCATCCCTCAGCCTAACCCCACCTGAACGGTAGGGATGTGCCCGAATGGGCCCAGGCAGTCTCAGGTGGTGTAGAGAATGGTTCCCTTAAGAAGCAAGTGAGTAGGTCCTTACCTGATCCACAGCTGCCCCCGCCACTTTTCTGGGTGTGGCACTCACTCTACCAAAGGCTGCACGTGGCTGCGAGGCTGTTCCCTGCAGCCTGGGTCCAGCGTCGGCACGAACATGGCCCCCGTGCATGTGCAGCAGCCATTTCCATGGCCGGCACGGTGCTGCTGACCACACAAATGGCTGCTGCGCATGTGCGCTGATGCCACGTGCAGGCCACGGTCACACGCAGCCTTTGGTTGAGCGAGCACCGCACCAGAAAAGTGGTGGGGTGGCAGTGGAGCAGGCAAGGACCTGCTTCTTAAGGGAGCTGCTCCGCACCCCGCTCAACCGGTTTGGCTGCAGGCACCTGAGCAGGTTCGGCGCTTCCCTAAAGAGGCACTGAACTGGTTCGTGCACACCCCTACCACAGCATCATTGTGAGTGTAAAGGAATGGAGTTGGGTTAGAACTGTATAAGCTACACTGCGCTCCTTGGAGGAAGGATGCAATATAAATGTTGTCAACCAATAAACCAATCATTTCCAGTTAAGTGGGTATTAGTTTATCAGAGAAGTTCTCAGGGTCCTACACTTATGTGAATCAGTACCACTTCCGAAAAAGCTGCCCATCTCTTTTCTGTCAAAGTAGGTAGTTATGTAGAGCAGAAGATTCAAAAGCAACAATAATTCCTCTTAGTTTGTTTCTTCCCCTGCCCCATTAAAAGCTGAGGGGGGAAGCAGATTTTCCAGCAGCCACTGTAAGTCACATTGCAGTGATTTTCATACAGAACAAAGAAGTAGCATGCAGGTATTATTATGCTTTACTTGGTTCGTTTAATTGGTCCACACTCTTCCAGCTGGGTAATGCAGATAGTCTGTGCTCTTTCTGTTTCCTGATTGGGCCTTTTGGTTGTCTCCAGAGAGTCTCAGGCACAGAAGATGCAAGGTCTGGGTCTCTGCTTGATGCATCGTCATTAGTCAATGAGAATGCCGACTGAGATCTCTGTGAAATAAAAATCCAGAGAATAATATATCTAGCAGAAACCAGCGATGCAAATGTTAAATCCCTGTTTCCTCAAAGAACAGCATTCTGACATGGAGACAACTGCCACTCATTGAAAAGGCAGTGGATGGAATTTTGACATATAGAATTAGTTATCCATTTATTATAGATTCTTTTGAGAATGATAGGAAGTTCTAAGTACGATCAGAGAGCAAATAAAAGATTGCTACTGAGGTTAGCTCACTATATAGTGACAACGACAACACAAATCTACAAGTTAACAAGGAACAAACCCATTTATGGGATGCGTCACTTTCTGCCTTCTCAGCCTGAGAAAAGATCCTGCCTAATCGCCTTAATGGTGCTCTGTGTTCCAGCATTTCCTAAAACCAAACAAAGTTGTGGTTCATTCTGATCATCAGCATGCAGTGTCCACCTCACATTTTCCCTCTCATCCCTAAAAGACCAATCAAGGTTTTCCCACACTGCAAGAGATTAATTATCCAAGTTATTCAGTGTTTCTTGGCCTGTCTATATAATTCATAAAGTAATTATTAACAAGGTGCAAGGAACTAACCAGGCTCCAGGCACATTGATGGCGGTTGAGTAAAACACAGTTTTACAATCCTAGAATTGAAATCTTTTAATGGTGCCTTCTTCCTTAGTATTCCAAATGCAACACTATTTGTTTCTAGATGACATACCATTGTGTTCTGCCTTAAAATTTATCCATATTCACCAAGTTAGAAACAGGCCAGAGATGCCAATGTGAGCTTTTTATTTATTATTTATTTCGTACATTTATATACCACCCCATGCAAAAATGTCCCTGGGTGTTTTTATCAGACTAAACACTGGTTGATACAATTTCTAAAATATAATTTCTATTTTCTAGAACTCTTCATTGTTTACTCCTACTTCATCTGCACATTGATAGTTAATATCTTCATAAGAACGGATAGCAACATTTCAGCTTAAAGGGAAATACTTTCCTTAACAAAAATATTCATGTATGATTTAGCATAAGTTGCTGTTATTGTCTTCTCAATTGACAAGCTTTATGCACTCACCTTTCTGATCATTTCTGTCAAGATGGGAGACCACCTTGCTTCCGCTATGAATTATCTCTCACTAGAAAATTCTATCTTTGCATAGATCATAAAAACCATAGTCTAAGTCAAAGCATTTGTTAGAATACCATCTTACGTTTCATTCTGAAGTGTTTGAAATTGTGTCATGTAGCAATTGCTTTCTAGCCACCTAATGGCACAGCGGGGAAATGACTTGATTAGCAAGCCAGAGGTTGCTGGTTCAAATCCCTGCTGGTATGTTTCCCAGACTATGGGAAACACCTATATCAGGCAGCAGTGATATAGGGAGATGCTGAAAGGCATCATCTCATACTGCGCGGGAAGAGGCAATGGTAAACCCCTCCTATATTCTACCAAAGACAACCACAGGGCTCTGTGGTCACCAGGAGTCGACAGCACACTTTACCTTTACCTTAATGATTCTTTAATTGCCAGTGGTATTTCAAAGCACCAGCCAGTCCACAAAAGCCTTGTCCAGATGTTTGAACCAACTTACGCCTTAGAAAATTTCAGACGAAACAGGCGCTAACTTGGGAAGCAAACTAAATAAGAAATTAATTGAATGTCAGCTGCCTCATAACTGTGGATTGCCAAGAACCTCTACTCAGATGAATACAAACAGAGAGAGGCAGCCTGCATTGACTCAATTATCCCTCTATTAAGTGATAGTAATAGGATTACAAAAACCGGTAGCATTTGCCTTCCAGAGCAAGCTCTTATATAGTAAGTGTGTCAGCACATAGTTTCTTTGCACCTCCACATCTGTGTATTAACCAGTTATGGCAGCCATTTAATAGTTTTGCTTAGACAGTATTTCTGAGAAATCTGCAGTGGGCCATGTGGGCTCTAGCCCAGACAAGGTTATTAGCCCTATTTGGGCATTAAAAAAATGTCTGTATGCAAGTACAGTCATCCCAAAGCACACTAGAGGGTGGCCAGCCACAGTCTGTAGCAGGAAAACAACATAATCCTGTGGCACCTTAAAGGCTAACACATTTATGGGGCACAACAGCCCAATCTGGATGCGATTAAAAATGTTGTATGCAAGTACAGTCATCCCACAGTGCACTGGAAATCCTGTCCAGCTCGTCACTCACCGCCCCCTTAGACGAACACTGCCATAACTATGAGGATCATGGGCAGGGTGTGGGGGGGTGAGTGGGGTGGGGGGAAAGCAGAGAGAAGGGTAAGTGCACCCTCCCTTGCCCTTAAAGTGTGATCCCCCCCCAACCTTCAAACATTGAGCCTCCCAGTGTTCGAACCTGTATGGAGGCCCGTAAAAGGGCCTCCTAACAGGTTTGTGCACATCCCTAGTTTCTGGAGGGCAGGGCTCTTGATATGGCTTCTTCCCCTGGCATATCCTCCTCCACAACTTCCAAGGACCTTGACTCAGGGTCTGAGTTAAGACAGATTCTGACAATGGCTAACCACCCTCTGGAATTTGAGAATGTCTTGTTACTAACTTTTAGACCAACCTATAGCAAAATCAGGTGATTTGATAGGCTTGCAAAGTTATTGTTAGTTGCATAAGAATTTCTTGTAGAGCACAAGACCACTGCGTATTATACCAGCCTTTCTACCAGCATAGAGCTTTCCATCGTGTTAAAAAACATCTGTTCCTCTTGACCCTCTTTTCATTTTCATTTAGTTTACTTATTTACTGTATTTTACTATTCAGGCCAATTGAGTTTTTATAAATCTGAAAGCTCTGTTACTTCTTTGCAGGCAGTTATATTCCTAAGATTTTGCAATATATTTTATATTAGAAATATATTTCTAATATTTCACTTAAAAGAGTTGGTTCTTACTTTTAAAACCCTAATGGCTTGTGACTTGATTCCTCCTGAACAAACCTGCCCAAGTATATTAAGACAACCCTCACAGGCTCTTTCCTAGATCCCTCTGCCTTTAGAAGTGAGGCTTTTTTCAGTTGTTGTATCCCAGCTTTGGAATACTCCCTCCAGCGGGGCTCATTTGGAAATAAGTCAGATGCCTTTCTAGTAAAAAATAAGAGCCTCTTCATCTCTGGCAACTTTTAAAAAGGCACTGAAGACACATTTATTCACCCAGGCTTTTAATTTATAGTTTAAAATAATTTTAATGCTGGGTTTTAAATGTTTTTAATCCTTTAATTGATTTAAATTGTTAATTGATTTAATGTTTTAAATTATTTTAATTGTAAAACGCCCAGAGATGCAAGTTTTGGGTGGTATAGAAATATTTTTAAATAAATAAATAAATAAAATAGTAGGAATCTGCACGGAACCAGGTGGGGGTGCTTCGATGGTGTGTGTGGGGGGTCACACATTAAGGGTGGGGGAGGGTACACTTACCCCTCCCTCCGCTTTCCCCCCGCCAGCACTCAGTATTTGCAAAGTCCTACAGGGTGGCAGCATACCTCCCTGCTGCCCTGTCTGCTCCCTGGCCGGAAGTAGCTGGAGTGTGCACACGCATGCTGGGCAGGCTTGCTGATGAGGGAAAAACAGGTTTTGGCTGTTCCTGGCCTGTGCGTGTACTAGTTGGATTAATGGAAATGCTGTAATGAATGAAATAACCATATTTGAGTTATTCCTTTTGCACACGGTTACTTCCTTTTGCATATAGTTCATATGTTGCTGTATTTAATGAAACAGTGAACTAGTTTTCTGATTGGCCACTGAGGCTATGATTGGACTCTGTGATTGGACTAAACTACCTCTCCTGAGGTTGTTTGCCTAATGACATCAGTGTTACTATATCACCTACTTGTCTCCATTTTAGGGAGTTCCCGATGTCGTTAAGCAAATAAAGTTCTTCTCTGAATTTCCAGCAAATGGTGTAAAGGCCTCCATTAATTGAACTGATCCTAGGTGGGATTTTTCCCATGCCAGCATGCATGCGCCCTGCATGTGCATGTGTGTCAGCTACTTCCGGTTAGGAAGTGGATGGGGCGGCAGGGAGGTACGCTGCTGCCCCATAGTACTTTGCAAATACCGAGCGCCAGTGGGGGGAAAGTGGAGGTAGGGGTAAGTTCACGCTCCACCACCCTTAAAGTGCGACCCCCTCCCCACCTTCGAACGTTGAACCCTCCAGTGTTCAAACCTGCACATTCCTACTTTGATGCACATCCCTACTTTCTAACACCAAGTGAAGGTCTTTTTATTTGCCTAAGCCTTTGTTTAGTCTTTTTTGTTTGTTTTTGCTGGTCTGTTAATTTTAATATTTCTTTCTGGATTTTTTTCTTGTTCTTGTTTTAAGTTGTTGGTATGGCACTTAGGAAGTTCTCAGGCTGAAGAATTGGTTACCAATATATAAATAATACAAAAGAAAACTAAATAAATAAGCAGAAAATAAATGATTGTAGCTACTACCTTCTGACTTTTTAGTTCATCCTAATTAGGGTACTCTCTCGCCTCTGCTTTCGCATTTTGTTCAAAATAAACAATTCTTTGCTTGTATAATTACAGACACTGTGAAAAACAGAGGTTCCTAATAACACTTTGACATTAATGAAGCTAAGTGCAATTCTCAGTGTCAATAAGACACACCACTAATCATCCTCATCATCATTTAATATTTGTAAAAATGCCCCAAACATACTATGTATGCACTCACACATGGAATAATTCCCAATCAGAGGGAGAAAGAATGAGGGGACATTGTGCCTGATTAAGAGCCATCTCGTATGCCTTAGTCACACCTTGGTTAGATTATTCCGACACACTTTAGGTGGTGCTGCACTTAGAAAGTACAGTATTTGGAAAGTGATGGCACAAAAAGCTGTTCCCAGAATGCTGATGGTGGCCTCTTAGAGAAAGCATATGACTCTGTTAGTGTATGATCTTTATAGCAATAGCAATAGCAATAGCACTTACATTTATATACCGCTTTATAGCCGGAGCTCTCTAAGCGGTTTACAATGATTTAGCATATTGCCCCCAACATTCTGGGTACTCATTTTACCGACCTCGGAAGGATGGAAGGCTGAGTCAACCTTGAGCCCCTGGTCAGGATTGAACTTGTAACCTTCTGGTTACAGGGCGGCAGTTTTACCACTGCGCCACCAGGGGCTCATAGTGTTGGCTTCTTATCCATTTATTATCCATTTATTGGCTTCTTATCCATTTCTGGGTGCAATTTAAGGCGTTGGTTGTTACCTTTAGAGCTCTAAATGGTTTGGCCTAGGTACCTTAAGGACTGTCTACTTCCATATGAACCTATCTATGCTGGCCTTGGGCCGAAATAAACCAATACATACATACATACATACATACATACATACATACATACATACGAACCTATCTGCTCATTATGATCATTGGTGGAGGCTCTGCTATGTTGCTACTGCCTACTGAAGTTCAGTTGAAGGGCACGCAGGACAAGGCTTTGTCAGTCATGGTGCCCAGCCGCTAGAATTCTGTCCCCAGGTGCTTCCCCAGACAGCAGGCTTTACCGTGGATTTACTACGAGGCTTTCCTGTGAGTTTGGGGCATTTCGAATACTTTGATGCAAAAAGTGGATATTTTTACCTGGGACATAAATCAAGCTAGGCTCCAATACCAGGGGGAAACCTGAATCATGTATGGAGTCCCCTGTAATATGTTGTATGGACTTCAGGGTAAATCTGGACAATATGTGAATGTACACCCTCCACTCCAGTGGAGATGAGAGCTAAAAGCCCCATCTGTGGAAGCTCATGCTGTGGCATACCTTCCGGCCTTTCAGCAGCTTTGAGGATGCATCTGTTTCATCTTGCATTTGGTTTAATTGAAGGGATGTCTCTGGTTTTGTCAATTTCTTAGATTGTATTTTTGGGAGGATGGGATTGCTGTATTCTTTTATATGATGTTTATTGTATGCTGCTTTTAATTTATAGTTGGCTGCTTCAAGGAAATAAGGTGAAAAGTGGCATACAAATTAAATAAATACAAATTAAATAAAGGACAGATCTATACATTTAGAAGACACAGGCACCACATACCCTCCTGGGATTGTAGATAGGGAATTTGCATGACTGGAGGCGAATCCATCTCCTTTCATATTAGAACAAAATCTAGTATGCCAGGGAGAAGTCTGGACTAGAATCTTTCTCCTAGACATGGTAGTTTTCTATGTAAAGGATATTTTGAATATGTGCAAGGGTACAAACATATAACCTCACCCCCACCAGTATTCTGAAATAATATGGTCCAAGAGCAATGGTGCTAGGTGATTCTTTGGAATGTATAGACTGGCCTTAGCCCCTCCACCTCCCTTATATGGGAACTGCTGGGCAGAGAATACCAGTTGCCACTTCTAAAGTCCACCCACCCACTCCGGCTTCTCTTAAGCAACATGCTTATGACTGGGTCCATACAATCACAAGCCTCCTGTTTAAAAAGTTAATCAGGATTGGTTAGCCCAGTGGAGCTGATTGTGTGAATCCAGAATTTCAGGGCAATTCTGGACAAACACTTTGGTTAACCAGCATTTAACGGGGTAGATTAAATGCTGGTTAACTGGAGCAATGCCCTGAAATTCTGGGTTTTTACAATCAGCTCTGCTGGGCTCATTAATCTTGACTAACTTTTTAAACAGAAGCCTTGTGATTGTGTGAACCCAGACTAAGTTACTTAAGTAGTCATGAGTAGTTCTCAAAAGGAAGGAACAAGTTATAAAAACTAAAGGCAAGGAACTACATCTGCCATATCCAAAATGATTATGTCAGCATTTGAATCCACGGAGATTGTCAGAAGAAGCCTAATATTATTTTCCTGCCAAACCAACCTGTACCCCCACCCCATCCACAATTCCATTTACACCATGTTCCTGGAGAGATTTAAATGAGATTGTGCTGATTCTGTCTTCAAAAGGCTGTTTCTCATTGCTGATGTCAGTTTTTGCTTGGGGTTATATACTAGGTGATTGTGCTTGATTCTGATAACCTAGAGGGTAACTGAAATTGTTAAAAGTCAGAATCACTGAAGCAAATACATGTAACCCAGAAAAGAAGGGAGAATAATCAATCATGCCTAACATGGGAAGAAACGAGAAGTGAATGGAAGGCTGAATTTGCTTGAGAGGCATTTGAGCTTGAATGGCTCTTTTCATCACTCAAGTCCTAAGTCCTTCCTATCTATCTATCTATCTACTGCCTAAAACCTGGGCCTCTGGGCAGTTTAAAAGGCAACAGTTTAGCTGTGCCTCTGGGCAGTTTAGCTACATCATTTGACTTCTGAGGGTGCTCTTTTGCTGTCAATTCAGGGCATTTGATTATTTCTAAGACCTGTTCAAATGATCATTTAAAGTGAAACAAATCATCCTAAACGGGTAATAACTTTCTTACTGCTCAGAAGACCACCTGAAACCCTCATTCAAGTGGTGATTAACTCATCATGGATTCATCCTGTTGATTTTAACTGATACCTGTGATTGTTGAAAACTATCAAGAAGAGAAGCTTCAAGCAACCATACTGTCTCATGATAAATTCAATCATCCCTGGTACTGCTAAGGAGAGAAATTACTCACAGTCCTTTATCCATTTGCCAGTTTCCAAGCTTTTGTATATATGAAGAGAAGTGAGGCATTTACTGCAGAATAACCCTAAGTGATGGATGATTTGACATTCCTTTTGCATCATTAATCATGACAACCAAATTTCAGTTTATCCACAAAATAAATTTCAGCTTATCCTTTGTTTACTCAAAGGATATCAGTGAGCCTATTTATGCTTAGGTGGCACTAGGACTGTCATTTCTAAGGCAGTTTGGGGGAACTAGTTGGTCTCATGGCAATTAATTCAGTGCAAACCTGGAGACACGAATATATTTTGCTTTATTTCAGGGCTGGTGACAGATTGCTCTGGGGTCCTGAAGCAATAATGGCCGGTGCGAGCAACGTTAAGCATAAATTAGCAGGTGCTTACCTCCGCTCCAGCCACACCTGCAAGCTCCTTTGAGCAGCAGTGCACCACCCAGTACTCCCTGCAGCAGGGGATCAGCTCTGCCACTCATCCGGCCACCGGCGGGGGATTGGCTTTGGGGAAGCCAGGTGAGTGGCATAGCCAATCCCTGCTGCAGGCAGTGCTGGGCAATGCGCTACTGTTCAGAGCAGCTTGCAGGTGCGGCTGGAGCAGAGGTAACCACCTAATTTAGGTTTAAAGGTGCTTCTCGCAGGTCCCCCAGAGGAGCCCACATCGGCCACTACTGTCCATGGTGTGCTGGACTCCACAAACTTAGCAGTCAGTGGCAAGGAGTAGTGGGGAGCTGACAGCAGTCCTTCTTCTGACCTGTCAAGAGTGGGAGGGGGAACAGTTGCTGCTGCCATCTTATTCCTTAGCAGAAGCTTCTCACCCTCCCACTCCTGGAGGTTGGGAAGAAGAGGAGTTGCCACTGAAGAACACAACCTCAGCTTCTCTGTCTACAACCAGCCAATGAGAGAAATCCCCAAAAGCCAGGTGAGGATGACCAGTGGCAAAGGCAGCAGTGGCACAAGTTTGTTTGCCAACTTCCTTCACCACTGCCAGTGCAAAGGGGCCAGATGGGTGGGGGAGGGTCCACCTGTGACAGCAGCCCTGCTTTATTTCAGCATGGACTTGAAAAGACAAAATAAAATTGCTCACAAGCTCATAATATTTCCATTTAGGTAGAAATAGAAATATTTACAGCACATTCATGTTATGCACATTCACCTGGAAATAAGTCCCACTGAAATT
Source organism: Hemicordylus capensis (assembly GCF_027244095.1). Taxonomy (NCBI): domain Eukaryota; kingdom Metazoa; phylum Chordata; class Lepidosauria; order Squamata; family Cordylidae; genus Hemicordylus; species Hemicordylus capensis. The sequence continues at coordinate 97,255,746 of NC_069662.1, read as the reverse complement.
AGTGGGATTTGCTTCAGTGTAAACAAGCACATGATCAGCCTCTAACCCTATTTGCCAAAAATCTGCTTTGATACCCAACACATCTATCATAGGAATGCAGACATGACCAGAGACTTTGTGGCAAAGGCCCTAAAGGTATCGTTGGCGAGGTTATATAAGTCCACATGAAACAGCAAAATAATAACAACAATATAATAAAATCTATCAAGCAGTATAGTATATGTATGTTGTCAAAATTACTTACATGTAAATACAATTAAAAATAATTGCTAAATACTTGTCAGCTATCTCAGTACTGTTGAAGCCAATGGCCAGAACACAGAAAGTTCCTCCTGAGTTAGTTCCTCCTGAGTAGACTATATGCCTGCACATCCCACCCCCTTATATCCACCTGAGTAAAAGGGCTAGAGACTTGGCTTTTTTTAATTAATGCTGAAAACTCAGGAAGGGGGCTGAGTTATTAGTTTGGGAGCCCTAGGGCCTCCAATGTGGTTATGGCTATGCATGAAAACATGATTGCTTGAGGGCAGTTACAAGACACTATATCCAGCTGGCTGATAGTGACAATGGGTGAACTTGAAAGAAACTGTGGTTAATGAAAGCTGGAGAATACCAGAGATACATTTCTATTAGATCTGACATACTGGATAGCTTGAGGCCATACAATCATGAGAGCAATGCCTCCAGGTGACCCAGTATAAAGCACAGGCCAAGTGAAGCTGTTTCTGCTCAATTACTTACTGCATTTTGGAAATGCCAGTTAACATTATCTCCACCACACCTTCTCCCACAGGCTTTCATGTATGGTATAACTTGAGTCAGCAGTTGTATCATGGGGTTTCAACATGAATGCCCTTGAAGATGTTGATTCTATCTTGCCATAGAATGTGGAATTAATTCATAGGCAAGCTAAAGCTGCTTGATAATTTATGGCAAGTTGACTATTTGGCATTGAGAATCTAGAGCTAAAATTAGGCCCATGATGAGCTATCAGGACGATAAAATTATTTAGCTTTAAAAAAACACACCTTTATTTAAAGGAACTTTCAATTTCTCATTTTATATAACAAATACAATACAAACTGAGACATATTTCATTTCTTTTACAGCTTACCAAAATTAGCTTCAAAGTCACTAAATAAAAGAATAGGAAAGGACCGCTAGTAAGAAAAATCAATAAGGTGTACAATGAGTCTCTAAAGTTATTGAACCATGAGGGACTAATACAAAAGACTTTAGTAGATAATCAAAACAAAGGTTTTCTGCAGTGGAGGTAAATGCTTTCCCTTTGCTGTGGTCCCGATCCAGATCATCTATCTCCTGGCACGATTTCCTTCAGAAGGGAAGCTCCCATTGGCACTAGAGTAGAGTTGCCATGTCCCCCCAAATTCCAGGTTTCACCCAGATTTTAAGCATCTCACCCAGCTTGCTTAGCCCACCTAGCTTCTCCCAGATTTCATTTTTTAAAAAATAGCTAAGTTCTAGCCCTTGTAGAAGAGGAGTTATGGATCAAAATGCGCAGTCACTATTCTGCTCAGAAATTATTTTGCAGCCAATTTACATAATATGTAAATTAGGCACCCAGATTTGGAAAGCAAGAATATGGCAACCCTACACTAAAGGAGCTTCCTTCCCAGGAGAAGGAGTAGCTACAGGGGCCCAAATCTGGATTGGGACCACAGCAAAAGGAAAGGATTAAAGCTTTCCTTTACTCCACAGTCTTAATCTGGATTGGTGCACCCTGTGGCGGCTTTTCAATCCTAATGGTTCTCAAGAGCATGCAACCAAGCACACAAGGGGCAAATTATAAATTGAATGTAATCTGTAGTTTGGCTCTTAGGCCCAGCAGTGCCAGAGATTGAACCTGGAATGTGCTACAATGCAAAACTCACACAAAACATGTGTTCTGCCACTGAGCTACAGCCTTTACCCAAACACTTCCCATTGTTCTTAACCTAGCAGTGGAAAAGGTGCAGAAGAGGGCAACCAAAATGATCAGGGGGCTGCAGCATCTTCCTTATGAGGAACACAGGAAGCTGCCATATACCGAGTCAGACAATTGGTCTATCTAGTTCAGCATTGTTTACACAGACTGGCAGTGACTTCTCCAAGGTTGCAGGCAGGAATCTCTCTAAGCCCTATCCTGGAGAAGCCAGAGAGGGAACTTGGAACCTTCTGCTCTTCCCAGAGTGGCTCCATCCCCTGAGGGGAATATCTTACAGTGCTCACATGTAGTCCCCCATTCAAAGAGAACCAGAGTAGACCCTGCTTAGCAAAAGGGACAAGTCATGCTTGCTACCACTAGACCAGTTCTCCTCTCTACAGCATTTGAAACTTTTTAGTTTTGATAAATGCTGACTAAAGACATGACTGAGGCTTATAAAATTATGCATGATGCAGAGAATGTGGATAGACACTCCCTCTCTCTCTTTTTCATAACACTAGAACCAGAGGTAATCCAATAAAATTGATTGGCAAGAGGTTTAGGATGGACAAATGAAAGTACTTCTTCACAGAGCTCATAATTAATTTGTGCAGTCTGCAGCAACAAGATGTGGTGATGGCCATTAACTTAGATGGCTTCAAAAGAGGATTAGACAGATTCATGGAGGACAAGTCTATCAATGGCTACTAGTCATGATGGCATTTTTGCTACCCCCAGGTTCAGAGGCATGATGCCTCTAGGTCCCAGTTATAGGGGAACAACACTGAGTGAGTGAGTATGTCATCATCTTCTTCTGCTTGAGGGCTTTCCAGAGGCAGCTACTTAGGCAATATGGGAAACAACATGCTGGACTAGACACCCTATGGCCTGATCCAGAAGGGCTCTTCTTGTGTTCTTAACCATTATTGTTGAGAAAAAGGTGAACTACTATTATAAACAAGACATTCATAGCAGTGGGGTTGGAAATGCCATTGGTTATCATGCCAATGCAAATAACTAGAAGTTAGCAACTTGAAATGAACTTGAATGTACACATACTCACACAAACACCCCAGCATAACCACAGGGGAGCCTGCTGCAGTCCCAATTGTGCAGAAGCAGCTATAAAACTCATAATCGTGTGTGTGTGTGTGTGTGTGTGTAGATTCCATTTTACTTTGATCAGAACAATCCCCTGGCTTAAGACCAGCTAAGGCTATTTCTGACATTACCTGCACATGAATAATGCATGGACTTGTATCTTGAGATATAGGCAAATAGCATTTCAGATCTGCACTAATTTCTCAGTGGAGTGTGCTGGGTCAAACACTCATCTTTACTTGCTCAGAAGCAAATACTGAAGTGTCTAAACATGTCTTAAGATCTAAACAGAGCTGTGCATATGCAACACAAACAAGTTGTTCTGGTAAGGACTAATCTGCCTATTTTCCTTTCACTATCTCTACAACTGGACTAATTTTAGTCCAAATCAGTTAGTCAGTTCACAAGTTAGCTCTCTTATGCCTCAAAAATTCACATGTCCACAATCTTAAACTGGGGTGGGGGAATGACATCATCACAGACTATAACAGTGAGGTGTCCCTTCATGTAACTCACTACAACTGCACCAAATTTAGTCCAAATCAGTTTAGGCAATCCACGTTAGCCCATCTGCACCTCACATGTCCACCATCTTGAATTCGGGAGATGGCACCACAGCAAACTATGCCCTTGAGCTGTCCCTATGTGTCCTACAGCTTATGAAATTACCTGGCATTCTGTGTATGTTTGTCTGTGAGTCCATGTGCCAATGTGTGTGTCCCCCTCATCAACTTCTCAATGCTTGGACCGATATGAATCAAATTGGGTACAGTTGTAGGGACACCTCAACAGTGTCATAATCCTGACAATTGCAGAATATCTACAGCCTAGGTATTTTTATACATATTTTATATTGGCTGCGTTTTAAACTAATTATTTCTATAATTTATTATATAATTTATTTCTCTGAGAGTTTATTGTGAGCCATTAACAGTGGGCTAAAAGGTAGGGTTGAAACTAAAATAAATAAACATATATATATGCACAGAGTAACAAGAACCAAAATTCTAGCAAAAACAGATTAACTGAAGGTCAATTAGTTTAAACTACAACAGTTCTAATTCTCAGTTATAGTAACCAGAGAGTAGGCACAGTTGTTTTCAGGAAAGAAAACTACAGAAGCCAAAGCAGTGACTCCCTACATACATGGTACAACTGCATTTGTAAACATATTTGGAACAGGAGCAAAGAGGAACATATATTTTTTGCTATATATATATTTTAAATATAAAATGAGAACAAATTCATATATTTTTAAAATATACAATGAGAACAAATTCAAAGAGAGGACTATCTCTAGTCTTCTCTAATCTTATCTACCCACAATTAATTCTGTAAGCATTCCTCCTAAATTCCTTCTTAATTGCATCTATTGCCGTTGTTTTCGGCAGTAAACTGCTATCTCAGCAGGTGGCAGCATAAGCAAACCATGATTCTCCTTAAGGTTGCTATTTTTAATCTAGGCCAGGGGTTCTAAAAATGTGTCACACTGTAGCTGCCTAAGTCACCAAAACAAAATCTGATTATTGCCAAATAAGAGCCCTTCAGACGTTATGGAAAAACCAGAAGTTCTCAACCTTAGATCAAAGGGCCTTGGTGCCTGGGAATGATAGGAGTTGTAGTCCAACATTTTGGGACCCATGTTTTGGAACCCCAAGCTAAACAAACACAGATACTGTTGAAGAACAGCACAGTAGAGGTGTGCACAGACCCTTTTGCGTGGTTCAGTCCAAATTCGAACCAAATTCAGACCGAACCACAGGTCTGCAAATGGGTTCAGTCAAACTGACCAGCTGGCCCAGTCTGTTAGACTGAACCAGCCTGAACTGGTTCAGCAGTTCGTGCTGCTATGCAAAGGAAATCTGAGGAGGATTCCCATTTGCTTGTAAAGGGGAATTCTTTTTAAAAGGTTTGTAGGTGAGGGTGCTTCCGTGGGTGGTGGGGTGTGGTGGCAGCACGAGGCACCTTTAAAAGTAAATACTAATGCTAAGGTGATTATTAATTATTTATTTATTATTGTTTATTTATTAAATTTATATACCGCCTTGTTGAATTTGTACACCACCTAGTATAAAAATCTCTAGGTGGTGTACAGAATTAAACACATAAAACACAACACATTTAAAATTCCTAAAAAGATAAAATCATAATAGACATTAAAATTTTAAAAAATTACCAGTGGTGGTGCTCCGCATGCATGGTCATGCAAATGCCCAGAGGCCAGGAGCTGTGCCACTGCACAGACTGCTGGCTGGGGGGCAGGGGGAGCACCACCACTTGGTTCTGCTGCCGGTAAGCACCTTAGCATTTACTTTTACAGATGCCTCTTGCCACTTCCCCCAGATGCTGCCCACACCGGCAAGCCCTTTAAAAATAATTCCCCTTTACAAAGCAACACGAACCACCTAACCAGTTCACCTCGAACTGGGCTTGATCGTAGACCAGCCCCCTTTCCTAAAGGCTGCTCCAGTTTGCGATCAAACCGGTCCAGTTCACAGTGAACTAGTTCACTTTTGTACATTTATTAGGACAAATGAAGAGAGCTCTCCTCTTTTCACATGTTGGAATACATTCATTATTGACCAAAAGGGGGGTGCTGCCACGATATTGCTCCCTTATTAAAATAATCATTGGCTCTGTACAGTGTTCTCTCTAATTTTTTCCATCTGTGTGTGGAATGAATTTTGTTCTGAGCGGCAGTATCAAGACAGTATGTGCACAGGCACGTTCAGAATGGGGCCTTCCTGATTCAACCTGAGCAGGATCTAAAATTAACTGAGCAGACATCCAAAGACTTGTGAGCACATGCACTTGCTCATGCCTTAGAGGGAACACTGGCTCTGTATAGGATCAAAAAATGTTCTTATGGAGTAGGGTTGGATCCAAACTTGCCACTCTGTAAATGTACCTTCTTCCATTCAGGAAAAGAGAATTAAACTCACTTAAGGACTCAGTGAGGCTATTCCCATGATCACTGGAAAGTGGGCTAAGGGAACTTAGCGTGCTTTCCAGTAATCGTGAGAACCACTGGGCTTGCAGGCAAGCCCGGTGCTTCCAAAGCGACTAGCCCGCCTAAAACACCCTCCCCTTAAACGAGGTTAACGGAGCAAGTGCTCCGTTAACCTTGTTTTCCTGCTCGTGTGCTGCCGCAGCGTGCAGCAACAAATAAGCAGACCCCCAACCAGGTGACTACCATCAGCCTCCCAGTACCGGGGGTCCCCCCAGAATCCTGGGACTTCTGGGGGATGAGCAGCCTCCAATCCCCACAGACCCCACCAGCTCCATGATTGAGCCAGTAGTCGTGTCGGTAGCCAATCCGGCCACCCAGTACTGCATGACTGCTCGTCTACAGGGAGAGCGGGCTAAGCCCGCTCTTCCCACAGAACCCTCCCAGGTTCTACACACAGATCGTGTGTAGAGCCTCCTTGTGTGAGTGCAACTCTTCTTCTGTGGACAGCAGGAATATGCTCCCTTCACAGAGTGGTAAATTAGGAACCCGTCCACAGCTTCATCTGGCAGTGCTCAGTCTTGTTCCAAAGAGGTAAATAAAATGTAATGAACATATAATATGAGAACTGGGTAACCTTGGACATTACCACAGAAGCACCACCGGCACAGTCACTTCTGCATTTGGCTGGTGGCCATTCTTGTGGTATGCAAAGGGAGATTTGCACATCTCCTCATGGTCAGATACGCATATTATCCAGGTTAATTCCAGAACTTTGCCACTGCACATGCCCCCTTTCACATACGAATGAAAACCCCTGCTAAATAAACAAAATAAGACATAAAGTGCGAACTCCTAGCTTTGAAGCTACCATCCCCAAGGAGGAGGTGATAACACTGCTATCTAGTCACAGCAATGCTAAAATCCTGCACTGTTCCATTGATTTCAGTACAAAGCTCTCACTCTTACCCTGTGGGAGATTTTTAAATGCTTTCCAATGTATTATTTAATCTATCTAATAAAAGCTGCAGCTGAGTAACTATTCCAGTGGGGTAGCCATATTACAGGGATAGTCTGTTGTGGCAAAAACAACAAAGGATCTTGTAGCACTGGAAATTTGTTACAACATAGGCTGCTGAGAGCTCCACTCCATTTCATCAGATGCATGAAGTAACAAGACTTCTAGGGAGGAAGTTCCCTGTCGAGGCAAAGTGATGGGTTACTCTGGTATTCCTCATCTCTGTGGCTGAAATGTTCCACAGGGAGGTGTGTCCAGTAGGATCTTTCCCAGCCCTTGATGCTGCTCTGTTTTCATTTAAAGGGGCCGTGATCTGTTCCTAACGCATATCCTCTGGCAGGGTTATGGTCTCCTACTTCCTCTGGAACTGATAGTACTATGATGGCAGATCCACATTGCTGCTGGAGTTTCTGGGAAGAAATCAGTGTCCAAGGATAGGGACAATAAAATCCTCTTAGTAGCCAGGGATGGAAGTGCCATGATCCTTTGAGGGTTTTGATCCTCCTTGTATGTGGATATCTCTGCCAGAAGGCTTGCCTCAGTTGCTCCTTCCTGAGATATTTCAGGGGCACAGAATGCCTCTGCTGATATGGAAGTGTTTGGGTCCTCGTGGAGAACCAGTGGGAATGGACAGAGGAAGTGTGACTCTGTTGGTCCTTTTGGATCTCTCGGCGGCTTTTGATACTATCGACCATAGTATCCTTCTGGAACGTCTGAGAGTGTCGGAGGTGGTAGGCACTGCTTTGCAGTGGTTCTGCTCCTACCTTTCTGGCAGATTCCAGATGGTGTCGCTTCGAGACTGTTGCTCTTCAAAATCTGAGCTTTTATATGGGGTCCCTCAGGGCTCCATAGTGTCTCCAATGTGTTTTAATATCTACATGAAACCGTTGGGAGAGATCATCAGGAGATTTGGTGCTGGGTGTTATCAGTATGCTGATGACACCCAAATCTATTTCTCCATGTCAACATCATCAGGAGAAGGCATATCCTCCCTGAATGCCTGCTTGGAAGCAGTAATGGGCTGGATGAGGGATAATAAACTAAGACTGAATCCAGACAAGATGGAGGTACTTATTGTGCATGGTCATCACTCGGGAAGCGATATTGATCTACCTGTTCTAGATGGGGTCACACTTCCTCAGAAGGAACAGGTATGCAGTCTGGGAGTGCTTCTGGATCCACACCTTTCCCTGGTTCCCCAGGTTGAGGCAGTGGCCAGAAGCGCATTCTATCAGCTTCGGTTGATATGCCAGCTGCGCCCGTTTCTTGAGGTTCATGATCTCAAAACAGTAGTACACTTGCTGGTAACCTCCAGACTTGATTACTGCAATGCGCTCTATGTGGGGCTGCCTTTGTACGTAGTCTGGAAACTGCAATTAGTACAAAATGCGGCAGCCAGGTTGGTCTCCAGGTCATCTCGAAGAGACCATATTACTCCTATATTACAGGAGTTGCACTGGCTGCCGATAAGTTTCTGGGCAAAATACAAAGTGCTGGTTATAATCTATAAAGCCCTAAACAGCTTAGGCCCACGGTATTTAAGAGAGCGTCTTCTTCTGCATGATCCCCATTGTCCACTACGTACATCAGGGGAGGCTTGTCTGTGGCTACCTTCATGTTGTTTGGTGGCCACCCAGGGATGGGCCTTCTCTGTTGTCACCCCAAGACTTTGGAACACACTTCCCATGGGAATAAAAGTCTCCCCATCTCTAGCGGCTTTTAAAAAGTGTCTAAAGACTTATATTTTTACCCAGGCCTTTTAGCTTTTTAACTTTTTAACTTTTGATTGTTCATTATTTATTTTAAACTGTTTTAAACTGTTATTTTGTTTTAAACGGTTTGTTGTGAACCGCCCTGAGACCTTGGATTGGGGCAGTATAAAAATGTGCTAAATAAATAATAATAATAAATATTTTGGGAGCATCAATAGCCCTATAAGGAGAAGCTGTGATCTGAATGGTTGTCTCTGGTCCTTTCATACACTGAGAAGGACTCTCCTAGCCCAAGGTCCAAATGACTGCAGAAATGTAAGAATTGGAAGTGAATGATGAACAACTGAAGGACATTTCCGGGCTCTTGTAATGCATCTTTTAAAACTAATAAATGTTTCTTGCTTCAGTAATTCTGAATCAATCTGGAATTCCAACAGTGTAATCAGGCAATGTATTTCTAGCTCATTAAACAGGTACAAAATACTCTGCATGGATATCATTACTGGAGAAACATAAGTTGTAAAAAATGTACATGCATAACACAGAGCTATTAGGTCTAAATTTGAAAAGGGTATGCTTGTGTTATGTCTAATCTGCATATCTAATTTAAGATAATCAACACGCTCTCTTTTTATGATAAAATGCAATACTATATCCCCATTCTACTGTCAGATACTAACCCCTCACTTCAAGGCACTTGAGGTTTACCAGCTTTGGATAAGTACCCTGTGAATGTGAACATTCCTGTAAACATAGCTTTCACTAACTCAGTGAGGAAGGATGGGGAGGTTACCCTGTCTGCCCCTCACCCATGGATTAATCTTTCTGTTGAGAAAAGCATAGTTTTTGAATTATGGTGTGTGCCCTTTTGGCCTCTGGTACATCAATCAGGTTGCTGGTACATGCAATTGCCCCCTAATCCATCTGCTTGCAGCCAAAATGACATTTATATCTCCATTCAGTATTGAAAAATACAGGATTTTTTTTCTGAGAAGGAAAATGTTTGAAAACCATTTTCAGATGGTTGATTACTCACATGAGAACTGAAAAGACAACTATTTCAGGCCTCAGTTTAATACTCATTCCCAAAGCTACTGATCCCCATTTTTTCTGCATCTATTTAGAGCAATATTTGATGTTATTGCAACAGGTTTTAGCTTGTGATATATTTGATGCCATTATGTTTCTTACATTTTATCTTGCACCAATCAGTCTCATTGGTTTCAAACCCCAATTCCATTAATGTCAAGCAGGAGGCTTAAACCAACTGTGCTTTTAAAATTTGCACATAAAACTGAAATATTCTACTTGCAAATATTCACATTTGAATTCATAGCATGCAAATATGTGAGGTTCACTGAATTCAAACTCTGCTCTGAATATTTGTTTCAGTTCCACAGTCAATAGTATTAAAAGACACTGAAATTCCCATTAATGCAAATGATTTCACATTATTGAACAGAGTTTCTTATGCTATGTTAGTGTGCTTTATAAGGGTTGTTAGAAGTACTGGTGCCGATGTGTCAGCTCACAACTAATAAATACAAGATTGAGCATCAAATGCTAATAAAGTTCTTGTAACAAACGCTGCTTGTACTTATTTGCAGACTAAAAAGTATTCATGAAAATTGTCTAATGGTCTGAGACAGAGAAAATAAGCATAAGGAACAAACACATTGCTTCTTCTTGAGCTATGGTCTCTGCTAAATAATGCCTTTAAATGTAGTTAGAGCTGTTCTTCTGTACAAGATTATTTCATATAAACTAAATGACATACAGCTCCAAACCTCAACATGCTAATTTGCTTGATTTTTTAAAAAATCTGTAAGGCAGATCTTTTTAATATAGCTATGACTATGCTGAATACTCATAGGCTGAAATCCAGCCTAATGCTGCGCTTGTGTGACAAAGAGGTGTTCATGCAAGAAAGTCACATAGCTGAGTGGTTGCTCAAACATGTGCAATTTCTTCTGGTCTTGGTTTGCTTGTGCAAGATTTGCACTTGCACAACCAGGATAGCAGAGTGCTTTGCATCATTTCCTGCAACATACATGGATTGAGAAAACAGTGGCAGAGCAGGAGGTGGACCATAGATTGTGCAAGCATATCCTGTTGTATCGGCTAACACCAGTCTGGAATGCAAACTTCTGACTTAGCAGACTTAGCTAGTGCAACATCCTTGCACTAGCACAACATTCTTGCACCTGCACAGCATTGGTCTGGATATCAGCCACAGCATACACTTTAAGTTAGTTAAGGTGATTCTGGATAATCTGTTTAGTTGGGGTTATGGGTTTATTTTTAGGATAACTGCTATGTTGTTAAGAGGAAATTAATTATAGTAAATGTTGCAAGGGTGTGTGGTTTAAACTGGGCTGGAGAGGTTACTGTGAGAGAAAAGTAACAGTGGGAAGGAAGAAGCTCTGATAGAGGTGTGTCCAGCGAGGCTGGCTGTCCTTACTGCCGAGGACGGAATGGTGAGAGGGCCCAAGGCGACAGGGACAGGTGGCAGCCGGGGAGAGACAAAGGAAAAACTGCCAACAGGCAGGGACTCAGCTCCAGTGGTGGAGGAGCAGAGCCCTGATAAGACCAAAGGGGAGGCATACAATGATAACATCAGCAGCATGCCTCCCGAAGGGAAGGGGTCTGAGCAGGAGGAGGGAGAAGGGGGAGAGGCACTGGCAACAGCTGTAAGGGGTAATCAATTAAAGGTGATAAAGAGAGGTGTTGGCCCCGTAATTGGGGGCGTGTGATGCATAGCCTGTGAGGAGGCATATGAGGAGCCAGCCAGGGATGAGAAGGAGGCTGGTGGAGAGTGTCAAAGGCCCCCGGAAAGGGGCAGACACAAGGAACAAGCGGCCTGGGACAGAGGAGGCACAGGGTGATGCTCAACCCCCTCCCTGTCCCTGCTCTGAGGCCGGTCCCAATAAGTCTAGCCAGGCTGGGTAAAGGAGACAGGGACGTGTAGCCGGACAAGGTGTTTACTAGGTAGGGATGTAGAAAATGTTTCGGTCTCGAGACAGGCCATTTTGAGCTCAAAACAGAATGTCCTTAAAATAAAGGGTCTGTTTCGAACTCGAAACAGAATGACCCCATTTCAATCGAAATGTTTCAAGTGTTCCGATCACCATTTTGGAGGGCAGTTTTCCCCTTGCTGATTGGTTTTCTGGCACTGGCTTCCAATTGGCTTATGATCTCCTTGCTTCTTCGTTGGTTTGTTATCATCCAAATGAAGCGTTGTCATGGGTAACTGTGCCCCATTGGCTGGGGGAGGGAGGGGGAGGGGGAACCCCAAGTTGGAGGAGACCAAAGGAGGGAGTTTCAGAATGTATTCAAGGGGACTCTGGGAGGCAGAGAGACCATAGTGTGTCTGTCTCTTGAAGAGGATACATCAGGGGATTGGATTTGGAACAGAGACTGCAGGAGCAGGGCAGATGGCCTTCTTTGGTCTGCCAGTGAGTGGAGAGAGTGACAGAGTGCCTGCTGGCTTATCTCTCTCTCTCTTTTTGCTTTTCTTTTAATTTGCAGGTCCAACAACTGCTTTTCTCCCCCCCCCCCCGCCCTAATGTTTTAATAATTGTACCAGCAGCCCCAGGGACTTTAACTGGGTGCTGCTTTGAATCCCACCCCCACCCGTGCATTTTATCTTTTTTTTTTTTTTGCCACACCCAGTGTGGCACACCTACCCAGCTAGGAAGTAACATAAGGAAGCTCTTATCATGATCGTGTGAGAAGGCTACCCTCTGTTGTGAGGAGGAAGTTCAAAAGCGCTTACCTCTCTGCAGATGATCACAGCCAGGGCTCTGGGCAGGCAGTTCGGCGGTGCAGATGAGAGGTGACTCTGCTGCTGACTGCCCATGCCTCACCCGGCAGCTCAGGGGGTTGGCTCCGTAAGTGGGCTTGCACTGAACCACCGCCGGGAGCTGTGTGGCTCCTGTTGGTGCACACGAGCAACAGAAACTGGGCTGGGCTCCATTAGCCCGGTTTCTGCTGCTTGTGAGAATAGCTTCAAGGAGTCATAATTGTGTGTAACAGAGCAACTTGTACCAATAATGTTACTGCAGCGCAGGCACTGTGGATGCTGGGTCAGTGGTTCTTTTTTTGGACATTTTTGGACTGTGTATGGAATGGTGTTCTGTGTTGGGAGGGACAGATTCCCTTTCACTGTGTGCTTCTGCAGTGTTTTTGAAGGCAGTGTTGCAAAATGTGTGCACTCTGCTTGTTCCAGCCATAGAGAACAAGGGGGGAACTTGACACACCCCGTTGTTCCCCATGGTTAGCTCCTAGGAACACCGAAGTGGGTTGGGTGGTAGTGCATGATGGGTGCTACCTTCCACCCAACCCACAAAAGAAATGGGCAAGTGGCGATTTTAAACGAAATCCTTTCTCCAAAACCCCTATAGGATCCTATGGGGGTTTGGGGGGAAAGGCTTTTTTTTTTACTCTCTCACTTGCTTATTTTTGTGGGGGGGGGGTTGGGTGCTAAGTAGCATCCATCATACTCTACCACCCAACCCACTTTGGTGACTCTAGGAACTACCCAGGGGAAACAGTGGGGTGTTTTGAGTCCCCATTGTTCCCTATGGCTTGCACACTTGAAACATTTGAAATGTTTCAAGTCTGTTTTGTTGAAACAGCTGCCTCGGCTGCTCTTTTTCAAGGAGTCTGCATTTCATTTCAAGCTCAAAATGAAACGCAAAATCCATTTCGTGCACCTAGTATTTATAGTTGCCTGAAGTTGGACAGAGAGAGCTAGTGAAGGGAGGCAAAACCTGAAAAGTGAGGGAGGGGGGGAATGTTAAGGAAACCAGAGCAATGCTGAAGGGAGAGTGATGATTCTCAGGGCAATGTTGCTGAGAGCTTTCTGAGGTGAGAACCTGATTTCTACTGATAAAGTGTCAGTATAGGAAGGAACTTAATGACCAGCTTCCTGATATCTGGAAAAGGATAAGAAACAACCTTCATTACACAACTAATGATGAGAGTTGTAAACATGTAATATTGAATGACAAGGGAACAGCTGGTAGTTTGACTCCAACAAGGGGTATGACTGGATCATTTCCATGAAGCCAGAGCCTTAAAGAATTATCTGGAAGACAACTGGGATATCCTGTAAATGTACACAAAATATTCTGCAACTAAGGAGGAATTTTTAAAAGTTCTACTTTTTCTTTTAACAGGTATGTTATCTTTCGTGGCTTCATACCATGCCCAAAGTCAACACCAGCTACTGAGAACCAATATTATAGGGTTAAATAAGACATTTAAGCTCAGAGCTGTTTGGGTGGCAGCAAAGAGGGGGTGGTTTTGTCACACTAACATCTGATCCTACTTCACTATTGACATCAGTTGTCTTAAAGCCAAGTAGTTCCTTTTAACCAGGTTGTGGGTTGAGAAACAATTAAATGCAAGCTTCTTGATGTTTTCCATTTCTGAAGTGTGTCGTATTTGTCACTTGCATTGGTAGAGAGTTTTGAAGAGAAACTACTTCTTGGTGTAAATAGTGCAAAGCATTTTGTGCTCATATACACACACCCTCTCAACCAAAGGCTGCCAAGTGCTTCCTAATGGTGATTAATTATGCTCTGCAGAACACCGAAGAGGTATATTATTGCATTTTTAAACAGTGGTTAAATAGGACAATTAAGAAATGGAAGAATGCTTGAGCCATTGAGTCCAAATGATCTGATGCTCAATGCTTAGCACACTAGATATTGCTTGATCTCAATGGCAATGTAATCCAAGCAGTCAGTTCTGTGTCAATGCAAAGAAGTTGCCACTAACTATCAGTCTCAGTGGAGTTCCATCAGTGTACACTACCTAAGGGGTCTAGCCTTTAAAAGCAGGTGAAACCCAGACTTTCTGCACCAAGCAAACTCCGATATCACAAGCTAGCTCTGCACATCTCAGCATTTCACTTGTTAACAATACCATGTTTGCTTTTATTCCCTCTTGCTGTCCTCGGCACTGATTTTAAAAAGCCCTTCAGTTTCCATTCTCGTCTCTTCTTGATATGTTGCACTCAGAATAGCACCCATCACAGCTAATCACAGCATACTCCGTTCAAACACCTCTTTGACAGGAAAAGCCTACAGGGTTCAATTTTATACTGTATGCTTTTATGTGCACAGCCACACAAAATGCACATAACTAAAAATAGCTTGCTGTATACCTCAATAAAGTAGTCTCCTGGTATCACAGGTTTTAAATGAGGCCTACAATTTCAAGATGTCTGACAATGTGTTGAGATAACATTGTTTCACAGAAATAAAGCTAATAAATAAATGGTGGCACTTGAACATCAGAAATCAAGAACATGCCTGTTTTTTCTCCTTTGTTCTGACCTATCAACAACAAGCCTTTTTCATTGATTTTCTTTGCCATGTTCCTGCTGTTCTACAACCTCCCAACTTTTCATTAATTATTGTGTCTAATTTAGCCTGCACATGTACAATACTGTTTCTTAAATGGAAACATTGCAATAGCATTTGTCCTCTTGGTGCCCAACTTTTTCATCCAATAAAATAAGCAAAGTTCTTATTTCTAAAAATATGTTGCAAAGAAGACAGGTTGCCATTTCATCACACCTCTCTGTAAATTTTGGTTGCAATTCTATATGCAGGTCTACTGGTTGACTCGATAGGAGTTAAATGTCAGGATCCACAGAACTACCTTAAGTGTATCCAAGGACTTGTGTATGTTCAAAGGGATCAGCTCCTTATGCCATATCACAACCTGGTTTTGAAAGTTCCCTCCGTTTCAAATGTGGTAATCCACAGGCACGGGCAGTTGCTATTCAAAAAATACAAGCACCCTTGGCCCTGAGCACACAGTACAAATTGCATGGATCTTTGGATCCTGACCAACAACTACAGAAAGCAATGTATTAAATGCAAAATGGGGAAAACAAAAAGGATAGTGAGTTGTGCTGGAGGAAAGGAATCTTTAGACACAACCCCAAAATTATGCACACATTGTACTGCTCCATTATTATTATTATTATTATTATTATATTAAGCAGCACAACACAAATTACTGAGTAAATGTTTAGGTTTTGCCAGTATTCTTTAAAATAGCAAATCATAGGAATAGAACATTTCCATTTCTGTAATCTCCACTTAATCCAATCAGTAAATTTCTATTTTCTCTGGAAGGCCTCTGTAATATGGATTCTAATTTAAAAAGCATATCCTGTTCTTAGCCTGCTGCTTTCAAACCAAAAGTAAGGTTAGCAAAGGGTTCTGTTTACATTCATGCCGCATTAGCAAAAAGGTAAAGTTGTGCCGTCGAGAAGGTGACGACCACAGAGCCCTGTGGTTTTCTTTGGTAGAATACAGAAGGGGTTTACCATTGATCTCCTGCGCAGTATGAGATGATGCCTTTCAGCACTTTCCTATATTGATGCTGCCTGATAGAGATGTTTCCCACAGTCTGGGAAACACACCATCAGGGATTCGAACCAACAGCCTTCTGCTCTCTAGGCAGGTTACTTCCCCACTGTGCCATCAGGTGGCTTAGCAGAAAGGTAGGGACTACTAATAGACAACATAGCAGAAGCATGCTTTCAGTCATGCTCACAGTATGTGATAAAACAAGCTAAACATCTTGAACTTCTAACTCCTTGATAAATAGATGTGTTCCTTGTTCATTCTAATTCTGTCTATTATCCCACAGAGTGCTAAGCAATAATGTCACAGGCAGAAGGAATAAACAATTGATTGCATGTGCCAAGTCTTTCCATGCAAAACAGGGCTTGGTGATTAGAGTCCTTATGTGGAAGAAAGTCCCAAACAGTAAAACATTCTTCCAAATAAATGTGCTTTAAATAAACTGTTTGGCATGAAACCAAGCTTTAACCCTGTTTCCACGTAACGTCTGAACCAGCCCATTCAATGGGACTGCAACCTATCCTAAACAATTATGTGCCAATCACATCTGGGCAATGTCACTAAAATGTTAGCATAGCATCATGTTGTGTGATGTTGCAGCAATTTATAAGGCTCATCTGGACCATTCATGCACTGCACCTCACTGAACAAAGTGGGAAATTTGTTGATTTGATTTATGTGCTTTTAAAAATTCTTGCAACTCATCACACTTTATTGTTGCTTGTCAGATTTTCTGCAACTGTCTAGCAGGCAATAAAGCCTTTACACTGAGAAAATAACCCAAGGGATGTGGGAACAGTCTTAAATATAACATGATATATAAGTGGTGCTCTATGACTGTGATAAATTTACCTGGGGAGAGAGAGCAAAGAAGCAGTTCTAAAAGACAGCACTTTAAATTGAATGTTGAATTGACACTTTTAACTCTGAGAAGAGGGAGTGAAACAGCATGCCAGATCTCAAAGAAATAGTTTTGTTGAAGCTAAATTGAGGCTTGCAGATGAAAATCTATATTTTCAAATATGACCACACAGGATACTAGAGGTGTGTAGAATGTTCCGCGGGTGGAGTGTTCTGCCTCAAAACAGGCAACTCTGAGCATCCTGAGCTCAGAACAGAACCCCCTTTTAAAAGGGGACCTCTTTTGACCTCAGAATGGAACGACCCGTTCTGAGACAGACCCCTCCGCCCTACTCTGAACACCATTTTGGAATCCAGAAGACACCCTTCTGGCCTCTGCACATAGGCAATGGCCATTTGAGTAATCTGCACCATCACGCAAATGGCCACTGCGCATCTGCAGTGGCCAGAAGAACACCATTTTTGATTCCAAAATGGTGCCCACACATGTGCAGATGTCAGAAGAGTGCTATTTTGGAATCCAAAATGGAATTCAGAATGGTGTCATTCTATCGGAACAACTAGCTAGCCCAGGTTTTATGACAGATGACCTGTGGATTTTGCAAAATTTGTTTTATTCACATCCCTACAGGCTACCAGTGTTGCTTTGCCATTTTTGCCACTAACTACCCAGTAGGGATGTGCACGAATATTTTTTTTAAAATGATTTGTGCCTGAATTGAATCACCCCTGATTCATTTTGTGTCTGAATCTGTCCCCCTGAATCACCCCAGATTCGTTTTGGATTTGATTTGGATTCAGATTGAATTGGACCATGTATAAAGGTCCTGGGGCACCAAACCTGGGTGGTGGGTAGGTCCCCATGGGTGTCACCTAACACTCAAATTTCAAGGCAGTGGGGCACTTGGTTGATTTTTAATGATTTTTTAAAAAAGTATTTGCTGATTTTGTATATTTCTGCCATAGGAAATAATGGGGATTGGAAGTTGCCCTATCCCAACCTAACATGGATCCTCAGCTTTCATTTTTTAAAAAAAGCTAAGCTCTAGCCCTTGTACAGGTGGAGTTAAGAAGCAAAATGTGTGGTCACAATTTTTCAAGTGTTTGGATTCTTTGGTGTATAATAACCTTTCCTCATAAAGAATCCCTATGAGAATTCATTGCACACCTTCATTTCTTCTATTCATTTTGACTGTCATTGGACAAGGCCAACTGTCAACTGCCATGTGCCAACTACACCCCCCCACACACACATACACACCTGCAAAGCAGTGGGATACTTGGTTTATTTTTTTTTAGGAATATTGAAGTGTTTAGATTCTTTGGTGTCTAATAACTTTTTATATGCCTTCATTTCTTCTGTTCATTTTGATTGTCATTGGACAGTGCCAACTGTCAACTGCCATGTTTCAACTACACCCCCCCCCAACACACACACACACACACACACACACACAGTGGGGTACTCAGTTTATTTTTTTTAGGTATTTTTGAACTGTTTAGATTCTTAGATTACCGGTATTTCATTACACACCTTAATTTATTCTGTTCATTTTGACCCCACTGCTTTGCGAGTGGGGAATTAGTGGCATCCCATGTGTCAACTACCCCCAAACCCACAAGCCACTAAGTACTTTTATATTTTAGGATTTGTTGAGGTGTTTACACTCTTTGGGTGTAATGAATCCTCATAGGGATTCATTATGAGAAAAGGTTATTAGACACCAAACAGTCTAAACACCTGAAACAATTTCTAGAACTTAAACTGAGTAGTACCCCACTGCCTTGTGGGTGGGAGGGGTGGTAGTTGGCACATGTCAGTTGCCACTGTCCAAAGATTGTCAAAATGAATAGAAGAAATGGAGGTGTGTAATGAATCCTCATAGGGATCCACTGAGGAAAAGTTATTATACACCAAAGAACCCAAACACTTGAAAAGTAGTGACCACACATTTTGCTCCATAACTCCACTTCTACAAGGGCTAGAACTTAGCTTCCCCCACTTCCTAATGAAAGCTAGGAATCTCAGGAAATAAATAGGAGGAATCCGAATCTTGGTTCAATTTGATTAGAATCTGGCACGTTTCGATTTGGACCCAAATCTAGCCAATGGATCATCGGGTGATTTGTTCTGTCTCCAAATCACCTGAATCACCTAGATTCAGGGGGAAATAGATTTGTACCCGAATCGATTCGCACATCCCTACTATCCAGTTTTATTGTTTTGAAAGGTTTGATTTTGGGGTAATGAGCAAAATAAGGCCCATGATTCCACCATTCCCTGTCCACAAACGCTCTGAGTTTCATATCATTTCTCTACACTTACATTATTTAACATTCCAGCTGCCACATATCTCTTGGGTTTCTAAGCATCAGTCTCCATGCAGCTGAGAAGATCAAATGGTCACATTTGGTAGCTCACCCATAATGTGTATGATCCCCTGCGACTCCCTGGAAAAGTCAGCATGCTCTGATCTGAGGCAGCAGTCGATGTCAGGCCACTACTTCTGGACTGTGGCCATTCGAAGCTAGCCTCCTCTTGCTCAGTTTTGCTTTTCTGCTTTCTTATAATCTATAGCAATTTGAAATGGAAATAAGAAAGGGTTCATTGTAAAGCATTATCAGAACTATACAAAACAGATTGAGAGCTGTCATCAAGATGTGACATAGAAACCTTAAAATAGTCTTCTTTTTTTACTTGAGCTCTTCTAATGTTGATTTTGACAGCCTGTATATATTCAACTATTAGCTGAATCTCCCGTTCTGATAAAGAGCCTGAGAGTAAATTATAGCAGGGGGAAATACCATTAGTAGTACTTTTGTTTGCATAGAAAATATTCTGCATATCTTTCCTAAAGTTTTGTTTCACACGCAGAGGCTTATGTGAAACACACAAAGAAGGCTAGAACGTTAACGGTTCATGATAGCAATCGTTGTGCAATCTTAGTCACTGAAACAGATTTGATTGAAGTATTTTATAGAGGAAATTAAGGCACTGTGTTTTGGCCAAAGAGAGAGAGAGAGAGAGAGAGAGAGAGAGAGAGAGAGAGAGCGCATATATTTTTGTCTTGTCTCCTGCCACCACCCCATGCCCACCCTGCCACTGTGATGAGGCCAAACGGCCGATCTTTAAAATAATACTAGCTGCCATGTGCGCGGGCGGGGGTGAGGGGCGAGCCAAGAACACACACACATCCCGTGGCAGTGGGTGGAGCAGGAGTGGCTGCTGAGACTGACCATCCAGCCCAGCAGCCCTTGAGAACTGCAAGCTGCTCCAGCAAGCCTGCGCCGTTTGTATAATTCAAACTGTGCTGGAGCGCCTCATAGTTCTCAAGGGCCACTGGGCTGGGCTGGCAGGCTCAGCAGCTGCTCCCGTTCTGCCTGCCGCCACCACGGTGGGTTGCTTGGCTTACCCCCCACCCCAGCCATGCACATGGCGGCTAGAATTATTTTCAAGATCATCAGGGAGGGGGCTTGCAGCAGGGGCGCCTCACAGTGGGAGCTCAAAACTTTTTTTCCCCACCTGGGCCCGAACTCGCTCTCGGTGGCCCTGGGCGGTGGTGGTAGGGAATTTGGAAGGAATTGATCGGGTTCAAAGAATGATTAGCTTTCATCTGGCAGTAGTTGCCCAATTTGGGGGAAAGGTAGCAGTCCCACCAATAGGATTTTGAAAAGAAAAAATATTTCTTAGATCTAAGATATCTAAAGTTAATTTTTGATTGTGAACCACCCTGAGCCATTTTGGATGGGTGGTGTCAGCACAGGAGTTTCTTTGTCAGCTCCTTAAAGTTTGCCTACTGCTTGGGTCAGGCCTCAGAGATGGGCGATGGGGTTTGATTCACCTGTTTCCTCCTCCTGAAAATGGCAGTCATAGGGTTGGTCTCCCTCCAGAGAACTACAACCCTCCTATCCACACAACCCTGCTGCCAACACTGATCTGCCCCCTTTTAAAGGCTGCTTTACAGGCCAAACATCCAGTCTCCCCTAGCCCTGGCCCTTTCCCTCTTGCCTTTATTAACCCCTCCTGTGTCACCTGGTCCCTTCCTCCCATCCAGCCCAACCTCTTGCCCTTTGTTTCCATTCTCTCCGCCCCATCATTGGATGGCACCGGCTGCCTGATGTCATCTC
Source organism: Hemicordylus capensis (assembly GCF_027244095.1). Classification (NCBI taxonomy): domain Eukaryota; kingdom Metazoa; phylum Chordata; class Lepidosauria; order Squamata; family Cordylidae; genus Hemicordylus; species Hemicordylus capensis. Next base: position 97,234,667 of record NC_069662.1, on the reverse strand, counting down.
CAGGCACCTGCTGCGTCATCCTGGTACATGGGTCAGTCCGGTCATCCGAGACACAGACCGATCCCGGGTTGGGTGTGGTGGTGGTGGCGTAGCAGTTGGCTGCTCCCCTGAAAATGCACTGTGTGTCAGCGCTGGATATGGTGTTGCCCTGGGGTGGGTGAGTGCTGTGTTTGGGCCAACCATACAGGTGGTATATAAATAAATAAATGCACGGATGGGCTGACATCCTAACAGTGCACCTACACAATGGACTAAACTGCACAAGAAGATTGCTGAGCTCTGCAAATTTGTGGTGTTCCATGATTGTGCAGCTGCTAAGGGAAGACCTTCTCCAGGACATATACAAGGTTGCGTTAGAAGGCTGTGCAACTATGTTATGAAATAGTCCTTGCTTGATGATGCTGTGCCATGATGTTTGGAACAGTCATTGCTCAACCATGTTGTGTAACATGTGTTCTGCGACTTTTCAACATATTCTGCTAGCACAAGGAGTAGTCTCAAACAGACCTTCCTTTCTTTGTGCAATATCCTTTGGCAAAAAACTTTCAGGTAAGAACTATTCCTACCACTTGCACCTCCTTGCAGTTCTATGAGTCTTCCAGGACTGGAGCGGGGTAGAGCTGGAGAAAAATGGAGCCCTGTCAAGCCCCAGCAACCTCTAGGAAGGCATGCATGGAGCTCTGGCAAGTGTTTCCTTTCCCAAGGCTTTCCCCACAAAGCTCTATGGGGAAAGCATTAGGAAGGACTACACTTCTCAGCACTCCTTGTTCACCTTCCAAGAAAATGCTGAGGCCCAACAGGGCTCTGTTTCTCTTGCCACCATGACCCTGTGCTGGGAAAAGTGCAGCACTGAAGTGGAGTATTTGGCTTTGGCTGAAGCTCTGTGTGGGTCTAATAAACAAATGGTCAGGAAGCCACACTTCGAGTGATCGGAGCCGCCACTGGCTTGTGGGCCTAGCAATGAAGAATGCTGCTTTACAGCAATATAGCACTGATGTCATATATACAGCCAAACCACCCATAAAGAGGTGGCGGTGAGGTACTGCAAAACACAATTCTGAGTACCTCCCAGCAATAAATAAGCTGGTTATACAAGAAGGAAAGAAATTTATTACCCAATTAGGAACAAATAAAGTCGTCATGAGTTACTGGGAGGAATGCTGGGGAAAACTGTTTGCTCTACAAATAACACAATGTGGTTTGCGTTTTCAACTGGTCAGACTATTTCCTCTGGAGGAGAGAACATAAGTTGCTACAGAGCAATCATGATTGACAATGAATTTCTAGGTTTGATGTAGTGTAGGATCTGAGAGTGTGAACTGCGAGCTGAAACCTTGCTATGAACTTACTAGGTGGTCTTGTTCGAACTATGATAACCCTATTTAGCTTTCAGTAAAAATGTGCAGAGTTACCACATCAATTATGATGTGCTATGTAGCCCCACCTCCACTGATCACAAGATGGGTGTCTTTTTAGAAGAACACTGTATTTATGGTCAGCAGGGGAATGGCATTATATAAGCACTGTGGTGCAGAGCTTGCAACTGGCATCAGATCAGATCATACAGTACATGGTTCCCAAACAAATGATTAGGATGATCTCTCAGCCTCAGATCCTTTCTGTATCAGCAGCACAGGAATAAAAGGGTTGATCTACCATAAAAGGTTGTTGCAAGGACACCAAGACGAGGCCATTCACACAAGCAGCTTGCACAGTCCTATCAAGGTAAGGCTATTCATGTGGAGTGCTGGGAATGGTCCCAATCCTGGTGCTCTTCACCAGGGTGGCCCAGGTTTTCTACCTGGGCTTATAGTGAGGTAGAAAGGCATGATGAGTGTGTCCCCTCCTATCCCATTCTCTGCTTGCAGCCCGAGAGTTCATAGAGGTGGGTGGCTAGAGCACCCACAACAGGGAAATCCCCCAATGGACCGTGCTTCTTGCACAGTGCATTGTGGAATTTCTGGAGGCTGGGTTTTGTTGCCCCAGCCTCCAGATGGTCGCACCACTTGCTGCAGTGTGGACCATGCAGGCTTGGAGCAAAGTGGCTGAAGGGAGACTGCGCTCATGTGGGGAGAAGGTAGAACCAATCCTGCCTTCCCCGTGCCTTCCCAAGGTCATGTGAACTAACTTGACAAGTGTGAAATTCTACCCAGATATTTATGTATTTATTTATTTTAATGCTCTATACATTATCAATCCTCAAAGTAAATTCACCTAGTAGTGAAGCTTTTGAATCATACCTTCTGGACAATGGTAGTAGCAAGCTCTTCTATCAGCTCTTCCTTATGTTCTCGTAAGTAACAAGCTTCATTCTGTTTGTCCTATACAAAGAGACATACACAGGGAAGTATTCACAGATGTATTTATAAATTTAAGAAGTCACTATTGAAAATGTGTAGAATGCATTTCTACACAAAGAAGAAGAAAAACTTGACTGAAATGGCTCTAAATTAATCTGAACACTTGGGGCTCAATTCAAAATTGTGTTGCACTTAGAAGAAGGTGAAGCGTTGACATATCCAGGCCAATTAGCTCCAGTCATACTTGGAGCCAGTAACCATAACGGCCCTATTGATCTGCTCCTTCCATTGATGCCTCTGTGATGAATAGCCGTTTCAATAGCCCTTACACAGGAACTGCAGATCTGCAAGGTTTATGCCTGGTTGGCTGCTGCCTTGACTTGTCACACACTCTCCAGCAAAAAATGAACAAATAGTACCTTTTCACCTTATTAGAACTTGGTTCTACTGGAATTTTCCAGTAGTAGCACAGATTGGATTTTGGAGATTTGGACCAGTGTTGTCAATTTTTGAAGATTGTTCTCCACTTGATAAAAACTGAGATCAAACAGAGGTCACTGGGTCACCGTTGTGGATGTGTGGACTTGTTTACGGACTATATTACTCTCCACACAATGGTCTTCACCATTCCTCAGATGCAAAATATTTAGTTTCACTTATGTGATATTCATTCATTCAGTCAGTCAGTCATTACATTTCTATGCCACCTCATCCAAAGGCTCTGGGCGGTGCACAACAAGTAAAAAACAAAGGCAAACACCATTTAAAACAAGCTACTTAAAACAATGTAAAAATGAATTTTAAACAATTCAGAATAATTTAAAACCAATTAAAATACTTAAAAACAATTTAAAAACCTTGGAAGGCCAGGCCAAACAAGTAAGTCTTTAGGGCTCTCTTGAAGGCCAACAATGAGTCCAAACTACGGGTATCTGCCAGGAGTGTATTCCACAGACCAGGAGCAGGCTACAGAGAAGGTCCGGTTCCGTGTCACCACAAGACATGCCAGTGGTAACTGGAGACGGGCCTCTCTGGAAGACCTCAACGTGTGATAAGGATAATACAAAAGAAGGTGCTCTCTAAAGAAACCTGGCCCTAAGGCGTTCAGGACTTTAAAGCTAATAACCAGCACTTTGTATTTTGCCCGGAAACATATTGGCAGCCAATGCAACTGTTTGAGAACAGGCATGATACTGTCTCTTTAGGTTATCCCAGAGACCAGTCTGGCTGCCGCATTTTGGAATAACTGAAGTTTCCGAACTATGTATGTTTTGTCTTATCTTAGATTGAGAGTATTCTTTAACCATACCAGATAAAGTTGTTGCATACTCTTTATTGCATGGTTAATGTATAGTATTTGGGGGATCTTATTGTTTTTTGTTTGCCATCTTTTTGTTCAAACACCAGGTGAGGCATGTCAGTGCAGTACATGGAGATCAGGCCCATTTTCATTTTGCATCGAAAAGGTACATCAGTCACTGGTGACCAGTACATTATTTTTTGGGAAATACATATGCAATAGAATAACCTATGGTGATAAACATCTGAATGTCTTCTAAGTGAGCCCGAATTATTTAAGCAAAGCTAAAGGGGAAGAAAGATCTTTACCAAAATAATGAATGCTATTAAAATATTTTTACCAAGCTTTCACTGTATGTCTCAGCCTTAGAAATGGCTTCTTCAACTGCTTCTTCTGCAACACGTAGGGCCACAGCAAGGGTGTCCATCATGCTGTGTCCTAGACAAAGAATTTAACAAAATATATGCAATATTCATCAAAAGGATTAAGCTCACTGAGATAGAAAGGAACAAAAACAGCCTTTCTAGGAAAAAAAATCCATCTACTTCCCACTACTGTTCCAAAGATCACTTTCTGCAATAACTGGCCATATTGTGCTATAATCAGATATACGATAGGTGTATAGCAGCATTTGTTTGCAGGGCCAGGTTACATGCTAATGTAACTTAAGCATGCCAAGTTGCTAATGAGAAGGCAAATATAGATTTTACATATATAAAAAGCTCCCAGGGTGACAGTCTCTATGATGTGAAGAATTTCTCCCCTCCCCAAAACCCAGAATGTAATTTAGAAATAAATAAAACACATGTATTGAACATGTACAAAGTCCATCTAATGAAAAGTCTTTTTAGATCTGGTAGCAAAAATCATCAGGATCATGCCTGAAATGCACTTTGAGAGCTTGTAATGCTAATCTCAAAAGCAACCATCACAACTCCCCAAATTCTTCTTTGGCTCAGATTAAAATCTGAGCCAGAGAAGAATTTCTGGTTTGTGCCAGGCCCAGGCCCCAAACCCTACTTTGCCCACTCCTCTGTTTCCTTTAATACTTACTTAGTATACGTACTTACATTTCATTCATTCATTCATTCATTCATTCAATTTCTATACCGCCCTTCCAAAAATGGCTAAGGGTGGTTTACACAGAAAAATAACAAACAAATAAACAAACAAATAAGATGGATCCCTGTCCCCAAAGGGCTCACAATCTAAAAAGAAACATAAGACAGACACCAGCAACAGTCACTGGAGCTACTGTGCTGGGGGTGGATAGGGCCAGTTACTCTTCCCCTGCCAAATAAAGAGAATCACCATTTCCTTTAGCATACCAGGACAAAAATCCCTGGGAACTCTTGGGAAGAATACATTTCCCAAGGGCAACTGACCTTTTCTTCTGGTGTATTTGCAATGCACTAGAGCGGGGGAAGAAGAGAAATACCTTCATCCTTTCCTCTCCTCTTTCTGCAGCCAGAGTGCTGTTGCCACTGCTGCTATCCGGTGTCTGTCTGGTACAGTATTAAAGTGGGAGGCATCTGGGGACCAGGCAGGTGTAAGGTGCACTGAGGTTGGTTCAGGCAAATAAGCTGAGCTATTTTCAAGGTTTTTGGTTTCTTTAAACTAAACTAAACCAACAACAACACCACATGAAAGCATAGTGTATAAATCATATTTTGAAGGGTTCATGTGTATAGCAATTGATGCTTTCCTCTTTAAACTCATACAGAGGAGAGTCTTCAGCCCCAGTATGCGTATCCTTTAAAACGAGAAACAGCAGTTTCTGCATTTCTGCACACTTCAAAACTGACACACTGGTACCTCATGTACAAAATGTATTGTTAAAAGTTGTCCTCAGTCATCATTGGACATTTTATTGGGCAAAATTTCACTTTGTTCAACAGTGTGTCTCATGCTTTGATCCAGAGGAAGTGAAAAACAAACAGAAAGGCTCCAATGCCATATCATATGCTACCAAAAAATACGCTTTCTGGAAAGCTGACTCAGATTATACTGTATTTGATATTTTGAATACTAATGATATTTTAAATACTATGAAAAACAGTTTTATCTAAGTATGAAACAACTGTCTTAAGGTGTTCATTGATATATCGACATGAACTCCTCATACACGAAACATTTTGGTGTAATTTCATTTGGTTGGATTAAGATATGGGTAATATCAAAGTTGCTTCAATGGCTTGAGATGCCACCTATACAATGATATTCAAACCATGACAAGTAGGACAGAATTATTTATGTTTCCATTTGGAAAATCTAAAACTTGCCCTCTTCACATAGACATGCAGTGTTGTGCCAACTAGAGGTGTGCCAGTGTTGTGCCAACTAGAGGACTGGTTGCCATGGTTCGGTCAGAATTCATACCAAATCTAGACCAAACTGCAGGTATGCAAACCAGTTTGGTCAAACCAATCAGCTGGGCCAGTCAGGCTGACGAACAAGCTCAAAATGGTTTGTGATCAAACTGGCCTGGTTTGAGGCAGTCTGGTTCACGATCAAACTGGTTCTGTACATCCCTAGTGTCAACCAACACTGGTGGAGTAGGCATTATGGCTGATCCTTGGTGCACCATGAATGTATTCTCAAACTATAGGATTTGGCTACCAGTTACAGCCTCCTATTTTCAACATATGGGTAGTTGTCTTTTATTGGACAAAAAGCACTAAATATACGTATATTGTGCATATGGAGGCCTCTTAAATTGTAGTATGTTTTCTATTTCAGAAGGAAGATTTGTCACAAGCAAGTTAGATAGCTAACTGATGTGCCTTGCTGTGTGAGAGAAAACACATGAGAGAAAATGGGAAATAGGCTGTGAATGAATGTCTCGTAGCTAGGCTGAGAGGCTAGCATGAGCCACAGGACGCTTCCAGTAGTCCATTGGAGAATTTGATTGAAGGGTTATTGAGATTATAACAGCCTTGCAAACAGTCCATAACTAACTGTCCATAACTAACAGTCCTTGCAAACAGTCCATAACTAATCAACACAAAAGTTTAATATGTTGCTCGTGCCCTTGCAATGTAAATCAGTTGCCTCAGAATAAAAATATACAAGAGCTTCCCTACCTGCTTGCATGGGGTACATTCTTATTTGAATTAGCAATTGAATATTTACAAGCCAAAATAATATTAGATATATATTTTTATTCTTTAGGTACCAATATCATATGAATATTCAACCATACTCTTGGCTATTTCATCCAGCAACTCAATCTGTAACAACTTAGTTCTGTTTGGAGGGGAGGGGAAGGGGGATCAAACATTACCTTCACTCTGTCTGTAGAATGTAGAGTCACTGCCACAAATACTTCCTTCATTCTCTATGGTTCCCTCACAGAAGCTTCCTGCTTCTGCTCAAAAAGAATATCATCATCATTATTACTCTCCAGTGTCATATATAACATAGGGATAAAAGTGTTCTCTCAGAATGTGCAGTTCTTTCTAAAGGCAAAACCATTTGCAGAAGGAGCAGTGGTGGAGTATCTTTAATACAAAGATATTACAGTGAAAACTCCAATTACAACTATAGTTTTCATCTAAAAGATTTCTTTCAAAAAAGAAATTTCTCACACTGGGATAATCCCTGGATTCAGACAATATCTGCTAAAGTAAAAGAGGGAGAGTGTGAAGTCAACAATAAGCAGGGATTGCAAACAGAATGCTAGTGAAGAGAACCTGCTTTGAATGTGACATTTTGGACTTGAAACAGATACTGAATTGTAAAGGGCATCATTTCATATTACAAAGACATTTAAACCTGCTTCTGTATCAAAGGGAACAAGAGGACTATCTTACAGTCACAATGAGATGAGTAAAATGCAAGTTACCAGTGACACAATAAAGAGGAGAGGATAAATAGAGAGGAGTTATTTATCTGAAGCCAATACAGGTTCTGACAAATCCAGGAGGGAAAATGGTGCTTATCACTATGGCTAAAAGGCCAGTTTTATTTCATGGGCACGTGGTTATAAAATTGCTGGCAATGTGTCCATCAGATCCATCCTCCTAACACTAATCAGTCAGGAGGCAGTCTTCCCAAGCTCCTGGCTTGCTCTTCCTTTCTGCCTTTCTCCCCCTCAGCTTGGTCCCTGGGACAAGAGAGGAAGTTGTCTCTTCCAAATCCATTCCTCATCCCAACCCTTCTTCCAATTCAAAGTTGCTGGCAGTGACTTGAACAAGGATTGAGTAGATAGAACCAATGCAACCCAGAGAAAGGAAGTCTGCACTCCTTTCTTATATGAACATATGTCACATGCATATTAACATATTATGACGCCTTATGCAGAACAAGTCCATTGAGCTACCCAGCTCAGTACTGTCTACAAAGACTGGCAGCAGCTCTTCAGGATTTCAGTCTGGGGTCTTCCCCAGCTTTACTTGGAGATGCCAGGGACTGAACTTGAGACCTTCTGCATGCAAGGTAGGTGCCCTACCACTGAGCTAGGTCCAATTCCATCAACGAATACAAGTGAACATATGAAAAAGCCTTCTACTGAATCTACTGAAGCCTTCTACTGATTCTACTGAATCACTGGTTCATCTAGCCCTCTATTGGCTTCACTGGTCAGCAGCAGCTCTTCAGGGCTTCAATCCAAGATCTTTCCCAGCCTTAACTGGAAATGCCAGGGGCTGAACAAGGAACCAAAGTCTCTCGGGGCTTCGGTGTATTAGCAATGTTTGGTTTGGGAGCAGAGACATCTAGACATTACTAGATTGCTGCTAGCTTTGGATAACACATCCCTCAAGGAAAAACAATGAGGCTGTTCTCATGACACAAGCTGCCTGAGTTACTCAAGGCAGCTCCTGTTGTCTGGAGTGCTGGGAGCACAGGGCTTCCGGATGCTCTAGAAGAGGGTAGCTTGACTATTTAACCTGGCGCTTTACTGAGGCCAAACAAACCTGTGGTTCGTTTTACCTCAGTAGGCACTTGTGTGAACAATCGCCCCCAGGTAAAAAAAAGGCTTCCTCTTGGCCTGCCACCATTTCTGACAGCGAGCTGGGGAAAAGAGTGGCCATGCTGAGCATGGCAGCTGCTCTAATAAGAGCAGCCACCATGCTTGTGGCATGAAGTACTCTGGGATGTGGAAGCAGAAAGTCCTTCCACACCCAGCTTTTGCCATCACCGCACTGCTGCCCATATGGGCACATGGTATGGAGAAGGCAAAGACACAAAGGCAACGATTTTAATCTGAGCCAGCTTCTACCTTCCCGCTCATCTGCCAGGGAAGGCAGGTGAGCTTCTACCTTCCCCACAGACATCCCCAGTGGCAGCATGAGGTCATAAGAATGACCTCAGTGTGGTTTTGTGCGTCAATAAACTGTGTCCGAGCCATTAGGAAGGAGCCATTAGGAGGGAGTTGTTTGGAGTACAAAATGTTGAAGTAAGCACGGAAGGAAAAATCTGGGAGGATGGGATGTTAGGGTGAAAGGGGCAGTTAGATTTGACAGTTAGGGTTGCTAGGTTTGGGGATGAGGAGGAGGAAGGGTTGATAGGACTGTAGGTTAGGAAGAGGTAAGATATTTTATTATAGGTATTTTAAAAACAGAGACCGACATGCTGCACAGACTCCCATTGCTGTTAACGATGCCAGGGCTGCTGTGCAACTCCAAAAGCTGCCCCAGTGGTGCAGCGATGGTGTTGCTGTGCAATGCCTTAAAAGTGCTGCTGGACCACAGTACAGTGCTGCTCATTTCCATTTAGGGTTGTGCTTCCCCCCCCCGTTTTGTTTTTGGCCCGAATCTGAAACACCCCCATTTTGTTCTTTGTTCAAAATCAGCCAGTCCTAAACACCCCAATTTTGTTCTTTGTTTGAAATTGCAAAAGCTGAATCCAAAACGTTTTGGATTTTAAAAAATGGCCTCAGGGAAAAACTAGTGGGTGGGGATGGTAGTGCCCAATGGGTGGAAACTACCACCCAAATTTCAGAGGAATTGGGCAAAGGGCTGGTTTTTGGTGAATTTTTGAAGTATAGGATTTTTCCCATAGGGAAGAATGGAGGTTTCAGCAAAAGTATAGCATCATGTTGGGGGGAAAGGGGTGGCCCAGAGCAGAGTAGGGTGGGTGGTAGTGCCTAGTGGGGGCAAGGAAGCTGCCAGAATTATTTCAAAGGAATTGGGCAGAAGGCTGATTTTTAAAGATGTAATGGAGTTTGCGCGTCTGTAAAGTTCTTCCCCATAGGGAATGATGGACCTCCATGATTCCTGCCCCATAACTGCACTTGGGGGGCACCAGGGTGGCCCAGGGCAAGTGGTGGTGTAGAGCACATAGAGTGCCAACCACCCCCATAGGTTGTTAACCCATGGGGTACTGGGTTCTGTTGTTTCTGAGATGTTTTGAGTGTAGATTCAGATTCTCTGGTAGCATATGAGAGTGGATTCATGGTTTGTCATTGAAAATCTCATATGCTACCACAGAATCCACACTCAGAATACCTCAGAAACAACAGCACCCAGCACCCCATGGGTTAGCAACCCATTGGGGTGGTTGGCACCCTATGTACCACCACTCGCTCCTGGACACCCCAGTGCCCCCCAGGTGGAGTTATGGGTCTGCTGAAACCTCCATTATTCCCTGGGGGGGGGACACCTTAAAGAAGCATAAATTTCAGCAATTCCTAAAAATCAGCCCTTTGCCCTATTCCTTTGGAATCTGGGTTGTGGCAGGCACCCCTTGGGACACTGCTACTCAACCCACTGTTTTGCCCTTCAGGCCCCCTTTCTGCCCCGAATCTGCCCCAAAGACATGTCAACCTCAGAAATTCTTTAAAAATCACCCCTTTTCCCAATTCCTTTGGAATCTGGGTGGCAGCAGGCACCCACTGGGGCACTACCACCTGAACCACTATTCTGCCCCTAAAGCCCCTTTCTGCCCCAAATCCACCCTAAATAACATCAACATCACACATCAACAACAGCAGAGCTTTGGAAAAAATCAGGCAGATTTCCAAAGGTCATGCACATCCACATCCCCCCTGCCCGAAATGCAATTGATCTACACACAACAGTGTGAAACAACAACAATGAAATGTACACTGCCCCACTGGCCAATGAGGGTAAAATTTACCCTTAAATTTGCTTTAAAGGAATAAGGGGGCAATTGCCAGCAGATCAGCCTATGCTTTCGCTGGCCAGTCTGCGGGCTGGAAGGGCTGGAAATTCAAACAGATGTCAAAACTCAAAATGGAGACTGAAGGAGAAAGACTTTTTGCGATTGCAAAATGGAATTCCAAAACAGCCGAAAGAACAAAACATTTTGTATCCGAAACAGGGACGTTTTGTTTTGGCTACAAAACTTTCTGTTTTGAGCATTGGGTGTTTTGTTTTGACTACAAAACAGCTGAAATGGCCTCTTTTGTGCACAAAACGTTTTGTATCCGAAACAAAACGCACATCCCTATTTCCATTGTTTCCAATGGCAACAAGCACTGCACTGTAGTGCAGAAGCACTTTAAAGGCATTGTGTCGCAACCACATCACTACACTGTCAAAGCTGTCGACAGGAGACTGCACAACATGACACCCAGAGTCTGTAAGGAAGGATATGTTCCCATATGCCATCACTTTTGATTTGCACCTTTTCTAATTATTCTTGTTGTATAACTAAACCTGTTCAGTTAAACATAGTGGTCTGTCTTGAGCCTTATACGCTTACATTTGAGTATTTGCGCTGAAGGAAAACCCAGTGTTCAGTTAAAAACATCAGTAGGTTTCTCTCTCTCTCTCTCTCTCTCTCTCTCTCTCTCTCTCTCTCTCTCTCTCTCTCTCTCTCAGGAAGAATTTGTTCATGAGAATAAATACAAAATAAGCCCTGGGGAAGAAAATGTTATAAAACCACTCAACATGAGAACATACCAAGTTGTCTTATACCAAGTCAGACCACAAGTCCTCTAGCACAGTGTTGTCTACACGGATTGGCAGTATTTCTCCAAGACTTCAGGTACAGATTGTACAGACTCTTCAGAGCTTGCCTCAGATTAGTCCAGAAATAATACAAGTCCCTCCACAAAATATCGGGAAGAACCTGGATCATTGGCCAAACCAATACAAGTCAGCTTGGGGAAGTTCTCCCCAACCCCACCAGCCTCTCCATCATTTCCTTAAACTTCTTTTTCTTGTCGCAGGGCAGCAGGAGAAGCAGGAGCAGCATTACAAGAGGCAGAGGGAGATCTTGCTTCCTTCCCATCATCACCCTGGCCTGCTGCACACCTGCATATCAGCATACCATTTTAACTCCCTCCCAATATTGCTTTGGTGTGTTGTTCTGCAGTGCACCAGAGTGACAAGCGTGAGGCAGGGGGAAGATGTCTCCTGCTTCTGCACAGCAGTGCCACTTTTCATCTGGAGCATGGGGGAAAACTGCTTTCCACCTCCCTGTGTGATGCAGCTGCAACTGGTTCTTTTCCTGCTGCCCCAATGACAATGAGAAGGGTGGTAAGGAAAAGATGGGGAGGCTGACAGAGAGGCTGGCATGATGAGGTGGAGATCTCTGAGTTTGAAGAAGAACTCTTGAGGCCCAAATGGATCACTTTTCTTTTGTAGTGGGGGGAGATGTTCCAAGGCCCAAGAATTTGTATCCAAGCCCAAGCACAGAGAACTTTGCCAAAATCCCTAGGACAACATGTTGCATTAATCATACAGTCTCACCTTTATGTGCTTGCTTTCGTTTTCTGAAATGTCACTCATGGAAAGCCCTGATCTGGATCATGACTGGCAGGAATGAAGGAGAATTTCCCCTCTGATGTCCTGATCCATATTCCACACACCTCTCCCCATTGGTTACTATTTCCCACTGAAAAGAAGGGAACTTTCTTTCAGGGAAAAATAATAATCAGGTGTGTGTGTGTGTGTGTGTGTGTGTGTGTGTGTGTGTGTGTGTGTGTGTGTGAACTGGGATCACAGCAGGGGAAAGAGTTAAAGACCCTCTCTCCCCACATCATAGTCCTGATCAACATCATTCCTTCTCAGCTGCTATTTATAGTGGCGGGGGGGGGGAGCATTGAAACACTCATTTAACAATTGTTATAATGCAGGAGTTCTCATTTTGGGTCCCTAAATGTTGTTGGACTTCAACTATCATCCTCAGCCAAATAGAAACCCAAGATTGAGAACCCCATTATAATGTGCAGTTTGACCCTAAAAGCATCTCTAAGAACTGATAATAATGTCACTATACCTAGTATGTCAGAATAAGCTCCAGTCTCCAGTCGATGTTTTCTGTATAAATTCCTCAGGACTTTAGCACTTCCAAAACGCTTGAATCGACTTTTCACATTATTGTAATACCATTCCAGGGACTGGGCTCTTAACAGTCTGGAAAAGAAGAAAAAACACAAAGATTTCAGAAAGATTAGAATGATTAAAGTAAATTAATTTAGCTTCGATTTCTTTCAAAACCATTTGTATTTCTCAATAGCTTTAGGAAGTCTGGCTTAGGGAAAAATATAATACAAACTCTAACTGATATCAACAGCTTTAGTGCAGTACTATACCATGCTCTTTGTTTTCCTATATTCTGCCTAATTTACAAGCTGAACACATTTTGGGATGGTATCATAGGCAGAACTAGAATTTTAAATATGCACAAACATTCATTTATAGTAAATACAGAAGAACTTAGAACAGTTACTGTGTATTTGCTCCCTGTTGTGCAAAGATTTTTGAAAAACTATTTTTTATAATTGCCACAAATATACAAGTAAATTAGCATATGCAATTACTTTATCCTTCACCCACTGTCATTATTTTATGAGACTGTCTTTCTCTAAGGACCAATTCACATGTGAGTTTTTGTATTTAGGTTTGCACACCTGAGTACATAATACAGGCACATAAAGGAATTGTTTGTTTGTGTTTTTTTTGTTGTGTTCCCCTTTAAAATGCATGTGAGCAGGGGACCAATTCAGGCCTGAGTGCAGCTAGTGTATATTTTAACAGGGAAGATTGTAAAAGAAAAAAACCATGTGTGTACACTTTTCATTTTTGTAGAGGGAGTGCACACACGGTGCTCTGTGCATACATTTTGTAGGGCTCTGTGCACACACGGATGCCTCAGTAGACTGCCATCCAAGGGCCGTTTCCAACTTGGGCGCGCTCCACAACCACCACATAAAGGTTATGGACACAGATATGTTGTCAGGGATCATTTGTGGGCCCTGGGCCTTTGAGGCTGCCTAGTGATGCCAAACCCAAGGCCAGCCCCGATTGCACATACTTCACACCCACTTGTGAGTAGTACCCAGTATGAAAATATGTGCACGGCAACACATGAGTAGACCCCCGACTGGGAGGTCTAAATGAAAATTGGCTAATGAAAATGAAAATTGGCTAATGAGAAGAAAATGTGTGTAGATATAACTAGGGAAGTGCACGAAATGATTCGTGCATGTCCCGGGGGGTGGGGAGGAGTAATTTTAAAAGGGAGCAGGCAGGACCTACCTGCTCCTCCAGCAAACCAGCGAACCACCGCCACTCCATCGTGGTGCTGTTGTGCTTAAAACTTAATTTAAATGCAGCAGCCACACTGCTCTCCTCTTTAAAACGTTGCGCCAATGGGATGCTGCTCCCAGCAGCCCTCAAGTAGTGTTGGCATGCAAATGGTGTTGGCACCTGCATCAACACCATTTGCATGCAAACACCACACGAGGTTGAATAAAGGGGACAGCAGTACAACTGCTTATTTCAAGTTAGGATTCAAGATCATCAGTGTTGCGATGGGACAGCGCGGGGCAGCGATGGCTCACCAGAGTAGGTAGAAACTGCCTGCCTTGTTTTAAAGTTACCACTCACCCTGCACCAAATTGTTTTGGCTGTAGGAACCCAAATCATTTCAACGTCTCTCCAAAGAGTCACCGAAATGATTCAGTGTCTTTACTGAGTGCATTTCCTAACTGATTACGATGAATCTTTTAAAGCTTTTCAGCCTCTTAGCATTCTGATAACTCACAGTGTCCTCCTTGATTCCTCTGGTATAGAAAGGATTTGGAGGAGGAGAGTAGCTACCCCTGTAGAAGATAGTGCAATAATGGGCCTATTGAAAAGAGAAATAAGGACACCATCTACTTATTTTAGAATCCTTTCATGTTAACCTGCATGTTGGAAGCTACAGCTTACTGCCTTCTGCAATTGCAGCCTTTCCATGAGCCTAGAATAATGAAAACTGTCCATCTCTACATAGAAAGAGTTTCTTTCATGTATACATACTGGATTGAATGATAATTCTCTCCATAAAATACAGTTTCCCATTTAAAGAACATTAGTCACACTCATTTTAAAAGGAAAGAAATGGCTGCAGCATTTTCTTTTTATTTCTGTGCTACAAAGACAGCCATATTAATTGTTCACAGCCCTAAATCCCAAGGCCATGGTTTGTGTTATGTAAAGCAATTATGACATCAAATTCTATTAGCAAGATGTGTGTGTGTGTGTGTGTACACACACACACACACACACACACACACACACACACAGACATATGTCATGTGACAAGCCAGTCCATTTCAAATTATAGAAAAATTTGACTGAGCACATTAATGCTTAAATGAGTGGGCCCCACATAAAAGTGGAAATCAGCAGCACAAACGCAGAGACAAATGAACTCACACAAAGGGAACGAGCAGAGGTAAAAAAGTAAAGTACCAGGAGCTATGTCCTGTGACACTCCTGAGGCAATGAGTGAGACAGGGAAGATGGGCTACTGAAAGAGACAGAAAATAGAAAAATAGGAGAATTAAGAAGCATTAATTTCTTAGGAGTCCAAGAAGATGAGGGCACTATAATGTAAGATCAGCAGTGTCAGTGGTTGGCACTTATTCTTATCCTTAAGAATAAGGATTAAGAGGAGGCAGTTAGACTTAGCTAGGAGGCAGTAATTGGAAACCTTGATGGAAAATGCTTTAAATAGAATGGAACGAATAAAAATAAAAGGAGAATAAAAATAATAAGAAAATGGAACCCTATTCAGGCATTCTGTAACCATGTGCATAATTGTATGCAGTTACAATGCCAACCCGCACGCCCTGTCTCCCTTCATTTAGAGAACTGAGGAAGAGTTGTGTAATTTATACATATACGGTGAATATGAATACAGCAAATATTTATATACTGCTTTTCAACAAAAGTTCCCAAAGCCTTTTACATAAATATAAACAGACAAACAAACAAACAAACAAACAAAACAGTTTTATTTATTAATGGCTTTATTTTATGAAGGCAGGGCAAGTTATGAGAATTGGGAGGTCCCATATCTGGATAAAAGAAAGCTCAGTAGACACTAAGTTTATGGACCCCTTTCCATTAGGCTGCGTGAACTTTTTATGGACTTCTTTCCATTAGGATTCACTTATAATTTGAAATACAAACCATTAAAGATTTTTAATCTGCTTACTGTGAGTCAGGGAAATGCAGCAGGAGTCAGAACAAACACACAATTAAGTGATTCACTGTTAAATAACTTTTGTGTTTGTTGGGGTTATTCTTATCTTATTGCTGTAAGTTCTTTGACCTGTATTCAGTTAAATTTAAATACATTTAAGGTCTCTATATCCCAGTTTCCCAAACTTGGGTAACTCTATGATGCACATTGTTAATTATGAAATTAAAGCTCATTGATTTCGGCATATTCTACCAATTGCTGTTTTTGGTTCTTGGCACACAGACCACGCAAGTTAAGGGAGACGCAATGGATATAGACATCTGGCTTTTTGTTCATGCCAGGAAAGAGTTTGTCTCTTGCATCTGTTTGCTTGTCTTTGTTCTCTAGGCCTCAGTATTTTGAACAACAGCAAAACCTTTTGGAGAGAAATGGGACAGGCTACTGCATTCTGCTGCCCTGCTTCTGCTGCCCCAACAGTAGGAACATAGGAAACTGCCATATACTGAGTCAGACCATTGGTCTATCTAGCTCAGTATTGCCTTCACAGACTGGCAGCAGCTTCTCCAAGGTTGCAGGCAGGCAGAGGTGTATCTAGGGAAAATAGCCCTAGGGCAAACACTGAAATTGCACCCCCTGTCCAAACATCTGACACCCATCTTTCAGATAACTTTACCATAGTATCAGCTGAAAAATACAAGTCAGGCTCGTTAATCTTTTAATATTTCAAAAACTATTTAGCAGTGGACGTAGCCAGACCAAAAAATGCTGAAAAACTAAAAATTTCAGTACGCTGGGGCGTACTGAAATTTTTATTTTATTTTAATTTTTATTTTTACTTGTAGCCCCTTTGGGAGGCTTCCTAAAGGCTAGGGTGGTTTTTTTGCAAAGGTTCCCCCTGACCCAGCTGGCCTCTAGGGTCTCGCAGGTACCATTTGAGCATGTGCAGTGGCCATTTTTAAAAATATATATTTTTTAATTTAAAAAAATAGCCACTGAAAACAAAATGGCCACCATGCATGTTCAAATGACCTCTGCAAGGCCTGGCATGACCTAGGGCCTCACAGAGGCCATTTGAGCATGCATGGTGGCCATTTTGTTTTCGGCAGCCATTTTTAATTTTTTTTTAATTTTACAAAATGGTGCCCCCTTCAAATGGTGCCTGGGGCATATGCCCTGCCTGCCCTACCCTAGATACGCCCCTGCAGGCAGGAATCTCTCTCAGCCCTATCTTGAAGAAGCCTATCTTGAAGAAGGAAACTTGAAACCTGCTCTTCCCAGAGCGGCTTCATCCCCTAAGGGGAATATCTTGCAGTGCTCACACATCAAGTCTCCCATTCATATGCAACCAGGGCAGACCCTGCTTAGCTATGGGGACAAGCCATGCTTGCTACCACAAGACCAGCTCTCCTCTCTGTCTCTGCACTTGTTCCTCTATTATATGACCATAAAAATTCCAAATATGAATAGGAATTTCTTTATTTCCTCCGGTATCTTGAATACTCAACAGTTGTGTACCAATAACAAAGCATCTTCCTTTAGTTTTGAAGCTTAGCCTTGGTTAGAGGCTAATGTGATGGCCTCCTAATCACCACAAGTTATATTTATGTTGCAATTCTTTGCACTTTTACTTGAGGATAAGTCACATTGATTTCAGTGGAGTTTCATAATAATTACAAACTAATACTCTTGACTGAGATTTTTAAATGGGCCAAATTACCCATTTCCTAGCTCAAAACAGAATGATGCAGCTCCAGACTGAGTAGCAAGTAACCAGGACTCTCATCTCTTCTTTATCTTAATTGTCCACATCACAGGTGAACTATCTTAAACACCACACTACAAACTACCACACAACAATAATGAGCATTTTGAACTGAGCCCATCTATGACTGTTTTATAGCTGCTTCCCTCATATACAAAAGAAAATCTTGTGTTGACTTAATTAAAGGCTTATTTTAATTGCCTTTTCTCCTTCTCCTTTCCCTCCCTTTCCCTTTCCGACTCTTCTCCCACTCTCTCTACAGGATCCCCACTGGGACAAATGTCCAAACAACTAAATCCAAAAGATTACTGGATAGAATACAACAATGAGATTGTTCTACTCATACCACATACAGCACATATCATAAGTGACACCCCATCATCAGTTCTCAGAGAAATACATTTTGTAGAGAAGGGGGGAAAAGAATCTTAGCCTTCTCATAAATGCTGTGAGGCTCCTTGGCTTGTGGACTACTGTTTAAAGAGTCTACACATGTCGATGTAGAAGAACGCATGATGTATTGCTACACAAATGTGAAGCACTGAAAGTGTAGCATATACATCCAGATGGGGCATGAACAAGCTTCACTGGACTGGACTAGACTGATTTTTCCAAAGGAGATAATTAGGGATGTGCACAAAGTTTTGGGTACAAAACATTTTGTACCCTAAACGGGCCGTTTTAGGTGTTTTGTAGCCAAAATGAAACACCCGATGGCCAAGTCCAAAAGTTTTGAATATAAAACAAATCGTCCCTGTTTCGGCTGCAAAAGTTTTGTTGTTTCTGATCTCCATTTTGTGGTAATCTCACTGTAGTCTCCATTTTGTGTTTGACATCTATTTGGATTTCCCGCCTTCAGAGCAGTGAACGAAAGCATGGGCTGATCTGCTGACAATGTCTCCTTGCTCCCGATTGGCTCCTTTCGCTCTTGCAACTCCTGACTGACTCCACCTTGGCCAGGGGAAGGGCGAAGAAGGGTCAAGGGTGGGAGGGAGTTCAAGGAGGGATTCATTCATTCATACACCATTAATTCAGATTTAAAGAGGCAGCAGCACCATTCTGCCTTATTCTGCCTCAGGAGGAGAGAGCGAGAGCGAGAGAACTTTGCTTGCCACCATGTCATGTCATTGCCCCTATGCTGCCTATTGCCTTCTGCCTTGCCAGCCTGAGCCCAGCCTGCCCACCCAGCCTGCCTCTGCTGGCTAGTGGCTTCTAGTGTGGCTACCAGAGTGGGAATGAATTAAAATTAATTTAACTCTCTGCATTACTTTTTGTTGTTGTTGTTGAATCCTGAGAATTCTTTTTTCACCCCCTTGAGAGAATCACTGCCTGCCTGTGCCTGCTGTGTGCCAGCCACCAGCCCCAGCCCCTGTGGCCACTGGCCACCACCTGGCCAGCCATCCCCTTTCACCCAGATTTTCCAGGCTTTTGCCCCATCTGAAGACTGAAGAAGGAGAAGGAGAAGTCAAGAAGAAGATTAAGAAGAAAGAGTAGACTCAGAGACCAGACCAGACCACAGAAGTGGACAACAGTGGACACACAATGTGGGTCAAGCCCTAACACACACATCCCTCTGGAATTCTGTATTCTTGGGGTTTTTTTCCTGTTTGGAGGGAGGTTTAGGATTGCAATTGGATTTTAAAAGTTGTGTGCCATTTAGTTTAGAAGTTGTTTAAACAGGGGTTCTGTATGGGAGGGATCCCCATTAGCTAGTACTAGTCGGTGGTTAAGGGTAGCGTAGCCTTGTGGTTTTAAAAAACTATTCCGTCTTTTTTCCCATTCCAAAGCTTTGGGCGGGGGTGGGTGGGTAAAAAACAGAAGCCTGTCCTCCAGTCCTCTGCCCCATAATATATTAGTATTAACATTTTCTAGGCCTATTGTATCTTCCCTAGTTATATTGTATATCTTTTATGTTCTCAATCCATTATATTGTATCTGTTATTGTATCTTCTGTTATTCCCCTAGTTATTGCTCCCTTCCTAGTACTGTATCTGATGTATCTGTTCTGTTCCCTACTAGTTACAATATTATGCAATTCAAATGCTGTGGTTTGGTTTGTTGTTGTGCCTGGCCTGCCTGTGTATTTTGGGGACCTCATCATGGATGGGCACAGGACAGGTTCTCTCTCTCTCTCTCTCCCTCTCTTTCTGTGGATTTCTTTGCAATGAAGATTGGGTCATATTGTGTGACTTCTAGCATCATCATTTATTCAAACTAGATTGCTTGCATCTACAGTAGGTTGCATGTGCTGGTGTCACAGGCATCTGTTGCAGAAATCTCAAAAAAATGTGCCAAAAAATTGTGTGCCATTGTTGTCATCATCACTCTTTTACTTGTGTAGGTGGGAGGGGGGCCAAACCTCGCTGTTCCACTGGCAGAATGCTGTTTTGCAGTGCACCCTTCCTTACTTAACCCACCTTTATGGCCAGGTGCCACAGATGTTGCTGTGTCTCTCTTGCTTGTGGACAAAAAAATGCTTGGGGGAAGGAGGGCAGGGCACATTTTTGATGCTGTTGTTGGCTCTAGTCTGCTGCATCTGTGATATCATGCCTGCTTTGGAAACCTGGTTCTTTGCAAAGCTCTGCTGTTGTTGATGTGTGCTGTTAATTTTCTTTGGGGCAGATTTGAGGCAGAAAGATGGCTTGGAGGCCAGGAGTGGGGTGGGTGGCAGTGCCCCCAGTGGGTGCCTGCCACCACCCAGATTTCAAAGGAATTGGGCAAAGGGCTGATTTTTAAATGATTTTTGTAGTTTACGTGTCTAAGATTTTCCCCATAGGGAATAATTGGGATTCAGGCAAATGTATTGCTTCACTTCTGGGGGAAAGGGGTGGCCCCCCAACTTTCATGTACTGCTGAAATGGAAGTCTGAAGTTTTTCTGAAGAACAAAATATCCAGGTCCGAAATAGGGTCATTTCGATTCAATTATAAAAATTTTCATTTTTCATTTTCTCATTTTGATTTGTGTACAAAATGTCAAAAAATGCCATTTTCGGACACAAAACGCATTGTGGCTGAATCGAAATGCACAAGCCTAGTTCTTTGTCATTAGAGCACCATCTTTTGAAATTCATGACCTGTCTGAATCTGCTAGAGTTATAGACTTGGGTTGCCAACTTTCCTTCCATCAGGACTTATGTACTTAGCTTGCAGAAATTTAGTAAAGCTTTTCTTGGCATGGAAAAAGCTTCATCTAGCCTCTTCTCTGACCCACTTCAAAACTGGCCCCTCAGTATACAAAAGAATGATGGGGCTGAAGTGGCAAGGTAGACAACTGGAGTGCAAGTGGAGAAAGACTTGACTCGAATCTGACAGATTACAGCATAGAGTGCATTTGAAGATCTATGCTCAAGCAGTAGATGTGGCAAAGAAGTAATCCTTTTCTGCCCATATTGCATCCACAAGCTCACATCCATTGAAGTTGTTCAGTGTTATGAGAGGGCTAGTACATGCCCCTCCTCCCTAGAATCAGAATTGGAACCACCAGTTACTTGCTATGACATTTTAAAAGAGTTATTTGTGGAAAAAATCTTTCGTATTTGGACTGACTTAGACACCACAGTTATTGCAGTGTCTAATGTGGAGGTGTCCAGCAATTTATGTGGTTGCTACTCATGTGGTTGCTGCTCACAAACTGCTCAGGTGCAAGTTTCAAATCAAGCTAAAGTGGAAAACCAAAGCTATCCAGTTTCTATGATAAGATCTTGAGAATGTACCCACCATTTTCAAGGAGAACATCAGGAACCGCTTTGAAATTCTGAACCTCATTGATAGGTAATCAGAGGAACTGTGGAATGAAATCAAAGAAGTTAAGGACAAATGTGAAAAGAGACTGCCACAGATTAAGAAACAGAAGAAAGAAAAATGGATGTCAGAAGAAACAGTGGAAATTACCAAGAAAAGGAGAGAAGCCAAAGTCAAGAAAGATAAAGACCTCAGGAAGGAACTTAATAGGGAATTTGAGAAAGCTGTTAGAAGAGATAAGGAGCAGTACTACAACAACATTTTTAAAGACCTTGAGGATGGAAATAGACATGGAAAAACAAGGAAACTTTTCCAAAAGATCTCTGATCTCAGAAGGAAGTTCCAACCTTGAATTGGTATGGTAAGGGATGCCAAAGGACAGGTAGCAATTAATTCAGAGAAGATCAAACAGAGATGGAAGGAGTATACTGAAAATATGTACAGCAGGGACATCAACATCCAAGATACTCTAGAAGATATTCCCTACTTGCAAGAACCTCTAGTTAGATCAGCACTCTGAAGTTAGATCAGCACTCCTTTCATTACCAAGTCGGTCATTACCTTAATTTCACATGCTAGCAAAATAATGCTCAGGATCATCCAATGCAGATTAGAGCCCTACATGAAAAGGGAAATGCCGGATGTTCAAGCTAGTTTCAGAAAAGGCTGAGGAACAAGAGACATCATTGCCGATGCACGCTGGATAACTGAGAAAGCCAAAGAATACCAAAAAGAAGCCTTCTAGTGCGTCAACCATGTCATGTTATGGAATATCCTTAGGAAAATGGGCATCCCAGAACATCTCATTGTTCTCATGAGAAACCTATACACAGGACAGGAAGCCACAGTCCAGACAGAACATGGTGAAACAGACTGGTTCAAGATCAGCAAACGAGAGAAGGCTGTCTACTTTCTCCTTATTTATTCAATTTATATGCTGAACATATACTGGGAGAAGCTGGATTGGAAGAAGATGAGTGTGGTTTTAAAGTTGGAGGAAGAAACATTAATAACCTGTGCTACGCTGATGACACCACTCTGATAGCTGAGAATATGGATGATCTGCAAGCTCTAGTAATGAAAGTCAAAGAACACAGTGAAAAAATGGGACTACAACTGGTCGAAGGCTGACTTTCAATAGATCGCAGCGAGGGAGCTGCTCTGCTACATACGAAACCCGAATGGGGCATCTCAAATCTCTTACAGAATAAATGCAAACAAGATTAAAGTAATGACAATGGGTACAGCAACCCGCCTCAGAACTGATAATAAAGACATTGAAGTGGTGGATAGCTTCTGTCTTTTAGGATCAACCATCAACAGAAAAGGATCCAGCAGTCAAGAAATATGCCGCAGACTAGCACTTGGTAGGGTTGGAAAGAAGGCCTTGGAAAAGATATTTAGATGCTGTGATGTGTCTATAATTACGAAGATTAGAGTTGTTCAGACAATGGTTTTTCGCATGCCACTATGGATGCGAAAGCTAGACTTTGAAGAAGCAAGATAAAAACAGCATTGATGCGTTTGAACCTTGGTGCTGGAGAAGACTTTTGAGGATACCATGGACAGCCAGGAAAACAAACCAATGGATCATAGAACAAATCAATCCAGAATTTTCACTCGAGGCACAAATGACCAAGCTCAAACTATCATACTTTGGACACATTATGCGAAAACCCAACTCCCTTGAGAAGTCCATAATGCTGGGGAAAGTTGAAGGAAAGAGAAGAAGAGGACGGCCAGCAGCAAGGTGGGTAGATTCAATTAAGATAGCAATGAATACACCACTGAGAGACCTTAAAGGCCAAGTTGAAGACAGATTATCCTGGAGAGAATCTATCTATGTGGCCGGTAAGAGTCAACACTGACTTGACTGCACTTAATCAATCAATCAATCAATCAATCAATCAATGAACTGCTTAAAAAACACTTCAGAGTTGGAGATAACTCAAACAAAATTTATGTAGCTATTTTCTTTGTTTGTTGGTTTCTTCTTTCAGTCCCTCAATGTTGTGTGGGATCTTTAATCTAATCCAGCAAAGCACTTCTTGTGTTCTTAAGTGCATACACAGGATCATATATAGATTAGACTGCTTAACATTATAAATTTAGTTCAGGCCTCTATGGAACAATGCACATTATTATTCTTAGGCATTGAGAAGGCATTTTACTGCACTAGGGTATGCATTTCATGTACATGAAACATTTGGAATAGGACATACATTCGTTAATTGGGTAAAAAACGCATAGAGATGTACATATCAGGTGGTATAAAAATATGATAGATAGCTAGACAGATCGATAGATAGATAGATAATAAATAAATATGATGTGTGCTCAACCAGCTGCCGGAGTATTTGTGAATGGAATTTTCTGATGTATTACAATTATACAGAAGTACTAGGAAAGGATGACCATTCTCCTCATGGTTGTCAATTGATTCTAGCAATATCTATGCTATCAAGGGATTACCTTGATACTGAAGGTAAAAGCAGGTAAGCATGATTTACCTTTTTAATTAATTAATTTTAGTCTGGATGCTGAAGATATTGCCCCATGTTTATGAAACATGAACTAACCATCTGCAGATCTTAGAAAGCTATTTAAAGAATGTACTCTGCATATCACACTGATTTGAAATGCCCCTAAGAGAATGATAATGGTAAGACTCACAGACACAAACTAAACAGTGCACCTGAATAACCAATGTTGCTTTGAATAACGTCCTATGGTAAATACTGGTTGCTTCCTGAAATCTGGCTTCCTTTTTTTTGTTGTTATTGCAAAATTTTATCAGTTTACCTATTCCCATTTGCCTTTCATTTGACCCATTTTATATTTTACACTCAGAAAAATGTTGCCATCATATGTTCGCATGCAATAAAGAGAGACAACGTCTATATGGATATCAGCTCAGGGGTTTGCAATATGGAAATATCTTCATATTCTTTTTTTAAAAGCTGAGAGAAAGGCACCAAGCAATTAAACCTGCAAGTTTATTATGGGAAATCGTTTGAATAGACGTGGTGCCTGCTTGGAAAGACTCTTTAAAGTTTTAAAGGTCAAAACCAGCACCTTGAATTGGACGCAGAAACAAACTGGTAGCCAGTACAGCTCTTTCAAAATGGGTGTAATGTGCTACCACTGGGCAGCTCCAGATAAAACCCTAGCTGCCGCATTTTGCACTAGCTGCAGTCTCCGGATATTCTTCAAGGGCAGCCCCACGTAGACCGCATTATAGTTATCCAGCCGTGACGTGACTAAGGCATGGGTAACTGTGGCCAGATCTGCCTTCTCGAGAAAGGAACACAACTGGCGCACTAGCCGAAAACGTGCAAAGGCACCCCTGGCCACCACTTCCACCTGAGCTTCCAAAAGCAGAGCCGGGTCCAGTAATACCCCCAAGCTATGTACATGCTCTTTCAAGGAGAGTGCAGCCCCATCCAGAATTGGTAAAATCTCATCTCAATTGGCTCTCCTATTGACCAACATTACCTCCATCTTGTCTGGATTCAATTTCAGTTTATTAGCCCACATCCAACCCATCACAGTCTCCAGCCCCCAATTCAGGACATCCACTGCCTCCCTAGGCTCAAGTGACAAGGAGAGATAAAGCTGAGTGTCATTTGCATATTGCTGACAACTTAGTCCAAGTCCCCGGATGACCTCTCCCAGAAGTTTCATGTAGATGTTAAACAGCATGGGTGACAAGACTGAACCCTGCGGGACCTCACAGGCCAATGGCCATGGAGCCGAGCAGTAATCCCCCAGCACCACCTTCTGGACCCTCCCCCCAAGTAAGGACTGGAACTACTGCAACACAGTGCCTCCAATTCCCATACTCGAGAGTATGGGAATGGCCCAGAAGGATACCATGGTAGATGGTATTGAATGCTGCCGAGAGGTCCAGAAGAACCAACAGAGACGCACTCCCCCATCTAGTTCCTGGTGAGGGTCATCCACTAGAGTGACCAAGGCAGTCTCAGTCCCATATCCGGGGCGGAAGCCAGATTGAAAAGGGTCCAGATAATCTGTATCATCCAAGACCCTCTGCAGCTGGGACGCTACCACACGCTCTATCACCTTGCCCCAAAAGGGCAGGTTAGAGACCGGTCTATAGTTGTTCGGGTTGGAGGGATCAAGGGAGGAAAACCAAGGAAAACCATATGTGTGCCAATGCCAATCAGGGCTGCAGGAAGGAATGCTGCAGCCCTGCACGTCACTTTCAAAATGGAATGCCAGTGGGGGGGAAGTGGCGGGGAGGAGAAGAGCAGGTAAGGAGTGCCTTACCTGTTTTTTAAATGCTCCCCTCCGCCGCCCCTCGAGCCGGCTCAAACACCAGTGTTCTAACAGGTTCGGTGCTCCAGAAAGGGAGCACCGAACCTGTTTGTGCGCATCCCTACTGGCCAGATGTCCAGGACCACCAGCAGCTTCACGGCCCAGCCCTGAGACTTTGCCCACTGCTCAATTCAATTGAGAGTGTGGACAGCAGCAGTGATCCAGAGCATGATCTAGATCACACATTGGCAAGTTATGGCATGTATGTCAAAAGTGTCACATGAAATTATTTTGAGTGGCACTCACACTGGGTGATATACTGTACATCCGAATATTCTTCTAAGTGAGATGCCCCCACACTGCAACGTTCTATTGAAAAGCACACCAGCATTGCTTGCAAATGGGCAGAGCCTCCATGGCTACTAAGCACAGAGTTCTTGCTGTAGAGATGCAGCTCCCATTATTTCCAATGGGAAGCACTCTGCACCAGTTTGGTCCTTGCATCTGCCATTGAGGGGATGTGGGCCAGCACATGCCTGTATGCAGCATTTTTTTTTTTTAAGGCTCCTGGCTGACTTAATGCACAGTGTTTGGCTGAGGCTGTGAACTATGGACCCTGATGCTGTCAAGAATAAACAGTTGCCACAGTTAGTCCCACTGAGGTGAATGGGAGTAACTGCGGTAGTGCTGATTGCACAACCATTTGTTCTCAACAGTGTCAGGATTGCCATACAAGTCCACAGCAGCACAGTGTGATTCGCAGTGTTGTCAAGACACTGCACATCATGTCAACCCCTGTTTGTGGTATGAGTCTGCCATCAAATTACTGCTTTCGGCCTCATTTACATTTTTAGCCTACTTTCCAGTAGGCCTATGCGATCACCTGGCATTCTGTGTGTCTGTGTGTCCATGTGTGTGTCCCCCCATATCAATGCCTGGACAAATATGAACCAAATTGGGTACAGTTGTAGGGACACAACAACAGAATAGCTTGTGATTATGTTGTCCACCACAAATCAAGATGGCAGACATGTACACCTTTGAGGCGCAAGTGTGCTAACCCGTGAACTACCTAAATGATTTGAACCAAATTTTCTAAAGCTGTAGGGACACACAGGGATGCCCCAATGGCACAGATTGTGATGATGTCATCCACCCCAATACAATATGGCAGAAATGTGAATGTTTGAGGCGTAAGAGGGCTAATGTTTGGACTGCCTAACTGATTTGAACCAAATTAGGTACAGTTGTAGTGAGTGACACACAGCGACACCTCAATGTTGTAGATTGTGATTAAGTAATCCATCCCAATTCAAGATGGCAGATGCATAAACCTTTGAGGTGCAAGTGGGCTAACTTGTGAACTGCCTAACTGATTTAAACCAAATTTGCTACAGCTGCAGGGACACATAGGGACACCGCAATGGCATAGTCTGTGATATCATCCACCATTGGTCAAATAACATAATAAAGACTGACTGACTGACGTCATCTGCCCTAATTCAAGATGGTGGATGCATAAATGTTTCAGGTGCAACTTGTGGGCCATCTAACTGATTTGAACCAAATTTGGTACAGTTGTAGGGATAGTGAAAGGAAAGTAGGCAGATTAGTTCTTACTAGAACAACTTGTTAGGAAGTAGTATGGGACAACAATCAAACCAAAAAAGTGGTTCAGTTCCAACTCATTACATATAGTTCAATGCATACTAACCTGTTCCCGAAAATTAAAACTTAACTTTAACCAATCTTCTGTAAGATGCAATGTTCAAGTAGTCATTAGACCTCCAAAGACCATTAAAAAAATTGTTATTTAAAAAACCGGTTCTGTTAGGTGATTAAAGCAATCATTTAAGAACATAGTTTTAGTATGCTGACTAAAAACTGCATTACAATATATGTTATGTAAACATAAAGTGAACTCAATTCCTCCTGCTGGGTGAAATTCCAGATGTTGAGGGCAGGAAGCAGTGCCAGTACAAGGTTCATGGAGGCCCTTGGCCAAATCTTTGTGGGTTCCCTTAGTAGTAGAGTGGGGAGGGGCGGCTGAACTGGCAGTCACGTTATTCATTCATTCATTCATTCATTTTATTTTTATTTAGTACATTCATATGCTGCCCCATACACAGGCGCAGAGCCAGGCGAGCAGCAGCCTGGGTCCAGCCCCATCTCGCGGCCCCTCTAAGGATGTCCTGTGCACTTGACATCACGCGCACGAGGCATGGCTGAGCCCTGAGTGAACTCCCCCTGCCCATGCCCGGGCTACTAAGAACCCCAAGTGAGCACTTCCATGTCATTTCAGGCAGCACCTGAAATGGCACAGAAGTGCTTGTTAAGGCTCTTTGGAGCTCGAGGCCATGCCCCCTTTTGCTCTGGAGGGAGAAAAAAGGAAATAGATGCTTTTTGGAAGCGCTTGCTCAGGGCACTTAGTAGCCCGGGTGTGAGGGTTGCTTGGCGCTCTTCCGGAGCCCGAACCACACACCCCCTGGGGGCTTCAGTCCAGGGGTTCTTTGAACGAGTTCTTTCAACCCGTTCACACAAAGGTGGCTACACCCCTGCCCATTTAAAAAAGTCCCTGGGCACTTTTATATAGGCTTTTACCTATAGGCTTTTACCTATAATACAATGCCCCCATCATTGCACAATGCTGCAATGGCAGGAGTGGGGCATTGCAGTATGGGTAAAGGAAGATGGTGGCCAGTGCTACCAGCACCACTGTTGAAGAGTGTGCTGCTGCTACCACTGCTGCTAAGGTAAGCACCCACAAGGGCTTGGAGGAGCCTTTTGGTGGTGGTGGCAACAACTTGGAGTACTTCTCAGTGGTCATCATCTTTGTTTACCAAAGTCTCAGGTGTCAGCCTCTGGGCTCTCAGTCAGTACCCAAACTGACTGACCCATGATCCTGGCCTGGCACAAAGATATGAATACATGAAACTGCCTTCTCCTGAGTGGAAACAGTAGCCCAGTTCTAGTCGAGTCTACTATTGTAGGTGGTGGTAGAGGAGGCTAATTTAAGGGGTGCACCTCTGAGGACAGCTGAACATAAACAAACAGCTTGAGTAGACATAAAGTCAACATTTGTACAAAAGTTTACAGGAATTCAGAAATGAATTAATCCAGTAAGAATTACAGTTCTGTATCATTTCTTAAAATATCTTCTAATGAAGATTTAGATATCTGTAAATTATCTAGAAAATGAACAACTTCTTATATACTTCTTGGGTGATCAGAATTATAGAACAGAAGGTATAATTCAGATTCGGGCCGACTTAGATGAAGACTCCACAATTAATTTGATGTCTGAATTGGAGGTGTCCAACAACTCCTCTTACGTGGTTCGACTGGATCAGTTTCAGTTTGTGACTCCTGAGGACGTGGACAAGCTGCTCGGAGCGGTAAGGCCTACCACTTGTGCTCTTGACCCCTGCCCAACATGGCTTGTTCTATCTAGCAGGGAGGCTGTTGTAGGTGGCCTGGTGGAAATCATAAATGCTTCTCTGAGGGAGGCAGGATGCCTCCTTGTCTCAAGGAGGCAATTATTAGACACCTTCTAAAGAAGCCTGCATTAGATCCCTCAGAGTTGAGCAATTATAGGCCTGTCTCCAACCTCCCATGGCTGGGCAAGGTAAATGAGAGGGCGGTGGCCTCTCAGCTCCAGAAGGTCTTGGAGGAAACTGATTATCTAGACCCATTTCAAACTGGTTTTCGCACGGGCTATGGGGTGGAGACTGCCTTGGTCGGCCTGATGGATGATCTCCAATTGGGAATTAACAGAGGAAGTGTGACTCTGTTGGTCCTTTTGGATCTCTCGGCGGCTTTCGATACTATCGACCATAGTATCCTTCTGGAACGTCTGAGGGGGTTGGGGGTGGGAGTCACTGTTTTACAGTGGTTCCACTCCTACCTCTCAGACAGGTTCCAGATGGTGTCGATTGGAGATTGTTGCTCTTCAAAATCTGAGCTTAAGTATGGTGTCCCTCAAGGCTCCGTACTTTCTGCAATGCTTTTTAACATCTACATGAAACCGCTGGGAGAGATAATCAGGGGATTTGAAGCTGGGTGTTACTATTATGCTGATGACATCCAGATCTACTTCTCCATGTCAACTTCTTCAGGAGCTGGCATATCCTCCCTATATGCCTGCTTGGAAGCAGTAATGGGCTGGATGAAGGAGAATAAACTGAAGCTGAATCCAGATAAGACGGAGGTACTTATTGTGCGGGGTCAGAACTCCAGAGATGATTTTGATCTACGTGTTCTAGATGGGGTCACACTTCCCCAAAAGGAACAGGTTCGCAGTCTGGGAGTACTTCTGGATTCACACCTCTCCCTGGTTTCTCAGGTTGAGGCGGTGGCCAGGGGTGCTTTCTATCGGCTTTGGCTGATACGCCAGCTGCGCCCGTTTCTCGAGATCAATGACCTCAAAACTGTGGTACATCTGTTGGTAACCTCCAGACTTGACTTTTGTAATGTGCTCTATGTGGGACTGCCTTTGTACATAGTCCGGAAACTTCAGTTGGTTCAGAATGCGGCAGCCAGGTTGGTCCCTGGGTCATCTCGGAGAGACCACATTACACCTCTGCTGATGGAGTTACACTGGCTGCCTATAGGATTCCGGGCAAAATACAAAGTGCTAGTTATAACTTATAAAGCCTGAAACGGCTTAGGCCCTGGGTATCTGAGAGAACGTCTTCTTTATTATAAGCCCCACCGTCCATTGCAGTCGTCCATGGAGGTCCGTCTCCAGTTGCCACCAGTTCGTCTGGTGGCCACACGGAGATGGGCCTTCTCAGTTGCTGCCCCGGGACTATGGAATGCTCTCCCTATTGAGATACGATCCTCCCCATCTCTGACAATTTTTAAAAAATACTTAAAGACCCATCTTTTTACTCAGGCTTTTTCAGCTTTTTAATAGGTTTTTTAATTCTGTGATTGACTTTTAAATTGTTAGTTTTTAATTGTTTTTAATTGTTTTAATGTGTGTTTTTAACAGTTTTATCATTGTGAACCGCCCAGAGACACGAGTTCGGGGCAGTATAAAAATGTAATAAACAGATAAATAATAAATAAATTATGTTTCCACAATATACTGTCTAGCAAGAGTGTGCAAAAATTAAGTGCTAAATTCTGTTGTTAAATTCAACTGTGCTATCACTGCCAAGCTGAATACAAGGGGTAAGAATAGAAGGTGTTACTGATTATAAGTATCTGTGCACAAGATGTAACAAACCAATTGCATCCAGTTTTTCATTTAACTCTGTACATTCCTTTGGAATACAGTTAGTTAGTTAGTTGTTTATTTATGATCTTAGATCAAACAGCCTTTGGAATACATATACATAAACAGGTCAGAAGCTCAGTAGGGTTGAGCTTCCATCACTCCATCATCTCAAATTCTGCATGAAGGTTTAGGCTGTATCCAATGCAATTACACTAGAAAGGATTACTTCTAGTGGCAAGGCAAGATAGGTAGTTCTGAACTATCTAAAGCAACACCCATAGTACTGTGGAATAGGGCTTGTCCAGTACTGCTTAAAATTGCTATTGCACTTGCATGGTGCTATGCACATTGAAAATAATGTATGCAGTGCTGCAGAAGTATGACTGTACAATTTTAAGTAGCGGCAGATGAACCCTGTTCCACAACATCGTGGGCACTGCTTTAGAGCCCCATAAAGGTGCAGGCAGTTCTGAACTGCCTGCATTGCCTTGCACAACTTGTCAACCAATATATCATTTAATTGGCAATAGAAATAAAGATATAAACTGAAGTAATGCAAACATTATAGGGTTGTGCAGGTTCTTCTTCTTTCTTCTCTTATTTTTTAAATTATTTATATGAATTTATTTGATAATTAAAACTTTGAATAAAATTTATATACAAAACATGAGCATAACAAAGAATGAATGCTCATATTAAAATGTTCAACCATATACTATACAAGGCCATTTCCCCCCAAAGGTTCGAGCACTTTTTGGGAATGGGGAACGGGAACTTTAAGAAAAAAGAGAGCAGGTGCTCACCTGCTTTCCGCCGCCCCATGCAGTTTCCTGCTGGGGCAGCGCTTGTCCCAATAACCCCCGCATGGCACCAGCATGCACATGGTGTCTGCACATGTGCAAGTGCCATTTGCGTCATCAGCAACACCATACTGATCACGCAAATTGCGCCCTTGCATGCACGGACATCATGTGTGTGCTGGCACTGACATACTAATAATGTTTTCTCCATGTAGTTGGCAAAGGCATTTATGAGAAGATACTAACAATCAATCAAAGGCTACACCCTTTATTAAAGTTCCTATATAATTGGAATATTTAAATTATAGCTGCACTCAGTCCACTAAATGCTGTTCAATGCTCCCCCTAATGCTGGAAAACAAAATGTCATTTATTTCAAAACCCCTGTCAAGAGTCAGCTAGGAAACCTGTATGTTTAGCGGCACTCACTCTGTGCTGGCTGCTGCAGTAATAGCAGCTGAATTAGTGTTGATACCAGATGGTAGAGATGCACCAGCATTGTCCCATGGGCTAAAAAGCTCATTTTGATTAGTTTCATAGAATAGACACATCTGCCTGTTAAAGCTATCTCACCTGTGAAGAAACAGCTTTCTAGGCAAAATGAGTAAATGACTCACAACAGTACATTAAATATATATATGCTTTCCAGTCTTCAAGTTCAATTTTAGTTCCTTCTCATTCCCTGTATTATATTCCCTGTAGAAAGTGCTGCCTTAACTGAGGTTGTCAACGGCTCTTTAGGCCTCCTCACAGTATATCATGCTAGGGGTCCGAGTTCATCATTCTAGGAGTCAGGGCTGCCAGGTTGGATGCTTCTAAGCAGCTGAGATTTTTGAGGCAGGGTCTGGTGATGTCACATTACAAGGGTGACTCCAGAGTAGGGGTGGAGGAGGAGGCAGAAGCACCCCCCAGAAAAGTGGCACCCCACCTCTATTTCAGAAATCTAATATGTGGGACACAGCTTGCCCACTCATAAATGCACTTTGCCCCTTCTGTGCCCACCTCAAATTTCTTTCTGGTGCAACCACTTTGTCTCAAGACTGCCAACCCTTGAAAAATTGCGGGGGGGGGGGGAATCTGATGCTAGGGCAGAATAAAAGACCAGTGCTAAGGAGTAAAGGAGCTGAGCCCAGCAGAAGTCCCCAAATGACCTGAGATTAACCTTTGCCATCCATCTACCTGAGAAAAAGTGAAAAACTGGAGAAACATGATCATTTGGGGGAAACTGGAAACCCTATAATGGGTATATAACCTTTGTTGTCATGACTTCCTTTGTGGTAGCCAATACTTAGGGTACACCCCCTTGGGCTTTTCTGTCATTCCTAGTTCAATATTTTAGCACCAAAGTGGATAATTTTGAAACACTAGGCCACATACTGAATAGTGTCCCATGGGCAGCTTCTGCACTGCCTACGCTGAGGGCATTTAAAACAAAACTCTGTGAACACAATTGTGTGACAGACACTTCAGCAATTGTAAATAATGGCCGTAGTACCGTGCAACTGTGCTCATGCAATTTGTCAGCACTTGAACAAGATACTGCTGTGCAACTACAGCAATTTTGTTTGGAATGCCTGCAGCAGCAGGCAGTGTGGAAACTGTCTTATGGCAGCAAGCATGGCTTGTCCCCTTAGCTAAGCAGGGTCTGCCCTGCTTGCATAGGAATGGGAAACTTGATGTGTGAGCACTGTAAGATATACCGCTTAGGGAATGGAGCCACTCTGCGAATTGCATCTAGGTTCCAAGTTCCCTCCCTGGCATCTCCAAGGTAGGGCTGAGAGAATTCCTGTCTGTAACCTTGGAGAAGCCGCTGCCAGTCTGTGTAGACAATACTGAGCTAGATAGACCTATGGTCTGACTCAGTGGGCCACTTCTTCCTATGTGGGCCACTTCCTGAAAAGCTGGTATTTCCTGTGGTACAACAGTATGCAGACAATCCAGTCTGGATCCCTCTCACCATGTTCCTTCCTACTGTGCAGATGATGGGAACCAACATGCTTGTAGCAAATATTTCATCAGGAAAACAACTGTATTTTACATCTGGAACCTTACACCTGATAAAAAATAAATACAAAATATATCGAAATAATAAAAGTTAAATAAATGAGAACATTGCTTTCAAGTTATGGACAGATAACAGCTAAATATGGGCAGATTTGGGTTGTTCTTAAAAAAATAAAAATTGTACACATGTTTTAAATTAAAACATGCACTTTTGATAATGGCTACCATTAGTGAAGCAATTCAAGAGGAATCAATCATAAATGAATTATATGCATAAGCCAAAACTAGCGCTGTGCCAACAATTCTCTTCCAGGAATCTTGATTTTTTGGTCATGCTTTTTTCCTCAGAAACCCCCCAATGAATGGTGCTGCACCACCACATATCATGGAGGGCAGTATTTTATGCAAAAAAAATGGCAGCTGTCAATCAGCAACTACCAGGAGTGCCACCATTGCTGGCAGTGAGTCATGAAAATCACTGAAGTTCCCAACTCCAAATTCACTTCCTGTGGATGGGGTAGGAAAATGAATGAGGTCGTTTCAGCATACTCTTGGAAAGCTATCGGATACCTGCTCACCTGAGGGTATTTGGCTACTTCTTTTTACACAAACCGTTGAAAGTCTTGACTAAAACACAGGGCACATTTGCCACTACAAGACCTCTATGGGCTATTTATTCTCCAAAACATGGATCATACAAGAGGATAAATCCTATGTACAGGTCTGTGAACACCACTCACTTTGTGAGGGTCTTCCCAATCTTACCCAGGGCCATCTCCTCTTCAGACCATTAATGTTATTTGAATATCATGGCTCATGGGGTTATTATTGTGTGCCTGCCAAACGACATCAGTCTAGAGCACAGCTGCTCAACTTTGGCCCTCCTGAAGATGTTGGCCTACAACTCCCATAATCCCAGGCTATTGGCCACTGTGGCTGGGGATTATGGGAGTTGTAGTCCAAAAACATCTGGGAGGCCCAAGTTGAGCAGGCATGATCTAGAGCAATTAAACCACAAAAGACATTTTATTGGTAAAAATAGAGGGATAAATGGTATTAATAAATACAGGCAATTTAGAAAAGAAAATTAATTTTTTAAAAAAATAATTTTTTACATTGGTTCTCCATTGTCAAGATTTGCTCAGCCAGCTATAAATCTT
Organism: Hemicordylus capensis; assembly: GCF_027244095.1. Classification (NCBI taxonomy): domain Eukaryota; kingdom Metazoa; phylum Chordata; class Lepidosauria; order Squamata; family Cordylidae; genus Hemicordylus; species Hemicordylus capensis. Next base: position 97,199,713 of record NC_069662.1, on the reverse strand, counting down.
AGGAAGTCACTAGGTTAAGATTAAACATACTTGCATCTTGATATGAAATACGATGTTTCCCTAGGTTGGGTGATTTTTCTTACACACATTCATACATACATTCATAGACAAGCACACAAAAATGTCTCTTTAAAAACAAGTATTTAGAGCAACATTTTTGTTAACATTTCTTAACATTTTTGCAAACTCACAAGATCAAGTATTATCCAAAGATCCCACTCCCCCCACCCCATTTATATATTTTCCTAAGGCTACCATAAAAATAAGAAGGAAAAAAAAGACTCAAGATAGTTATTTTCAAGAGAGTTATTTTGGCTCATCATGAAACAAATTAAATTCAGTGCAGCAAAGATTTTCCATGGACCACCCAGACCTACCTCATGGAACCCGGGGGGGTGGGGGTCCATGGATCCCAGGTTAAGAACCCCTGCTTTAGAGGCCTTTGCTGCGAGACACTTGGCTAGTCAAGCCTTGTGGTTGGGACTTGAAGATTTGGGACCAGCCAAATTAGGAAGTTACTTTTGTTAATGGCTTTTTTGTTAATGACAAATGGAACGGGAAAGAAATAACCATCACGTCAGAAATGTTTTCACTTAGTTGGCCATTTATCAGATGGGCAAGTTGTGTACTATGCTGGAAGAGGCAATAGGAATGAGACAGCCCCATGGAGGCAGACTTGCTATTTACAGGAATGTGAATAAATCTCCCTTCTTCTCATGGCAATCTTTGGGCCATTTTCCAAGGGATGGATGGATAGATAGATAGATAGATAGACAGATAGATACTACTGAAAAATATCCAAGGAGCTTTTCTTGTCATAGTAGCATCTATTGTGTGGCATGCAAGCACAACAATTTGGCAAGCATGGCAGAAATACATAGCAACAACATTTCCTAACCGTATTGTTAGTTTCTGTTGCCAGGTGGGGGTGACTATAGTAGTATTTATCAATGTTATATCTGCATGCCTTCTGAAATGCAACAATACAATTAAATATTTAATTAAATATTTACACTTTACAACACAACTCACGAATCATTTTCCTTTGTTATTTTTATTTAGATTTTATTCTACTGTCATTAAAATGTCTCCGGAAACAAATCAGTCAACAGCAATTATAGTTGTGCAAAAACTCTTCTGTGTTCCAGCTTCAGATTCAAATGCTGATCAGCTCAGAGAAGTTGTACATTTATCTTGGTAACATGAAAGTGATTTCAGTCTCTACGTAAATGAACACAAATGGCTAGGAAAGCACTGTTTCTGTGACACATGGCAGGTACTAAACAAAGCAATAGAAGACTTTGGATTAGTTATTTAAAATTACCTAAGAGAAGGTGTTCTTTCCTGCAAGCTTCATATCTGTCCAGGAGTTCTCAAAAAAAAAAAAAAGGCTGAACAAAATTGTGCAGTGGCTGAAGCATAAAAATATTTGCAAAACTGATACAAGGTCATATCCACTTGAAAAAATAAATAGCACAGGATCAACCATGCAAATTAATTCTGTAATCCTTGTTAGAAAAAACAGCTATGAATAGCAAAAAGAAGACATTAACCTGATCAGAGGTCTGCTCCTCACTTCAGGAACAAATTGCTAACAAACAGCTGGAAAATCCCAGTTACAGAGAGGAAAAAAGCTCTCGCCACTATTAATAACAAAGAGCAATTAAAATTCATTTCAAGCTTTCTCAGTATAGCAAAACAACTCTTATCCCCTCCCTTTGAATTTCTTATGCTGCATCTGCTCAGATTCAACTTTTATCTCTAAATGGTTAATCCTTCACCCTGGAAGTCTAGCTTTTGCAAAAATAGAGATGCGAAGTCTGCTTATAGAAAACATGTACGTCATATTCCATCCTCCCACTCGGAGAGGCTATGGATGTTTGGAGATGTGCATACTGTTCAAGGCAGAATACTGCAAAAGGGGTGGGGAAGCATCTGATAAGCAACCCGTTCAACAAATGCAAACCCTGACCCTGAGATACATTCTCTTGTTGAAATAATTCAGGAACCTCCTAATTCCTCCAAAGTTAGGGTGTGACTCTCACAAGAGGACAGCATTTCCACGAGAGGATACTATCATAGTCCAGCAACCCTGTGTGACCGAGTGCTCTCTGGGGTTCGGCTGAGCTGGCTATAGGTTCAGAATTTTGCTATAATTGAAGCCATTTCAGCCCTTGCTTGGAAGATCAAAGAGTGAAGAACAGCAAGCAGTTCTCCTTATCATACCTGCCCCGGTAAATGCTAGGAATATCTAAGCGTGAAAAGAGTACATAGTATATACAGTCTATATATCATGATTTAATTTTACAGTGTGCATTTTATATGCAAATATGCATATAAGCATGCCGTTATGGGCACAGTAATTTTACTTCTCCTCCCAGCAAACACAGCTAATGTTTTCAATGTTTTATGCAGTTTGCAAGTGGAATATGATTTGAAAGGCTGCAGAGCCACCTGGGAACTGTTATTTTTGCTTATTTATTTATTTCTCCCCCATGAGCCACTAATTGGAAAAGTGGTGCATTTAAATGCACATCTTTCTCCAGCAGTGCTATGTGAGCAAGGCACGTTCAACCAGGAACCACATGCTAGAAATTCTGATTTTTGCAAACTGCCCAGCAGCCTAAAAAGACAGAGGCCAGTTTACTGCTGAAGATCAGGATGAAACAAACAATATCCAAAGCCTTCACAAATTATACAAATGAGGTTTTTAATCCCAGTATGCCGAGCCAAAAGGGGTTAGAAGCCTGGACATGCATACAAATAGATTGTGGATGTTCAAATGCAGTTTGAGGACAAGGAAAAACAAAACCAGTGGCTGTTGCCCAATACAATTCATGTCCGTTTTTGGGACTAGGGATGTGCATGAATATAAAATTGTGATTCATTTTTCATTCAAATCAAAACCTTCTGATTCGGACTAGATCGGATTCAAATTGAATCCAAATTGATTTTACCTGTGCTGTGGGGGCGGGGAGCCTCATTTAACTGACTTTAGAAATGAAAACAAAGAGGTGCTGGGGTACCCCAAAACTACCTTTATTATGCAGATTCCACAACGGGAGAGAGGCAGCGAACTGACCCCCCCCTTGAGAAGAAGACACATGGAGGTGCCTTTGAACCACTCCTGGCGCCTTGGAGTGGTAACTGCAGAGTCCATGGTGGGGTGGGGGTGGCGACCAGATCCTCCATCCCCCTGCAGCTGCAGGCCACTTCTCTGATGAAAAAGAGGTGCACAAAGGCACCTTGTTTCAGCTGCTCCTGGCAGGAGTGGTAAACACTGGTGGCAGCGGGGGGAAGCAGCAACTAGACCAACCATCACTCCCCGCCATCCCTTCCCGACCTGGCCAGCCGCTCAAGTCACACTGACTAACATGGATTGCCAGGTTAAGTAGCCTCCTTTAAATGGCCCCTGTACAGGCATGGGGAGGCCATTTAAAGAGATAGCCCAGTGTTATTTTAGCTAGAACAAAAAGCTAAAAGAACACCTAGCTATTTCTTGAGATGGCCTCCTTGCACCAGCACAGAGGCCATTTAAAGGAGGCTGCTTAGCCCTGAAGAGCTCCAAAATAAAGAACGCATTGTAAGACCTTAATAAAATCACACACATCACACACTCCACCATGTGAAATTGTTAATTCTCTATTACATGCACTTCAATCAGGTTTCAAAACATTTATTTTTATTTTATTTTTAAAATAGATAATTCTGTTATTTAAAAAGTATACACAAACAGAAATTCGTGACATTACAAAATGACAATACTCTTAAATTCTTGACAGACACAGACAAAAAAACCCCCTCAAAATTATAATTAACTGTATTATCAACCAAACAAATATTCAACCTTCAAGTATTCAAAGATATTTCTGTTTTCCCTTAACTGATCAAACTCACAATAATTGTATCATGACTTCATGCAAAATTGGTAATATTGTTTTGCTCCAGTTTTCTTGACTATGTTGGTTATTCCAAAACCTCCTGAATTTATTTCAGTCACTTTCAATGTAGACAAAACTAGCTTCCACATTTTTCATTTTAATAACTGCACTTATTTTCTCCATCAGCATAACCCACCATATCTTTCATTGCCACTCCTCCACAATTCCCATTCTTCATGATATTTTTTGCAGTATGACTCACAGGGCTGAAGGCTGCTTTTGAGAGGCCTACAATGTGAAGCCACCCTGCTGTCATTGTGTGTGCTGTTTTCAGTGGCCCTTGACCAGCCCCAAGTCCAAAAAAAAGAAGGAACAAACTGCATTCCTTATTAACACTACATTTCAATCCTAAATATGGAGCTGTTCCTTGAAATAGGGTACAGGTGGCAAGCCTACTTGGAACACATACAGTTCCTATGAGGGATGGCTTGTTCGTATGTGCAGGTTGGTGTTTGTAAGTTGGGGGCCATTGATTGAATATGTTGTTGAGCTTTGTTTGCAAGTATGAAACATTCATAAGTCAGGTGTTTATAAGTCGGGGAGTGCCTGTACTACAGAAATGAGAACACCGAAGAGAAGTAGAGGCACTCCTGTTGTGCTTTAAATACCCTGCATCCTCCATTAAGCAAAATTGAAGCAACTCATTTCTGACACAAAGGTTTTCCACTATCACGTCTAGCTTGCCCCATGTAGTTGCCAAGCTGGTAAAGAAATCTGGTGCCAAACTGCACCCCTCCCCCCACCACCCTGCAAGAAACTAAACCATTAAAACCTTCTTATGGCTGAAATATTTTGGTGGACTCAACCCCTCTCCCCAGACAACATATTAAATTTAGTTCTGGTCCGTAAGACATCAATTATGGAAAATATTTAAGAAAATCTATATGCAAATCAACCAGCAGTTAATAAGAATAATTAATATGAATAAGAAACTTAATAGCTCAAATGAAGTTTTAAGGAGGATGAGACAAGCAGGTAAGGGAGCCAAGTAAAAGACCAGGAAGAATGAGAAAGGAGTTCCTAGTGACAATGACTGTGTTGGAGATACATAGGAAGCCGCCTTATACAGAGTCAGAGCATTGGTCTATCTAGCTCAGCATTGTGTGAGTGACTCTCCAAAGTTTCGGGCAGGAGTCTTTCCCTGCCCTAGAGATGCTGCCAGGGATTGAACCTGGGACCTTCTGCATAAAAACCAGATGCTCTACCACTGAGATGTCCCATCCCAGCGATGTCCCATCCCAAGAGAAAAGCTTCAGAAAAGCTTTTCCAACAGAAAAACCCCAAAGGGAGCTCCTTGATCCGGAGTAGTTACTAACTGGCCACTTTGAAAAGAGGTCAGGCTGGCAACTACCCTTATTGAATGAGCTCCCTCCAGCAGGACCAAAGGTGCCCATTGAGCAACTGCACAAACATACAAGAAAGGAACACAGACACGGAAGTGGAAGCATGGGCAACAATAGAAATTTCGTCAGAAAAGTTATCAAACCTCAATCATTGCTTACTGACTTCTGCAGCATTCCCATTTTATAATGTGCTTTGGTTAGCCTCAGGCTTTATGAAGGACTGGATCTTGACCTCATTATTATCCTATTGTTGCCCTGAAGGCAGAGAATTTATTTATTATTCATTTGAAATATTTATATTCCGCCCCTCCAGTACACTACTGCTCAGGGTGGCTCACAACATAATAAAAAGATACAAGGGAAAGTAAGACTAATAAAGTTAACCAAATTCAAGTTAAACAAGTTAAAAGACCAAGCTAAAGCCAAATTTAAAATTACATTTTAAAACTGAGAACTATAAAAAATAAACAACCTACCAGATATAAACAGAGATTAAACATTAAAACCCCTCTTTAAAAGGATGTTTTCAATTTCTAAAAAACACTGAGGGAGGGAGCATAGAGAAGCTAATCAGGGAGGGTGTTCCAAAGCTGAGGGGCCACAACCCAAAAAGCCCTGTCTCTAGTCCCCACCAACCAGATCTCTGTTAGTGGTGGAGCCATTAAGTAGGGCCTGAGATGCTGAGCGGAGAGCCCAGGCTGGTTTGTATGGGTGATGTGGTCCGACAGATCCGAGAAACCATTGCAGGGAAGATTGCCACCTTTTCCTGGCATGACTTCCACATCTTTAACAGAAGCATAATATTCAGAAATTCAACAGATGAAACTTTTACCATCACTGCACCTGCTGAATTGGTGCCTATATGGCAATCATGAAAGCCGTGAGAGTTCTGCCAGAAAAAAATATTGGGCCTCAATCCCAAAAACATTCCATTCACTCATTCAATTTATATACCTTCCTTCCTAAAGTGGCTCAGGGCAGCTTAAATTAAAATCAAAAACACATCATGAAACAATTAAAATAAAAATTAAATCAAATTAAAACTCATTGAAAATTGAAACTAGATATCATTAAAAGCCAGGCTAAAAAGATGGATCTTTAAAGCTCTCCTGAAGGCCTCCAAATAAGATTTTCTCTAATAATAGTGCTCTTAATTTACTGGCATTTACATAAGCAAGGCTGAGTTGAGGAATATATTCCAGGTGCTAATCTATGAATAGTCAATAAATAATAAAATAATACTAGTGTTCAAAAGGCAGCCTTCGTCACTGAAGAAAACAGTTGCTTAATTGAGCAGCCAAAGTGAACACTGCCACTTTAACAGTTATGATGTTTATAACAACTATGGTGTCCTTCGGGGTGTAGCTATAATTGAGTGGATGGGTTCAAAGAACATGGGTCACCTAGCTCCACCCCTCCCTATTTTCTTAATTATTTCCCTCACTCCGAGGGACCACAGGGGAGATGGGCGAACATGGGCCCCCTCTCCCCTAGCTAAGCCCCTGGTGTCCTTTGATCTGCACTCTCCTTGTTTTGGGAAATCTTGAACTCCTCCTTACCTTGTGTGGGATGATGGTTTTAGCGTGCAGTGCTAGAACAAGGGCAAGGATAGATCAAGGGATCTAAAAGGTGCTACTTAAGATACTAGTACTGGATCCAGTGCTGTGCCACTTTGCTGCAGATAGGATCAAGCTGCTTTATATAATTAGTGGGGATGGTTGCCACTTTCCACCATTTCTGTCTTCAATAACAGCCTGACACAAAAAAATTCAGATTTCCATATATTGAGCTGCTGTTAAAGGCACAAGAGGGGTTAGGCAAAAAAAGATGACATCCATAGTTCTAATTTTCTGTTAGATAATGAGACACATAAAATTACCATGCCAATGTTTCATCGCCACTTAAATCTATTAGAGATGTAACCTGTTAGGGCTTGGAATCAACCCACAGTCAAGGATTTTGTAGCTTGTTTTGGTTAGCTGTAAGGCAAGCAGTCTAAATAGCTGACTATGTAAAGAGAGCTGAAATGCTTGATACTATAGTGATAATCTGCATTAAGCATATTCAGTACATTTATTCTGATTAATTCAGAAAGACTGAGCAATTCAAGCAGTGGTAGGGCAAACAAGAGATCCTTACTCTATCCCCAGCTGTTCACAAGTACAACATTGCACATTACTCATGCAATCCTTTCTTCATAATTCCCTTTGTGCAAAAGCTAGCCTCCTCTAGCCAAAACACTAGCAATGTGACTGCTATTTTTATGATGGATGCTTTCATGCATTAAAAAAAAATAAAAAATTAGGGGTATGGGCCCACACCTGTTAGTTCCTTTGCTTGGGTTTTAATGATTTCTTTTTCAGAAATACACAGATGCTAGAGAGATTACTGTTTGTGCTCTCATTGCCAAGGCCACATTTTTATAAAATTGCTCCTGGCTAATGTGATCAAAAAAGCTTCCTGTGGCCTACAAAGAGTAGTTTGTGTGGCTGGCCTGAAGCTTTTAGCTTTAATCCCCAGAGTTTATAAACAGGATTGCAACATTCACATCTCAGCATGACCTGGGGTACCTGGCAGCTCAAACAGAGTAAGGAATCCAAGCAAAAAAAAAGCTCCCAGCATCATTCCCAGATGAAGTCTTGCCGAAGATCATTTATACTCAATATTTTTTTCTGGTCTTGAACTGTAATAATAAACTTACTTACTCACAAAGGCTTCCTGATTATACTATAACAGCCATAAATATGATAGATAGGGGTGTGTCTGAAAGGAGGGCTTGCAATGATCCTGGGATTCTGTGTATGCTCTGTGCACAGGCACACTTTGCACCCGCATGGATACCTTTTGAAGTGCAGGCAAGCCACCTGGGATCATGGAGAGAGGACAGATTGTGCCCACAACATACCAATATCCCCAAGTGAAGCACTTTACTTTCCCTGTGAATTATTAGCCACTCACAAGGTTGATACAAGACAGTGAGGCTATTCACATGGGCAGCCAAGCCCAGGCTTGGACAGCCCAGCCTAGATTTGGTGGTCCATGTTCCCCACCGCGATCAAGCCCAATCCAGGCACTGCCTCAGTGCCAATCCCAGAAATTTATCCCAGGCTTTAACCTTGGTTTAAGGGTGCAAGTGTGCCCTTAATCCCAGTTTTGGAGTTGTTCAGGCAGCCCATGCACACACAGAGCCAGGCAGCAAGAGCTCCCAGCTGGGGGAGGGTCCCTCAGTGCACTGTGCTCCTGGCATGGTGCACTGAGGGATGCCGGAGGACTTCCTCCTCTGGCTCCCTGCTCTGCCACTCGCTGCGCCACTGACTGTGTATTGGGCGGGTGGCAGAGCCTGCAGCCCAAGAGAGATCATATGCGGGGAGGCAGGCAGGAGCCTGCGTCCCTGCCAGCTGCCCACTGTGCCTGCAGTTCTGGTCATGTGTACAACCTTATTTTGTGGCCAAAGCTGAAGGACAAGATGGCGCCCTCTTGACCAGTACTAGGTGTTGCAGGCTCTGGAGCAAAGTCCTGCAATGGGCTCTTTTGGAGTATTGTACACTCCTGTTCCATCCCCATAGAGTGCTCTGCCTCAAAGCTTCCCTCCCCCAAGTCCCGCACATTGTGCTGCCCCTTCCTCACCTTACCTGAATGGGGAAGGAGGAGAAAACTATGGTGCTGGGTGGCCACAACAGACTGACTGCCTAGTAGTGCCTCCTTCCTCCCATACGCCCCCCCTCCCGAGTGCATGGGAGGAGGTAGCAGGCCCCAGTCAGGGCCACCTCTAGCTTTTATAGGGCCTGGGGCAAATATACTTTGGAGGGGCCCAGATTAAACAATATGGTATGTCATTACCAACAGCAAGGTGGATGGACTCCATTACAACAGCAATGCATGCACCACCGAGAGACCTTAAAGGCCAAGTTGAAGTCAGATTATCCTGGAGTGAATCTATCTATGTGGTCACTAAGTGTCGACACCAACTTGAAGGCACTTAATCAATCAATCAATCAAATGCCATTTTAGCCAATCTTGATAACTTTTGGCTTAAATATTGGTTTAAAAAAATCACATTGGGTGGTGGGTGTCCATATAATGGAGAAAAATACATAATTAATGGATTACATAAAAATATTAATAGTCTTAATTAACATCTATATTCTTGATTAAAACCCATAATCCAAGGGAAGAATAGCTTACAATTTCATTTAAACTTATTTATCCTCAGTAACATGCGATCAGTCTTTTTAAAAATTCAGAATATCATGTCTCAATCTCAACTTCTAAAGAGCCATATTAGGTCTCTTTAAGATTTGTTATTATTTTATTTTTTATAAAAGTCCTCTAGATATTAACAAACAGATCAACTATTTTTCTCTTGTAGAGAAATTGGTGATTGCAAGAACTTTGCAAATAAGAGCTTTACAGTGGCAAGGGAGTCATGTGTCCAAGGGATGGGAGAAGAATCCGTACAGGTAAAGCACTTCACCAAGGAGGATCTCATGTTAATACTAGTACTGAACTTCCATGTTTTTTAAAGGGAAAAAAGAAGAACACTCTAACTGAAATATTTTATATCTTGTCTATAAAAGATGTAAATAGACATTGAAATATAAATGTGGTTGCTGAGATCCATATTGATTTGAGATTAATGTTCCTTTTGTATTAATGGGACAGCAAATTTATTGTGCTAGCAAAATTGATTTTAAGGAAATTAGGTGGCTAACTTTCTAATCCTCAGTAAGCCAGTTCTATTCCAAAATAAGATCTAGAGTAATTTCAGAAAGACAAGCAGTTTTCTTGCTTTTTAAAAACATTATTATGTAGAACATTTTCCTCACAGTATAATTTTGCATCAGAATCTTACTTAGGAGGCATCAATGATGTTGATGTAAAGCTTGGATAGTGCATCTTGGGCAGTCTTTTGCTTTGTTTAATGCAATTTCCATGACTGCAAAAGTCATGGATTATAATTGCAAAAGTCAGTTAAACGTTTTGGAATAACTTCAGATCCAACAGAAGCAACATTAGTTTTCATGATATGAGAGGCAAATTATGTTTGTGCTGACATGAAATTAAGTTAAAACACAGTTGGCTGACTTAGCTAAACTGAATCATATGGACATCAGTAAATATTGCAATCTAACAGATGTAAATGTAACCCATGTTGTTGTCATCACTTTTATATGCAGCAGTACTATAGTTGTAAAGGTGGAGGGTGGAAGTAGGAACAAGTATGTGTGCAGCTTCCAGTAGAGGATGTAAAAACTGTCTGCTGCCTCCTTCTCTTCCTCTATTAATTGTTGGAACATTCCCAGTAAGGAGTACTCCAAGGGTGAGAAGATTTCCTTGCTCTCAGAATCCCAGGAGTTTGGTCCAGCACCAAACAGAAAGAAGCTCTCCTGAAAAGAGGCTGAGAAGGCCTGCAGATATTAGTGTTGATAGGCCTTCTTTTAGTTATTAGTTAGCAGGACTCAGTCATCCAGGAGCTGATATCCAGACTAACATGTTGCATGCAGATTATTGATTCTCACATGCAGTGGGGGAGAGGAGGTTTCTCGTTGATCCTCCTCCTTCAAGGGAAACAGCAGGAAGTGGGAGATTTGGGGTGGGCGAGGAGAAAGAAATAGGCAAGATTGGGAGATGTCAGAGTAGTAGAAGGAGATCAGCAGGGTTCAGGATATTGGCGAGGCAGGTGGGGAAATGTGTATTGATGGGTAGTGGGGAAACTGTTGTATTGTTGAGTGATGTGGGTGGAGGGGAGGGATTGGGGGTGGGGCACTGGTGAATGCCAAAGAGTAGAAGGCAGTTCCTCATCGTAATGCGTCAGATAGCAGAGGGGCTTGGGCCAGACCTGATCACCCCAAAAGCTGTAAATATAGAGGGTGGAGTCAAGATTTTATTTTGGACTGATTCAGATAAGCGAAGGATTCTGTTACACTCAGAAATGTGCACACTTTCAATGTGCATGTTGTCATGCTACTCGGGCGGCCTGCAATAGCAAATAGCGGCACAGGTTGGAAGGTGAGGCCAACTAGGAGGAAGAAGGGAAGTGACAGAGCCAGTGGGGCAGGGGGTGGGGGTCGGTAAAGCAGACAGAGTGGTAAGCATCTGACTCAGTTGCACTGCCTCTAACCCTAATAGAACAATAGTATCTGTTTCTTAACCTTCGTATAACTTAAAGATTATGAGAAAAGTCTTCTGGTATTTGAAATCTGCTTCTGGGCAGACAGATAAATTTACTCCTGCTTGTCATTTTCTGGTACAATCTTATGCTTTACAGATACTGTAAGACCAAAGACATGTTTCTTTATATTCTCGATAAATTACTTTTTCTCTTTTGATAACTTCTGAAGGAAAAGGAGGAGGGAGGCCAAGCGGATAGAAAAAGAAAAATGAAAAAATAGGAAAAAATGTGCATGCGCTCTCTCTCTCTCTCTTATATCTATATCTATATCTCCAATGGCGGAGAACAAAGAACTGAGGGAAATCAGTAGCTGCACCACAGAGGGGTGGAGCTCCCACCAAAACTACAGCAGGAACCAAGAACTCTAGAAGGTTCCAAACAGGGCTTCCACCACACTGTTGGTGTGAACCAATGAAGATCATAATGAGTTTGATGGGGCTGAGTACTGAGCAAGGATCTGAGAATGGCCTAGCTAGCAAATGCAGGGCCAGTTCTCCAGTGATTAATTTCTCTGATGGAAAAGGCTTGAAGCCTGCACACAAAATATTGCAATCATGGATGTACCCACCATCACAGGGAGGGCTCTTCCCTCTTCAGACAAGCCCCGTTGAAACTGAGAGTGGCAGGGGATGCAGGTAACTGACTCAGCATGGGCGGGACTTCTCCTCTGCCCCACTGTACACGGCTACAGCGGAGCTTTTAAATAATGTCTAAAGGAGGCTATAAAAGCATGACAAGTAGATCAGAAAGTGAGGGAAAGGCGGAAAGGAATGTATACAATATTTATTTATTTAGAATATGTGTACTCCCCCCCTCCTGTACACTACTGCTCGAGGTGGCAGAGATACAATACAGAGATGTTTTATGTCCTTCAACTAAAAAAAGAGAGTAGATTTTTAAATATTAGTTGTATAATTTCTAGAAGGAGAAACTGTAAGAAAAGCAGAAGAAATTCTACAACCAAATAAATAAAAAATTGCTACCCTTGGCTTTTAATTCTCTACACTTAAAAACGTAGTAAAAAGATTGCATACAAAGCATGTACCTAACATTTTATCAGCATAACCTTAACTTGATTTTAAGCTCCATTATTATTAATAAATGACTGCAAAGCACCAATGCATTAACATAGCTGGAGAAAACCAGCAGCAAAGTGCTTAACTGGAGCTTATCCTTGCAAAACATGAGCAGTAAAAAAGCAAAAACTCTCAGCCTTGGGAGAGACTTATGTGAGCCTCAGCATTTCACAGAAGTTTGACAGTCCCATTCATCCATCAAGTGGATACTAACAGGCTCCATCCTCCATCAGAACAAATACTGTATGCAGACATTACATAAATGTGAAGTAAGCACTTACTCAACAACCAGCTGTAAAAGCTAAAGTCATATATTCACTAGGGATGTGCAAATAGGTTAGGATCCAAATTGGTTAGAAGTTAAACTGGTTCAGTTCGAAGGTTTGGGGTTGAGCTGAAGCACCCCCGGTTCGGTTTGACCACAGACTGACCCCCCCATCCCATTTGGGAGGTTCACTAACCTTTTTAACGTGTTTTTTTTTTAAACCTTAACCCCTCCAGAAAGGTTCTCCAAGGTGGCGGGGGGGGGCTGTGGAGGTTTCCCTCTCCCCAATGGGCTTTCTTTCTTCAAAAACAGCCCCATTTGGCCTTTCCTCCAGCATGGTGGCCATTTTGGAGGCCACCACACCTGTGCAATGGACCTCTGCATGACCTGGGTCAGTGGGGGGGGTGTTTCAAGGGAGTGCTGGACCCAACTGGCCCATTTTGGGTCCGATTTGGACTCAAACCAAACCAGACTAGCTGGTTCCATGCACACCCCTAATGTTCACCGCTGGGATGGGAAAAATTGTAACTAATACACACAGAAATTTAGCATTTCCTAATCAGTTACAGCTTAATGTCGCTGATAGGCAAGACTTTAGAAACTTGTGATAGTACTTAGATCCATTGTGATCCGTGTTTGTGGCATATTATGTTACTGTAGTTCAGTTGTGAGCTGCCTTGAGTATACTCAAAGAAAGGCAGCAAAAAACAACAAAAACCTCACTGAAATAAGTGAACAAGAAATAAATCCAAGCATCAGAGTCAATTCAAACATGCGTCATGATTTGAAAGCACATATCAGAAAGAAGGATCTTATATCTGAATGATCCTCCTGCAAAATTGCCTTATGGGTGGGGGGGAAGATGAGGTATATATGAGGTGTTGCAGGTTGATTTTAACCTAGGAAAGCACTTAACATTGAGATTTAAGCAGCCACATTATACTCTTATTGCCAAATATTTCTAAATAGAAATTGTGTTGCTTGCACTGTCTTATTGTTCTTAGAACCGACAGCATGGTGCTTTGGTATTCACTGAAGTTTGATATTTCCAGCAGCTTAGGACTTATTCATACAACAAACATTTACTGTCATGCCAAGATGCTGATTACGTGAATTGGCATTGCCAATGGCTGCATGCTGAAGTGGTATATGATTGAATCAGTAGGCACTCAGCTCTACTCTCAATCCATATTTACTCTTTGCCTACAACCCACATTTGGAAACTTTGTGATGGGTCAAGTTTTGATCTCGGCACGTGCTGAAGCAATCACTCAACAGCTTTAGTTGGATCCACTCTAGTGGGTCCATTCAACCCACAACTTACCATATCGTGTTGGGTGACTGTCAAGTCAGCCCTCCATTTGATACATTGTTTGGTACAAAGCAGGGGTGTAAACAGGAATGTCGACATGGATTTCAAGTCATGGATTTGGTAGCATTTCCACCTTTACAATATTTATCTACCAAAAACATGCATTATGCATTTGTCACTAATGTATCCAGGCACTTTGGACTAAAAGCTTGCTGTGGGAATAGATTTAGACTTTTCAATGCTACTAAATCCACTGAAGTGATCAACCTTGTTTTTTCATGCCCAAATGAACTGCCAAAGAGCATTCCCAGCACTTGGCAGCCTGTGTGGCATTAATGGATGTGTAGGTGAATGAGCACTTGATGGTAAGGTTGCAGACTGTTGGTGAGTAGTAGTTTTCATTTCATTTCATTTAAGCAAGGAAGAGCCTTCTTCCTTGGGATTACTTAATAATTTCCCCAAGATTTTCCCACTTCTCAATGGAACTTTAGCTGGGAGTTGTAGCAGGAGGTTTTGTCTTTGGTTCACAAGGTGTTCACCCTCTGTCATTCTTTTGTGGGGCCTATATAACATTAATTATCCCTGCCCATTCCTACAGTACAAGCAATGGACAAAAGCTTTTTCTCTTTGCCTCCACCACAGTATGTAGGAAGCTCTTTCTGCTGCACAGTCTGCTCAGGGCCTAGGCAAATGTGTGTAATAAAAACCTAACTAAACAGTTTCTTCTTTTAGGCAAGACAGCTTTAGGAGTGGGGAGGTGAAGCAAATCAGGGGGGGAAATGATGTTTTGCAAGACAGACAAACATCTGGAACCCTGAGAAGGGGAGAGCTAATGGAGTGGAAAGAGCTGCAAAAGAAAAGTGGGAAAACATTAAGCAAACCTCCCTCCACGTGCTTCTCCACTGCAAATCTCCCCTTTTGATGGTAGGGGTGTGCAAACAGGTTCAAATCTGAACTGGTTTGGTTGAAAGGTTCTAGCTCGGACCAAACCTGGCACTGATCTTGCAGTGCTGGTCTGAGTTCAAACCAAATCAAACTCAGTTCAATTTGAACCAGTTCAAAGGTTCTAGCCTCCATTTTGGCCACCGGACACCGGTGGCCATTTTGTGAAACTTGTGTCACTTTGATTGGCTGAGCTCCTGCTTCCCTGATTGGCCAGATGTGTCTGGCCCTTTGGTAGGCTTGGGAAGGTTGCCAGTCATGGAGAACTGTAACCCTATTGGCCAAGGGCAGGGGGTCCAAAGGAGGGAGATTCAACTAATATTCAAAGGCAAGCCTGGGCCTTGCAAAATCCCTCTTCGGCTGAGACTGGAGAGAGTGAGCTGTTGCCTGCCCTGCACCTGCAGTGGAGAGTCTGTCTGATGGTATTTTGCATGCTCTCTGTATGTGTAATCTGGACTTCTGTGTGAATGACATAAAGGCTTCTCATCCATGGGATCAAATTATAATGAGGTCGTGCACATGGCCATGAGAGGGGAAGGGAGGGCAGTGGGTGGGGGGAGAGGCAGGGATGAACCTCCTTCCCCCCAGACAATCAGTACACTCATCTTTGGTACGCAACTGCATGCCCATACTGGAGGCCAGTAAAACGAGTTCCAGACTCCAGGAATCCCATAATGCATCGTGTGAGCAGCATGGTGCATTGGGGATTCATAAGAACACCCTTGCTGGATTAGGCCCATGGCCTATCTAGTCCAGCATCCTGTTTCACACAGTGGCCCACCAAATGTCTCTGAGAAGCCCACAGGCAAGAAGTGAGGTCATGCCCTCTCTGTTGCTGTTGCTCCCCTGCAACTGGTATGTAGAGTTATCTTACCTCTGAGGCTGGAGGTGGCCTATAGTCACCAGGCCAGTAGACATTGATAGAACTGTCCTCTGTGAATTTGTCTAAGCGCCCTTTAAAGTCATCCAAGCTAGTGGCCATGACCACATTTCCTGGCAGATAATTCCACAGATTAATTATGTGCTGTGTGAAAAAGTACTTCCTTTGGTTTTCCTGGCCTTCAGTTTCATGGGATGACCCCTGGTTCAAGTGTTGTGAGAGAAGTAGAAAAATTTATCTCTGCCCACTCTCTCTACTATATGCATAATTTTACACACCTGTCTCATGTCTCTCCATACTCACCTCTTTTCCAAACTAAAAAAACCATACCAACCATTACACACACACATCTCTAGTCTCTTGAATTGTATATTTGGGGTTTTCCTCCTGTTTGGAGGAAAGTTTGGGGTTTTAACTGAACTTAAAACATTGTGTGTGATATATTTAGAATAAGTTTTAAATAGGGTTTCAATCTGTGTAGCTTTAGAATTTAAATATAGATCCCCATTAGCTAGGTGCCAACCACCTGCATGGGTTGCTAACCCACGAGGTACTGGGTTTTGTTGTTTCTGAGGTGTTGAGTGTAGATTCTCTGGTAGCATATGAGAGTTTCAATGACAAACCATGAATCCACTCTCATTTGCTACCAAAGAATCTACACTCAAAACACCTCAGCAACAACAAAACCCAGTACCCCATGAGTTAGCAACCCATGGGGGTGGTTGGAACCCCCTGTGCTCTATACCACCACTCTCTCTGGGCTACACCAAGTGGAGTTATGGGGCTGCTGAAACCTCCATTCTTCCCTATGGAGAAAAACCTTAAAGATGTGTAAACTTCAAAAATCACTTAAAAATCAGGCCTTTGCCCAATTCCTTTAAAATAATTCTGGTAGCTTTCTTGCCCCCACTAGGCACTACCACCAACCACACTCCGGGCCACCCCTTTCCCCCTGAAGTAAAGGGGAAAACCTTAAAGACACGTGAACTTCAAAAAAATCACCAGAAATCAGCCCTTTGCCCAATTCCTCTGAAATTTGGGTGGTAGCCTCTACCCATTAGGCACTACCACTCCACTCCACTCTTTTGAAGCTAGGACCCATTTTTAAAATCCAAATTGATTCAGATTCAGATTTGGATTAATTTGGCTCCTTATCGAATCTGGGGTGATCCGGATGGGTCAGATTCAGACCCAAAACGAAACGGGGGTGTTTTGATTCAGGTCTGAATCGAAACATCGAAAATCCGAAATGTACACCTCTACCATGCATGTATAGAAATGATAGTATGGATATCAGATATTCCATGTACTTTCCATGCTGGATATCTTAAACCAATTCTGAGTATGTTTACTTAGACGTATGTCCTACTGTCTTCAGTAGAGTTTATTCAACTATGAAGTATGATTAGGATTGCATCCCAAGTATGCAAAAAAGGGAAAGCTGAAAAATCTATAGAAATAAAGGCTTTGCACACCCCCTACGTGGGAAGGATTGGAAAAGAGAACATCAAAATGTATTCACAGTGCTGGAGAGTACTTGAAAGTAAGGTATTGAACTAAACTCTAGGAACAACAACTTGAGGTCAAAGTTTGAGCTCTTGCCAGTGGCGGCCGATACAGGCAGACTGTGTGTGTGTGAACAATCCTCAGGAAGTTTTTCACACTCGGGTTTTAGTTTGCATCTCCTCCAGAATGGAGGTGTGCATTCACATATTGGCCAAATTTACCCCAAAGTCCCTGCGACCTATCAGGGACCACTACACACACAATTTGGGTTTTCCATCATGCGTTAAGAGTGTAGCCCGATTTATGACTTTTTGCATCATTGGGGGGGCGGCGGAATTTGAACTCGCAGCAAAGCCTCACAGAAAACCCATGGTAAAGCCTGATGTCTGGGAAAGCTCCAGGTGAGGCTTGTTCTTACTCCTCTCACCCTGTCCCAGCTGCCTCACTCTCCCTAACTGCACCTGGCTGCAGTATTAACCCCTTGTGCATGGGCAGGTTGTTAGCGGGATTGGGAAACTAGATAAATATCCTAACCGGCTTAGGCCCTATGTATTTAAGAGAACATCTTCACCATGAGCTTAATCGCCCATTGAGATCATCCAGAGAGGTTCATTTCCAGTTGCCACAAGCTCATCTGGTAGCCACACAGGGATGCACCTTCTCTGTAGCTGCCCTGAGACTATGGAACGTGCTCCCTACTGAAAGAGAAGCCTCCCCATCTCTGACAACTTTTAAAAAGCACTTGAAGACCTATCTTTTCACCCAAGCTTTTTACTCTGACTGTGGTTCTGAATTATTTTAAGGTTTTTATTTTCTGTGTTTTAACTTGTTTTATGTCGCTGTAAACCGCCCAGAGAAGAAAGTTTGGGGTGGTGTACAAATTTGATTGATTGATTGGATAAATAAATGAATGAATAACATGTAAATGGTTAACACCACAGCCAGGCAGGGCAAGAGAGAGAAAGGCAGCCAGGACAGGATGAGAGGAGTTAATATGAGCGTCACATGAGGCTTGTTTATGCCCACCCACCTGCACCGGCTGCCAATGCCTCTTGCTTCTGTTAACAGTAGACATAAACATATCTTTTTCATTCTGTAAAGTCTATATAGAGTTGAACGTAGTTTTTAAATGCCACATGTTATCTTTACACAAGTATTTTCCCTATCCAACTTTAATGCTTTACAATATGAAACACTTTCTTTCTTCTTTTGTCTAATCACTGAATGGCACATTGGGATACTGGATGTTTCTATATGCCGTGTTTGTGCCAAGCAGCTGTCCTGTATGTCAAAGAAGAAAACATCCTAAATACTTTATTGTTTGCTTCAATGAATGCTGTAAAAGGTGTAAACATTTGCCTGTCAGATCAGAGGCAACATTCTAAAGCAAAAGCAGCATTAGTCTGGATGCTGCTGCTCAGTCTGTTGGCAGCCACCATTTCTCAACTAGCAATTTTCCTTCAGATTTTTGGGATGGACACGCCATTCTCATTTACTCTCCACCATTCTAATATATCAAAACAAGGGTCAGTCTTTTGTCTCTCTAAAGAAAGTCACAGGATCATATTGTACATAAAAATAGCTATGTAACTAATGATTTGGCCTCTACTAGAACATAAGAAGAGTATGCCTACCATCATAGTCCTTTCAGGACTAAGGAAGAGCAAATATAGTGCCAGTCCAAAAAAAAAAAAAAAAGACTACGGAGCAAAAGAATAATCCATAGTCTGGTTAGCTTAATTTATATACTTCATAATATATTCGACAAAAACAGTTACATAGGAAATCCTAAAAGAAGATGGATAAATGCTAGCTGACAAAATTGCTTCACAAAGAACAAATATGCTGAGGCGAACTAGTTTCTTCTCTTCCAATAAACCAGTCCCATAAACAAAAGAGTAGCTGATATAATGTCAAATGTTTTATCAAATATTTCGATCTAATCCCACATGACATTATGTTGTATTACAACAGAACAGATTTAACACAAAACAACAACAAATATCCAGAACAAACCCATACAGGAACAGTATCGGCAGCAAACACAACAGCAATCTGATGTTACAAGAGAGTTTGAGAAATAATACTAGAACAAACTACTTGTTTAGCAGCATCAGTTGAACAAATGGAAAGGATTCAGAAAAGAGCTACAAAGATGATGAGGCATCTGGATTTATTTATTTAGAGAGAATTCTAGGCTGCCTTTCAGCCAAGGGCTTCTAGACCGACTTACAGAAAAGAGTAAAACAATTAAAATATGAAATAACACACACACCATACCCCAATAAAATATTAAACATCAATAAAATGATAAACAGCAGCAATAAAAGAACAGTAAAACAAGAATAAAAACAAAGAGGCAGTAATTAAAATGATGTAGAAGCAGCAATAAAAACATTTTAAAAAAACAACAGGAGCAACATAATGAAATAATCCATTAAACACCTGGAAGAAAAGAAATATGTTGTATCTAGTACCAAAGAGATAACAAATTCAGCACCAGCTGAGGCTCCCTGGATAGAATATTCTATACATGGGGCACCACAACTGAAAAGGCCCTGTCTTCAGTCACCACCCATTTCACTGTGGCTTGTGGTGGCACCCAATCAGGGTATCCAGTCCAGATATTAATGATCCATATGGGTCCATATGGGAGGAGACAGTACTTCAGAAACCTTAGTCTCAAGTCATTGAGTGCTTTACAGGTCAATAAGGGGCACTTTGAATTGTACCCCACAGATGGGAGCCTGTCAAGATATTTTAATACTGGTAAAATATGTTCCAAGTTGCCAGTACTAGTTAGCAATCTGGATGCCATGCAGAGTTGACAACTCTGGAGATTTTAGATATATAGATGATTCCCGCCCCTTTCAATATTTTCCCCAATATGGAGCTATTAAAATCCACAGGATAGCATTCACTAGTCACTTGGAAATTGATGCTAATTCCTGGAGGCTCGCAGGGCAAACCTACTGGTATTCTGAACCAACTGCAGTTTTCAAATGGTTTCCGTCAGCAGTCTCATTGCAGTAATCAAGTCTGGATGTAACCAGGGCATGGATATTTGTGCTGTCTAGTGCAGCATAATTAGATCATCTAGCCCAGAATAAAACGGCATCCCCTTTAACTTCCGTTTGTATTCTTGTTCCTAGGATCAGCTATTCAGAAATATAGTGCCCCCATGTTATATCAGAAACTGTATTTAAAACTCCCCTTGGCACTAAAAAGAGATTTGCTGTGTGGCGTGTGCTGTTTGAAAAACAAGTCCAAAGATCCCTTGGACAGGTCTTCTTGAGGGGAAAAAGGAGGAGATTGGGCACTAAGAACAATTAGCATTAGCTGACATCCTGACTAACGAGGGTTTCCAGTCAGAGTGCTTCCGGAGCACAGGGAGTGCTCTGAAGACTTTGCACTCTTGTGCAAGAGCACTCACACTTCAGAAGCATGGGAGCTAGCGCTGCATGCTGGAGTCTGTAGTGCACATGCAGCATTAGTCAGGATGTCAGCCATAAAAGATGATACAGATATTATTGACTACATGGCTTCAAGCAAAATATAAGACGTTTTCCAAATGGCTGCCTTATAGTCTTCACACTATAATTCTAAATAGCTAGCAAAAGTAACCTCTGGCATTATGACAGCAGCTGTTTGCAAAGTGTGGTCAAACTAAAAGGCAGCCACAATTCCACCATTTTTTTGTTGTTGCAAAAATATGTACACATTTGCCCAGACCTTTGCCATTGCTTCTTCCAGCTTGCTTTCCCCTCCTTCTGTAAACAATATTTTTATTCAAAATGCACATAGAAAGAGCTGGAGATATATATATATATATATATATATATTTAGCATATTTATTTAAGATATATATGCAGGTTTATTAAATGCTTTTGCACAGAACGTGGTGAAGCATTTCCTCACACAGAAAGACCTTTTTTTATTTGCACTGTGAAAGCCAGGCAAGTATTGTTATGGCAGCATTCGGCATTAATACACTTTTTCTGTACCAAAGCACCTCTCTTCTCTTTGTCCCCATATTATCATCAGTCTATTTGGGCCAGATTACACTTTACCAAACTACACATTACTATTAGCTCAGAGCACCTTTCATCAGCTTTGACTGATATGCCAACTGCGACCTTACCTGGGCAGAGATAACTTGGCCACAGTTACTCATGCTCCGGTATCCAATCGCTTAGATTACTGCAAAGCGTTGTACGTGGGGCTGCCTTTGAAAACAGCCCGGAAACTGCATCTGATGCAAAATAGGGCTGCAAGATTAACTGGGACTGGATGTTTTTTGTCAGCTGCACTGGCTTCCAGTCCATTTCTAGGCCCAATTCAAAGTGCTGGTTTTAACTTTTAAAGCCCTAAATGACTTGGGACCAGGTTACCCGAGAGAGTGTCTTGCCCCTTACCTGAACCTTAAGATCTTCTTTGGAGGCCCTCATCTGGGTTACGCTGCCAAACGAGGTGAAGTGGGTGGCTACCAGGGAGAGGGCCTTTTCAGTGGTTGCAACACGTTTGTGGAATAGCCTCCCCTGTGAAGTTTGCCTGGCTTTGTCACTTTGTTCTTTTAGACACCAGGTAAAGACCTTTTTGTTCACCCAGGCCTTTTAAATGTTCGTTTTTCAGATTTGATCTGATTTTTAATTAGTTTTAAAATGAATTTTTAAGCTGTTTTGTATTTTTTTTGTATTTTATTTTCTTCTTTTTTGTCTGTTATGATTTAATGTGTTATGTATGTGTGTGTGTTGTATGTTTTAATCCTGTCGTGAGCTGCCCAGAGAACAATTTGTTAGTGGCAGCTAACAAATAAAGTTTATATTATATTATATTATATTATATTATATTATATTATATTATATTATATTATATTATATTATATTATATTATATTACTACTACTACTACTACTATTATCATATTTTCACAAAGTGTGTGTATTTTTCTTATGAACTACAGGATAGGGGCAATCACAGTCAGGATCAGAACATGCTCCTTGTACCATGGACCCAATGAATCTCACCCCCCCACCCCCAGCTATTTGCTTCAGGAGAGAGGTTGCCATTGGCCCTTATAGCAGTTTCCCTCCCGAGACAAACAACAACCAGAAGTGGGGCAGATTTTCATCAGGACCGTGGTGAAAGAAGCAAGGGCTAAACCCCGCTCCCTGTGGTCCTGATGGGGTGACATTTAAAAAGGGTTAACTACACATAGACCAACTATGCTTTTAAAGTACCAGGTAATTTGGCTCTGAGAGTATGCCCAGCTCATGCTGTGTTGGCATTTGCTTGTGTCTGGCCATGGTTGAGGACATGAGCAAAATGGTCAAATAAAATCTCAACCTGCTCCCATCACCGGAGAGGTTCACCTGCCAAGTCACTTATGCTCACAGCATTAGGGCAATATTGTTTTAATTGCTATACTTCAATATTTAGCCAGCAGCAGCCAAGAACAGATTTTGACCTAGCAACCTAACTTCTCCCTCCACACAGAGGACACAGAACCACCAATGGAGGAGGAGGAGGAGGATGAAAAGGCAGCCATGTGAGCAAGCATCACTGCCACATTCATCTGCTATTTTATGTTGTCTAGAAACCACAGTGGGGTCTTTGAACAAAAGACAGGATAAAAATGTAATACAGTACATACACACATACATTTGCAAATACTGTATATGATTTGGTAACTTTAAGACCAGACTGCTGCCATGTGCTTCACATGGGGCTGCCACTGTTAATAGCTCAGAATATTTTGCTGCAGCAGAATGCCACAGATTGTTTCCTGGCAATTTAGGAAAAGTCATTTGTAGCATATGTTGTACCAGTGCTTGACAGGCTCTTTAGTGCCTTCTAGGCTCAGTTCAGAGCCATACTAGAAAGCATTACATACAGAAGCATATGATATTAACCTCCAATAACCCATCTACTTATTTATTCAAAATATTTATTACCCTCCCTGCTCCAGTACATTACTGCTTATTCTTTTACAATTAGGAATTGTTCAAAGTTCCATTAAAAAAACCCAATTCATGATGGGTTGAATTATGTTCTGTGGTATCTTTGCTACCATAATTGAAAAAAGAAGTCATACATTTAGGCAAGGTTCTTGGTTTTTCAACAGTAATTTTCTTCATCCATTAGGTCCTTCAATTTGTGTCTTGTCTTTTCACCAGATCAATATTGTTTTTAACAAGATATTTGATATCTATAGAGAATTTAACTCTTTAATCATCTCTCTATTTTTCCATCTGGCCTTAAATAATTCCTCTTTATTCTCCTAGCCTATATGGCTGGCCTAACAGTTCAAATTTTGCTTGATTAACCTTATACCTGATACTACCAGTCTCAAACTATCAGTCTTTCCACTGACAATCTGGGATGCATCAAGAAAAAAGAAACACACCATCAGCATATACAGGAGGACCCCGGTATCTGCGGGGGTTCTATTCTTAGCAAGCACTGTGGATACTGAAATCGCAAATACCAAGGCATGGGGGCAATGGAAATCTGGGGGTTAGGTTTTTAATGGGCAAATAATGGGGGTGGGTGGGGAAAAAACACCCACCAAAAGCCAAGTAAAGTGCCCTATCGTGCTCCACAGGTCCTCAGAGGTCCAGCAATGCCCCCCAAGAGACTCAATTCTGCCATTTTTTGGTGAGAAATCACAGGTTTTTGGGTTTTGCTTTGCCTTTTAAAATGAGCCACAAAAGGGCTCCTTTTTAACCCTTTCTTCCCATTCCCCCCTGCCATGCATAGCAAGGTCAGGTGTCAATTACCTGGCCATGGATACAAGAAACGGCGGATGCTGAATGAGAGTAACGAGGTCCCCCTGTAATACTATTTTATACTCACTATGCATTACTTCATTCCCTAGATTTGTCAGACTGTACTGCAACAGCTAGCATCTTTGTGCAAATGATGAAAGAAAGCCCCCCCAAGTGCAGTTATGGGGCTGCTGAAACCTCCATCATTCCCTATGGGGAAGAACCTTAAAGACACGTAAACTCCATTAAATCTTTAAAATCACCCCTCTGCCCAATTCCTTTGAAATAATTCTTGCAGCTTCCTTGCCCCCACTGGGCACTACCACCCACCCAACTCTGCTCTGGGCCACCCCCTTGCCCTCCAACGTGAAGCTATACTTTTGCTGAAACCTCCATTATTTCCTATGGGAAAAATCTTAAACAAAAATTCACCAAAAATCACCCCTTTGCCCAACTCCTCTGAAATTTGGGTGGTAGCTTCCACCCATTGGGCACTATCAACCCAAAATTGGGGTGTTTCAGATTGGCTGGTTTTGAACAAAGAACAAAATGGGGGTGTTTCAGATTTGGCCCAAAAAAGAAAAAAAAATGCACAGCCCAAGAAACTGAATTATTTCTGTGGGGAAATATTCGAGACGTGAGAATTTGGGGATTTGGAGAATAATTTTCTGGGGAAATATTCGAGACGTGAGAATTTGGGGATTTGGAGAATAATTTTCTGAAATATTCTCACCCCCTCTAGGTGAAGAATAATTGAATAAATCTGAGCAGGATAATATTCTTTTCCAAGTCCTATACCTCTTTGACCTAATCCTTGGCTGTTCTATTGTAGTGACACTGTTGTGTCTGCTTCTAGCTGAGACTCCATTACAGTCATGTTCTCCAGTGAGTGGACAGGAGATTAGTTGTTCTGATTTTATTACATTCCTGAGCCCCCAGATCATTAGTGAGATCACAGTGGATTGGGAAATACCACTTTGTTTGCTGCTCCTTGGCACACTCAAAGTTCACCTGAATAGACTGGCTTCTCTGCCCATTAGATTTGGAGGAAGACTTTTAATGAGCAACTATAAGGAACACCAAGAAATGCAGGATCAGGGGCACACCTAGGTAATTTTGGTGCCCAGACCTGAAGGGCTTCAGAGCCCCTGCTCTGGAGTTAAAATAAAAAAGTAAAAAAAATAATAATTAGAAATTAAACCTACATTTTTGAAGGCCTCCTGTGGGGGGCCTCCTCAGAAGAATGTGGCTGCTGCTCTGCAGCACCCAACTGTGACACCAAAAGGTCTGGGGGGGCTCCAAAGGCCCAGGGGGCCTCCTGCAACCACCCCACACTGCCACTGCCCTGGGACACTGAACCGCGGCACCGAAAATGAAAAGAATTCTAGTTGCCATGTGTGCAGCTGGTGTGTGTGTGGGGGGGGTGAGCTGAGCAGGCCTTCCCCACCCCCATGGTGGTGGCAGCTGCAGGCAGCGCAGGAGCGGCCACTGGGCCTGAACATTTGGCCCAGCAGCCCTTGAGAACTGTGAGGCGCTCCAGCGTGCCTGCACAGTTGGAATAGAGTGTCACAAGCCCCAAATCTATTCTAACAGTGCAGGCATGCTGGAGCACCTCGCAGTTCTCAAGGGCCACTGGGCTGAACAGTCAGGACCAGAAGCCACTCTGCCCACTGCCACCACCATGGGGGTGGAGGAGGCCTACTTGGCTCACCCCCCAGCCGCGCAAATGGTGTCTAGAACTATTGAAGTTTTTGGTGCCACAGGGCAGCAGTGCTGCGGGGCAGCAGTGGGGTGGGCATGGGGTAGGGCAGCGGCAGGAGGCCTCCTGGACCTTGGAGGCCACGGACCAGGT
Source organism: Hemicordylus capensis (assembly GCF_027244095.1). Taxonomy (NCBI): domain Eukaryota; kingdom Metazoa; phylum Chordata; class Lepidosauria; order Squamata; family Cordylidae; genus Hemicordylus; species Hemicordylus capensis. The sequence goes on along the minus strand of NC_069662.1, from coordinate 97,173,659 downwards.
CCTCAAGGTCTGGGGGTAAGAGTGCCTCTGTGTAGGGTCAACTATCTCCTACAGAAAAGGCATCTAGAGTTATGCAGGTTATTTATTCATTCATTCATTCATTCATTCATTCATTCATTTATCAATCACACTTCTATACCACCCAAAACTCATATTTCTGGGTGGTTTATAACAAGCAAAAAAATTGCTAAAATATTAGTTAAAATAAATGACAATTAAAAAACTTTAAACAGTAGTCAAAACAAAATAAATGACAGTAAAAAGTTAAAACATTACAACAATTTAAAATTTTAAAACAACATTTTTAAATGATGATAAAACTGTTTAAACAATATTTAATTAGAAGCCTGGGTGAATAGGTGTGTCTTTAAAGACTTTTTAAAAGCTGTCAGAGATGGCGAGGCTCTTATTTCATCAGGGAGCGCATTCCAAAGCTCTGGGGCAGCAGTGGAGAAGGCCCATCCCCGAGTAGCCACCAAGCGATCTGGTGGCAACTGCAGACAGACCTCTCCTGATGATCTCAGTGGGCGGTGGGGTTCATAACGAAGAAGTCGTTCTCTTAAATACCCAGGGCTCAAGCTATTTAGGGCTTTATAGGTTATAAACAGCACCTTGTATTTTGCCCAGAAACTTATCGGCAGCCAATGTAGATCTTTCAATACAGGAGTAATATGTTCTCTCTGAGATGACCCAGAGACCAACCTGACTGCTGCATTCTACCAGCTGTGGTTTCTGGACTACACACAAGGGCAGCCCCACATAGAACACATTACAGTTATCCAGTCTGGGGATTACCAGCATATGTACCACTGTTCTGAGGTTGTTTATCTCAAGAAACGGATGCTGCTGGCGTATCAGTCGAAGCTGCTAGAAGGCACTTCTGGCCACCACCTCAACCTAGGAGACCAAGGAGAGGCTCGGCTCCAGAAGCATCCCCAGACTGCGAACCTGTTCCTTCTGGGAATAGTATAAGCCATGTTGGGCAAGGGTCAAGAGAACAGGTGGTAGATTGCACCGTTCCAATCAGCTTGTCCACATCCTCAAGAGCCACAAACTGGAACTGATCCAAATTAACCACACAAGAGGAGTCTCTGGACACCTCCACATCAGACACTGAAGTAATTGTGGAGATGGAATCTAAGTCGGATCGAATACAAGATATTTTCCCCACAAAGAATTCATTAAACATGTCACAGTGGGTAATCAATGGTTCCAGATTCTGATTCAAGGGAGGAGGGACACATACTAGCCCTCTCACAACCCTAAACAGCTCCACTGGACATGAACTTGTGGGTGCAATACAGGCAGAAAAAAATAGCTTATTTGCCGCACATATTGCCTGAGCATAGATCTTCAAACACACTCTATGTTGTAATCTGTCGGATTTGAGTTGAGTCTTATTCCACTTGCACTCCCTCCACTTGCACTCCAGTCATCTACCTTGCTGCTTAAGCCCCCGTAGTTCTTCCATATACCAAGGGGCCAATTTTGAAGCAGGTCGGAGAGGCTGCTTAGGAGCAATCATGTCTACTGACCCGGTGAGTCTGCTGTTCCAGTTTTCCACCAGGGCATCAACAGGATCGCCAGCAGAGCCAACACTAAATCCCTCCAAGGCTTCTTGAAATCCCATTGGATCCAATAACCTTCTTGGGCGGACCATCCTAATAGGTCCCTCACCCCTGCAAAGGTGGGAAGTGACTGTATGTCCAACCTTAACCAAATGGTGGTCCGTTCATGACAATGGGAAAACCCAGGACTCCCCGCCCATGGAACACCACCATGATCAGAGTGAAAGACCAAATCAAGTGTGTGACCTGCAATGTGCATCGGTTCTGAGACAGCTTGGGATAGGCCCATAGTCATCATGGCCGCTATGAACTCCTTAGCCACCCCGGACAATTTGATCCCGAAATGAACATTGAAGTCCCCCAGCACCACAAGCCTGGGGGACTCCAACACTAAGCCCAAGACCAAGTCCGTCAGTTCAGTTAGGGACTCCGGAGCAGGGGGCGATCAGTACACCAACTTAAGTCCCAGTCTATCCCTGGTCCCCAAACTTAAGTACATACATTCGATATGGTCCGATACCAGGATGAGTCATACTGAAAACCATTCCCCTTTTTACAAAGCAACTAAATTGCTCCTACATCTCCTTTTTTCTTAAGAGAAATGACTGAAGAGTAACTGAAAAAAATTCGCTATTCTTTAGCCTACTAGGCTGCAATTCTTTTGTTTAAGTGTATCAACCATCCATAGCACAATGGTCATGTTCTCATTTCAATTTGCAACTATAAGTCTTCTGTGCTACCTGCTGTTTGTGGCTTTGCTTTTGGTTTTGTCATTGTCACCCAAAGGCATCTAACTTCTGCATGTGCACATAGAGAATTGCTCTCTTTCACAGGGCAATCTTGAGTGTGTGTGTGTGTGTGTGTGTGTGTGTGTACTTGTGCATGCTTTATCTCCTTTTTCCTGGGAGATTCTTTGGAGTGCCTCCCTGAGTAGCAGAGCCCAGCCACCGGTAAGCATGCTGCCTTCCCACACGACCCCCACATACAGGATCAGGGTCCAAGTCTATAATAGCCATACTTGCCCATCAGCCACACACAAGCCATGCAATGAGAAATGAGTGGATGCCAAAGCCTTTCATTACCATGAAGCAACTCAAGAGTTTATGTTGGCTCTTTGACTGTCTGAGCCTGCTCTTTTAAGTGATGGATGTGGGTTGCTACTTGATTTGATGCTTGCTACTTTTCATTAGCAAACGGTAGGTCAGTTTTCCTCATGTTGTATTTTTGTGCACTTGACAAAATAGTCTATAAATTAGTTTGCCTATTCAAATGATTAATGACATTAAACTCATACATGAAGGCAATTTAGATGTGGGAATAATATGTTGGGTGAATGGAAGATGCTTAACATTTCCTCTCCTACAAATGCCTCACTCAAATGTCCCTGCTGCTACCTAGGTAAACATACCTATTTTCCCAGGCCTTCAACTGATACCAAATTTTTAAATTTTAATGTGTTTTTATCTATTATGATTTTTATCTTTTTATGAATTTTAAATGTTTTATATTTTATATTATGTTTTAATTCTGTACATTGCCTAGAGATTTTGAAATTGGGCAGTATATCAATTCAGTCAATCAATCAATTAATCAATAAACAGACAGACAGAAAGACAGACAGACTTTTAAAAGTGATAGCTTCTTATTTTTAGCACAATAGCCTTTATTCATCCCAGCACACTGGGATGAATCAGTGGATATCCCTTAGGTTTACAACAAAATAAAAACAAACAATTAAAATCCAAACTAAATCAATTAAACAGTTAAAATCATTTAAACATTAAAATAATTTAAAAGCAATGTTAAAATTTAAAACCATAGATCTAATTAAAAGCCTGGGTGAATATATGTGTCTTCAGTGTCTTTTTAAAAGTTGCCAGAGATGGGGACTTCCATTCCCTTTTGCAAAAGGGAACCACTTTCTCTTTTCATTTACCATGTAAATCACTTTGAGAACTTAACTGTTGAAAAGCAGAATAATAATGATGATACTTATTAATTATTATTATTATATTCTTCCTCCAGCTATGCTTCATGACTTGTAGGACAGCCAGGCCGGTGGGGGGGGGGGGGGCGGAGACGGATGGGGAACCATTAGCTGATGGAAATTGGTGTGCGTGGGAAACACTAAGCACACTCTCCTCCTGCCCACCAATTGGGGCAGAAATGTGTCCCTTGTCACATGGGCCTTTGGGAGAAAGCGTATTGGTTGATGGGGACTAGGGAGGGTAGGAAAAGGAGCTGGCATGCTATTCTCTTCACAGGAGCCTTTGGGAGAAAGCCCGTTGACTGATAGGAGACAGAAGAGTATGGAAGAAAGAGCTGCCACTTGAGTTTCTTGACCAAGTTGGAAGTCTCAATGATGTGAAATTTCCATTGACACCACTCAGACATCTAAATAGACACCAAGATGCAAGTTATCAAAATGGAACAGCCTTATGGTGGTATGGGTGATCTGTGACATAAGTAGTGATGTCTTCCTGAGCTATTTTTACCATTGGTTAAAATCTAGTTTTGTTGTTGTTTTTAAGACAGTGAGTGTTCTCTCACTGTGCTCCCCAAATGCAGGATTTCCTACTCAGGTAGCAGAAACCATATAACAAGCACCAACAAGGCTACCTGTTCCCCTATAGCAAAGTCTTGCCAGTAATGTACATTTTGCTTTATTTATATTAATACCAGCCAGCTAGATATAATTTATTAATATAAATTAATTCTTAATTATTTATTAATATAAATAAATATATTACATATATTTTTATCTTGAGGAATTTGTGATATCCCTCTTCATCAATGAAGTTCATATCTTTCCTGATCGTTCTTTTACAGAGGTTAAACTAAATTGTATTATAGCCATGAGGCACAAGTCCATCACAAATGGACTTGAAATGTAACTGAATTACAAACCACAGGACCCCAGTAGAGCAGTAACAGAACAGTTAAAACTGATCTCCTGTGTCAAAAATAATAGCACCTTTATGGAGTCCTTATAGATTTTCCTTTTAAAATCAAACTCATCTAGACAATTTCTTGCTGAACTGATCAATAACCACTGAGTTAGTTTATGCAATTGTATAAAGAGTTAGATGACAATTCTACTTGCATTAAGGATAGTATTGGGGGTGACAGGGTGGTGGTTCAGTTATAAATTTCCACATGTCTAAAAGAAGAGTAAATGTTGCTTATTTCTCAGTACTTTATTTACGAAACCTTTTCAATCACATACTTCCAAATCAATTCTACTTGTTTGGCAACCTATTTGGCATTATCAAAGCTGACTATGAGAAGATTAGAACTAATGTTCAATATGTTTATCAAATTTGTCTCTAATTTTATTTTGGTAAAAATCAGAAGCAACTCTAGCTAACAAATAAAAAGCAATAAGAATTTGTAAAAACTAGCTTCATGTTTAAGGTCAACTGGAATAGAACTAATTTTTAAGTTACATATGCAAGTGCTCTTTTACATGTTGATTAGAGAAGCCTAATCTTCAGCAGCTGATTACTTCATTGATTAAGCACTTAAAATAACATTTGAGAAGGTAATCAAGGAAAGGTAACCATTTCAAACAAATAATTATTTAATCTATACAAATGTAATTCCAAAAAAGAAAAAGATAGAACAACTATGGATCACAACAGACTGAATATCCCTCGTGTGAACAATACGTATCCCATCTGAAAGGGAAAAAAGGCCTCTTCCTTCTCATAAAAGATCTGTAAATCTCTTTGCTTTGCAATACCAGAAAACTACAACATATAGCATTTAAAGAGAAATTCTGAATTGTTCAAATATTCTTTCAGAGTTTTATATATGTTCAAATATACTTTCAGAGTTTTATAAGACACAATAAAGATGGATAATAGCAATACTCGAGCAGAGGACAATACTCACATTACTTTTGCCTCCTTTTGTAAGGAGTGAAAAATCAGTGGGACTTTATTTGCTATCATTCATACAACTTCTACAATTTCACACAAATTAATTTGGGCTGAATTAGCAGAGGCATAGTGTCCAGTTCACAAGAAGTAGTAGTTCCATTTTATTCTGCACTGGGCAGACCTCTTTTGGAATATTGTATCCAGTTCTGGGTACCACATTTTAAGAAGGACATTGATAAACTGGAACAGGTTCAGGGGAAGGCAACAAAGAAGGTGAGGGGTTTGGAAACCAAGTCCTGTGAGGAACAGTTAGGAGCTAGGTATGTTTAGCCTGGGGAAGAGAAGACTAAGAGGATATATGGCAGTCATCTCCAAATACAGTATCTGAGGGACTGTCATATAGGAGGAGGAATGGATTTGTTCTCTGTTACTCCTGAGGGCAAGATTAGAACTAATTGGATTAGTTTTCAAGGGAGCAGACTTAGGTTAGACAGTAGAAGACATTTCTTAATAGTATGAAAAATCTGCCTTCCTTGTGCAGTGCTGAGCATTCCTTCTCCAAAGGTTTTCAAAAAGAGAGTGGGTGGCCATCTGTCAGGGATGGTCTAGCAATTTCCTGCACTGAGCAAGGGGTTGGACTCAGTGGTGCACCTAGTCAATTTTGTAGCCTGGACCTAGAAGGCTACAGAGGGGCCCCCTCCAGCGGCCCTCCACACACACACAAAAGGCTAATAGCTTTTTGGCCCATTTGCCTGCTGATCTTCCCTGTTCTGCATGCCTGGGGGACTAGCCAAGTAAGCCTGCCTGTGACCACCGGGTTGCTCACGCATGTACAGTGCAATGGTGCAAGCATTGCAAGTGTGTGATGTCATATATTGGTGATGCTCGCAAGTTGCTCAAGGGTCACAAATACATGACATCATGCACTTGTGATGCTCACACCATTGCACTGTGCAGGTGTGAGCAGCCCAGGGGCTGCAGGCAGGCTCACTCGGCTCTCAGCCCCCCCCCCCCACTGCGCCGTATAGGAAATCAGCAGGCCGCGATGGGCAGGCCCAGTGGGCACAGCGGGCAAGCAAGGCAGGTGTGGTGGGCGGAGGCCCCCTGGAGCAATTTGGTGAGCCCCCCAGAGGCCTCACCTGGTGCTGAGGACTAGACTTCATTCCTGAAGTCCGATCCTAAGAGTGCCACTGGTTACATTATAAGACCTTCAAGGTCCCTTCCAGCTCTAGAATGCTATTAAACTAACCTGAATTCCTTCTTTTCAAAATGAAATCAGAAACATATCCCAGAAATCACATTCATGTAAACAACAAGGCTGTATGGGGTCGCGGGGGGTGGGGTCGCTGCCCTTATCCGAGAAGATTATTCTTATAGTGAACGCCCCGCCCCCGAGATCCCAGGAGTTGACTGTGTGGGTTTAAAGTGGGACATTGCTGAGAGTCTAGCTATCTGGTTGGTCTACCGACCACCTAATGCACCGCCAGAGGCTTTGTACAGTCTGATGGAGGCAGTAGCGGGGTGGGCTCTGAAGTACCCGAGGCTTTTAGTTCTTGGTGATTTCAATGTTCATGTTGATGACCCGGTCTCTACTCAGGCACAGGAGTTAGTGTCAGCTATGGCGTCTTTGGGACTCTCGCAATTTGTTACGGGTCCTACTCATCGATTGGGTCACACCTTGGATCTGGTTTTTGGGACGGGGTTAGAGGTGTGTCCGTTTTCAACTGAGAGGGTGCCATGGTCAGACCATTATATCTTGAAGGCACGGTTGGGGGTCACACCACTGCCCTGTTCAGAGGGAAGGCAGGTCTATGTTCGACCGAGGAGATTAATGGACCCGTTGAAATTGCAGCACCCCTTGATGATTCATTGGATGCCCTAGTTGCCGACTGGAATAGCTGGCTTTCTGAAGCAATTGATATGATTACACCATGGCGTCTTTTGAGATGTCCCCGGAACCCAGCTCTGTGGTATACCCCGGAGTTGAGGGAGATGAAACAGCATCTCAGACAATCAGAGCGGGGCTGGAAGAGAACCCAGGACGAAGCGATGAGAACATCTTATAGATCATTTATGAGGTCCTATGAGGTAGTGGTGAGGGACATGAAGAAAGAGTTTTTTGGGGCCGCCATCGCATCCGCAAGCTCACAGCTGACTAAAGTATTTGAGATAGTTCGATCTCTGACAAATTTCTCTGGGACAGATCATGAAGTTAGAGAATTGGGCATTGGCTGTGAGGTTTTTAAGGGCTTTTTTGAGGAGAAAATCTTGTTGCTCCGCCAAGACCTCCCACTTACTTCTGATGCAATTGAGGAATTGGAGGCTCCATGGTCGTCTACCGGGTCAATTTGGAAGAATTTTAATCAACCTTTGGAGGCCGATGTTGAAAACATTTTGACGGCTATAAGGCCTACCACATGTTCCCTAGATCTGTGCCCCTCCTGGCTGGTGAAGGCTGCCCGGGAGGGGTTGCAGACCTCCCTTGTGAATATTATCAATCTTTCCCTGGAGACAGGGATTTTCCCAGGAGAGCTGAAGGAGGCATTGGTTAGGCTACTTTTGAAGAAGCCATCATTGGATGCCTTAGAGCCAGCTAACTACTGCCCGGTATCAAATTTGCCTTTTTAAGGTAAAGTGATAGAGCAAGCAGTAGCAGTACAGCTTCAGACATTTTTGGAGGATGCAGCAGTTCCCAGTCCCTTTCAGCCTGGGTTTCGGCCTGGGCATGGGGTTGAAACTGTCCTTGTTGCCCTGGCTGATGATCTCCGTTGCCAGCTTGATAAGGGAGGGTCGGCGCTGCTGTTGTTAGATCTCACAGCAGCATTCGATACTGTGGACCATGATATTCTGATCCACCGTGTAGCTGATGTTGGGATTTGAGGCATGGCCTTGTTGTGGCTGTGTTCCTTCCTACAAGGCTGGGGTTATAGAGTAGCTATGGGCAATGAGAGGTCTTCACATCATGTATTAACATGTGGCATCCCTCAGGGGGCTATTCTCTCACCCTTGCTGTTCAATATTTATATGTGGCCTTTAGCAAAGCTGGTGAGGAGTTTTGGGCCAGGGTGCCGTCAATATGCGGATGACACTCAGCTTTTTCTGCTGATGGATGGCAGGGCCGAGGACACCATAGCTCAGCTGACCAGGTGCTTGGAGGCGGTTGTAGACTGGCTGAAGCAAAGTCGTCTGTGGCTTAATCCAGATAAGACTGCAGTTCTGTGGCTGGGCCCGAAGAGGTCAAGGGAGAGTTTCCAATTACCGACCCTCAATAGTGCTTAATACTTCAGCCTACAGTAAAGAATCTGAGTGTGATTCTTGATGCCTCTTTGAATATGGAGGCTCAGATCATGGAGGTCTCTCGAAAGGCCTTTTTCAGTTACGCCAAATACGGCGGCTAGTCCCTTATCTGTCTCCTCTGGATTTGGCCACTGTGATCCATGTGACGGTCACTTCTAGGTTAGATTATTGCAACTCACTTTATGTGGGGTTGCCATTGTGCCTAACTTGGAGATTGCAACTGGTGCAGAATGCAGTGGCCAAGGTCCTTATTAAGGCGCATTGGCGAGCACATGTGACACCTTTGCTCGTTCAACTGTACTGGTTGCCAGTTGAGTCCCAGGTTAGCTTTAAGATATTAACTTTAACATTTAAAGCCCTACACGATATGGGCCCTCCATACCTCCAGGACCGCCTTGTTCGATATGTCCCTCGCCGGGTCCTGAGATCGGCCACAAGTAATACCTTGATGATCCTGGGCCCTAGGGATGCTAAACTGCAATCAACAAGAGCCAGGGCCTTCTCAGTGGTGGCCCCAGCTCTATGGAATGGTCCCCCGGATAATATCAGAGCTCTCCATGATTTGTTGGCTCTCCGTAAGGCATGCAAGATGGAAATGTTCCATCGGGTGTTCGGTCGCTGAGATAGCTGGTCATAGAGTGATCCGGTAATCTATAGTTATTATGTCTTGTAATGAGTACTGTATGCCGTTGTGGTTATGATATTATGTATGTTGTATTTTATAAAACTGTGTTGCTTTGTATGTTATTGTTTGTAAGCCGCCCTGAGTCATAGGAACATAGGAAACTGCCACATACTGATTCAGACCATTGGTCTGTCTAGCTCAGTATTGTCTTCACAGACTGGCAGTGGCTTCTCCAAGGTTGCAGGCAGGAATCTCTCTCAGCCCTATCTTGGAGAAGCCAGGGAAGGAACTTGAAACCTTCTGCTCTTCTCAGAGCAGCTTCATCCCCTGAGGGGAATATCTTGCAGTGCTCACACATCATGTCTCCCATTCATATGCAACCAGGGCAGACCCTGCTTAGCTATGGGGACAAGTCATGCTTGCTACCACAAGACCAGCTCTCCTCTCCCATGTCCTATGGGAGTAGGGTGACATAAATCTAAATAAATAAATAAATAATAAAGTAGGTTGAAACAGAGGTTGGGTGATGGATAGAACTGGAAGTAGCTCCAACAGGGCATGAGATTACTTGGATCTTCAGTGCCACACTTGTGCAGTAGCCTGCCCCTACCCCACCTCTGCCATCACTGATACATGTCTAATATGCATGTGTGTGCACACAAAGAATGAAGATTTTAAAATGAAGTAGGAAAAGTCCAATGTATGTCCTGGCAACCAGACAGAACATAAACAAAATTAAGCATGCCATTGTTTTTTGCTTGGCTAGCTGGCAACCCTAATAAGGATAGGTTTTTAAATAAATAAATAAATAAATAAATAAATAAATAAATAAATAAATAAATAAGGTCTGCTTAGAGTTCATTGTGGTCAGGATTTTATATGTTTATTTCAACAGTTCTAATGGGCAAGACCTGTATTTTGACTTGGGTTGCTGGAACAGATTATTCTGTAAGAATATATCATCAGGATGCTCCTGTAGTTCTAATACCTTTTATCTGGATCAGCAGCAAAAATGAAAGAAGAAACAAACTTCATTTTAAGAAAATAACATTCTGGACAGAGCTTGATAAATTTCTCTAAGTTAGTCTAATGGACCACTATTATGATGGTTAATCCTGAGACTTCTGATGTGTGATAGATTAATATTTGTCCTACAGTTGAAAACATGAGAATTTGTAATGTGATTAAGAAACAAAACTGTGATATACAAGAGTCTCATATATTCTATCATGATATAGAATACAGTCATTTTACAGCACTGTGCCCGCTACATTCTGTGGAAATAAAACACAAGCATCACACTGATAACATTTGGAACATAGAGAGAATTCTTTTGCATTTAAAGGTCCTTTGGCTAGAGTTGAATCAAATAAATCTTGTCAACTTGTCAGATACATCAGTTTAATTTAATACGCCTGACAAGTTTGGATCTGAATACAAGAATATTTTGAATGTTTGCACATTTGGGAAGAAAGATCAAATGTCAGTTTAAACCAGTTAAAAAAAAAAAGATAAAAGATAAAGCAAAGTGAGAAAGACACTAAAATAAGATGAGAAATTGCTTACTCAGTGTTATGCAATATATTTACACAATTTGCACACAGTGTCTGAGCAATTGTATATTTAAGGTACTTGGTTCTTTCCAGTTTATATAATGTAGGGAGAAGCAAGGATTTCAAAGGTAATAGAATATCCACTAAGGGGAATAACTATTTGAATATAGTCATGAAATTAAAATCATCTTGTTCTACTTACAGTACATTGTCTTTAGTAAACAGTAAAAAAACAGAACTGTTTTTCCCCCCCAACAAAAAGAGGGTGTCCTTCATGGACTATCTTAACTGAACTGTAGAAACATTTAGGATTGCATATGGCAACACATATAGGGATGGAAGAAGATGAAAGATGCATTTTGTGAATACCTGACTTAGAACTCATTCACATGCTGATTGCTAACTGTTAATGTGTTGCATGGTATCCCTCACTTGTAAAGATGTAGCCCACACATACATTTCTGGAACCTGGTGTCTGCAAAGGTGGCAGGGCTTCAAATTTCAACCCCTTCTCCCACACCAGGATATGTACGCCACTCAGAAAAGGGTAGCTGACACACAGAGCAAGAATGCACCAGTGCAGTAAGAGAGCAGCCTAGCAGAACTTCCCAACTTACTGCACCAATGCAGAGGGGAAGTGGCAATTTTTGACACCCTCCCATTTCCAAAGAAGCCCTCTGTAAGACCAGAAAATACGTTCCTAAGGGTTGTGCAGCCCTCAGGGACATATTGGGGGGAGGGAGCACAGAGGGCTCCTTGGAGAAGGGGAGAGCATCACAAATTGCAGCTCTCCTGTTGCAATGGTGCAGTCAGTTGGGAAGTTCTGCTAGCCTGTGTTCTCACTGCACGAAAACATCCTTGCTCTGTATGTCAGCCAATGTGTTTAATCATGGGCAGAGTACCATGGCCTCTCTACTGAGAAAAAACCCCTCATCCCTACACATCCATGCATAGAAGGAATAGCTTCTGTTTGAGAGGGAATGAGCATGACCTCCAAATAAAGTTAAGCTACAGCACTTCTCAAAAACCATGGAAGAATTTCCTAAGTGGAACTGTCTGCCTTGTATAGTGGTGGACTGTCCTTCACTGGAGGTTTTCATATGGAGGCTGGGCAGATGTCCATCAGGAAAGCTGTAGTAGTTTCTTGCATTGAGCAGGGAATGCTAGAAGACCACCATGTTCCTTTCCAACTCTAAAATTCCATGATTATATGAGAATGTGATGATGGAGAGGGGTTGACTAAAATAGTACATAAGCCTTCTATCCCTACATATTTGTAAGCTGTCACTAAAGAAAACTATACTTTAGTGTGGCATTGGTAAAATGTAGAAGTAAACAATATGACATTGTGCTGCCCATTGCATGTTATGGTTTCTTTGCTCATATGGATTAACTTATTTCGATATACCTAAATAGATACTAAACATTAACACACATAGCATTCAAACAACAAGCAGCAGCAGCAAATGTTGGTAGTGTTGGAGCTAGGGCCCTGGCAGCACCAGCTCTCAGCTGCAATGTCTCATAGTAACCACTGGGGAGGGGGTTAGGCTCATGGATAAAAGTGCTGGACTCCTCTCTTCTTTGTTCTTCCAGTGTTAGTCTCCATTTTGTCTCTCCAGAGATGGATGTTTGTTTTGTTCTCTCTCTTCAGCCATGAGCTGCAGCTGAAATTAAGCTGCAGGCCTTTTCACATTCATTTGTAACTTTTTCTTTAACTAAATCTGTGTAGTTCTTCAATACGAAAGAACTTTCTCAAGACCTCTTGCTTTGCTGCTTTCTCAACAAACTGGTTTTGCTTTGCTGTTTGGGGACTCAACTGCCATTCTTCCCCTACAAAGGGTTATGAGGCCCAGAAGCCAGTAAATAAATGAGAAACGCCTACAGAGATAAATAGAAAGCAAAGAGAAAAGCTTTGAAAATGGAGACAGCACAAGGATTCCAGATGATTGAAAAGTTGTAAGGTCCTGAGTACAAGCTCTAGTCTTTCACGATAGAGATGTTCCTCAAGGGCCATGGACTTGGCAGTCTTCTGCACACCCAGTGTCCTGCAGATGCAGGAAAGGAGCAGAAAGAATGGGACAAAGCAGATGAAAAGGCATCAGGAATGATTTGCTGGCAGTGAGTGTCCCAATCTTAGTGCATCTAAGAGACAAAGAAAATGCAAAGGATATGTGGGAAACTCTGAAGGGATTTTATTTAAAAAAGTCTGTGTTTTCCAAAGTGCATCTAGTAAGAAAACTGATCAATAAAAGACTTAGAGAAGGAGAAAGTCTGTCCAAGCACATAAATGAATTGTATAAATATCTAGGCAACTGCAGGGCCAAGAGGTAATCTATTACCTCCAAAATGGCTGTCGCGACTGGGGGGAAAGCCCAAATGGGCTGAAGAATTGATGAATAGGCCGGTTTTGGACTAAAGCCTCCTCCAACAACTCCCCCAGAGGGGGTAAGTGACTTTTTAAAAAAATAGTATTAAAAAATCCATGAATCCTCAAACAGTTGGGGTGTGTTTGGTCCGGGGTCAGACCAAACAGGGGATGGTTCGGTTTGACCTCAGACCGTTGAACCAAACCGGCTCAACATCAAACCTGTTCGACATCGAGCCGGTTTGCACATCCCTATAGGAAAGCAAGCACACCCAGCAAAGATGACTGGACTGAGGTAAAGAGACTAGGCAAGTAGCTAAAAGGGACAATCCATGCTAGTAGTGGATCCAAATTAGTAGGTTATATGGATGAGACTGGGCTGAGGATCAAACAGACCAGAAGTCAACAAGTGGTTATGTATTGTTTTATGGTGGTGGAGCAGCCAGTTGGCATAGCTGCCAGCAATCAATATTTGCTCTCTCATCTACTGAGGCAGAACATGTATCTGCTACTCAAGCCATTGTCCAGGGATCATTTCAAAACCTTGAGAAATAAGTTGGGACTTATATACAGCAATACCAGCTGATGAGGAGTAGTGTTGGAGCTAGGACCCTGGCAGCATCAGCTCTCAGCTGCAATGTCTCATAGTGACCATTGGGGTTTTTTTTAGCATAATGGATAAAAGTGCTCGACTCCTCCCCTCTTTGTTCTTCCAGTGTTAGTCTCCATTTTGTCTCTCCAGAGATGTCTGTTTGTTTTGGTCTCTCTCTTCAGCCATGAGCTACAGCTGAAATTAAGCTGCAGGCTTTTTCACATTCATTTGCAACCTTTTTTTTAAATACATCCCTGAAGTTCTTCAATACTAAAGAACTGTCCCAAGACCTCTTGCTTTGCTGCTTTCTCTCCAAACTGGTTTTGCTTTGCTGTTTGGGGACTGAACTGCCATTCTTCCCCTAGGTAGTCTGTTCTCTAGCCCCAGTCCTTCATGATTCATGGATTTGTCTTTGACCACAGACGTACTTTCCCCATGGGATACAGTGGTTTTTGTCCCCTTGAAACCTTATGACTCTGATTGTCAATTCATCAAACCATCTTGAGAACCAAACCTGGTTAAAAAAAATAAAAAATAAACCACCACCAGCAAGAAAACATGCTTCAGGAACAGAGCAAGATCCACTGGAGAATTAATATGATTCTCAAGGACAGAAATGAAGTACAAGCCATATAGTAACATGCCATTTCCTTAGAGTACTGTAAATGTCATAATATTTCCCATCTCTTCAGTGTTAATGGCTTGCAGTAAAGAAAGAGGTCATGACAATGGCATCAGCTTCGTCACTTAATAACAGCACGATGTGCACTCACCTAGCTTGCTGGCACACATTGCAGAGCCAAGCTTTCTCCTTCCTCTGATAGGAGCTGCAGTTCTTGCAGATGTTGTATTTGCAATCTTGGCACTGCCGCTTGGTATTGATGAGAAAAGTAAAAGGGAAGCAACAACGCATGCAGCAGCGCTCATTAAACCTCTGCTGCTTGGAAAGGATGCTGCACTTGTTACCCTCTTCGTCCAGCTTCTGCTTCATTTCACTAGAAGCCCAGAAGAAAGAAACAAAAGGAAGACAGGGTCAAAACCATGCTTTATTCTCCATTCTCTGGACCAGCCCCCACTCCCAACTTTTATTAAAGGTTGATTTCTTCCTGGATTAAGGATAATGGAATAGTATCCCTTGGAAGGAACAAGTGATATCTATGTTGGGAGTTCTTCCAGATAAAGTGCTTGTTTGCACTTATTTCTGTGGGTTTCCCCTGCATATGCGGAAGATAAATGGAACGTCCACATGCATAAGTTCCTGCAGGTGTCTCTTTGGACTCATGTTGCTATTTCAGCTAGGGAACTGAATGTTGCCAGTTGGTTGTCTGTACCCACCCCTGTTGCTGTACCCAACCCTCACTGTTGCTGATTGTTTATTAATCACTAACTAAAATAGTTATCCCCCCCAGAACATTCCCCTTTAATGATCTTGCAGCAATCCTCTGCACATTTTTTCTTGGAGAAAGCTCCATTAAACATAGTGGGACATACTTTCAAGTAAACATGCACAGATTGTGCTGTTGATATCACCCATTTCCTCTTTTTAAAAGCGAATGTTAAACCGGCATTTGTGAACTTTTTTTATTAGTGAGGGGAGGGAGAATATGCGATGTAACATTATGACTGCTATTATTTTTTGCTTCAGCCTTAGCCTATAATGGGAAATATCTAAAATGCTTATAACTTGTTTGTTTCTTGTCAGAATGAGATGAAAATTGCAATCTTGCAAGGCCATTATACCATTCAGATTTCAGAATGCTAAGTATTGCCTGTTCCTTGGAAACCTGACCCTTATATTAAGGGCTGCAGATTCCCTGCAGAATATCTACACCCACCCCACCCAGTTTTGCTCACCCCTAATTCCAGGTTTTATGCTCAAAATTGGAGAGATTCTGGTAAGATAAACTAGGCATTGGGCGGCTGCATGTTTGTTTTAAATATAATTATCTCTACATTATGTATAAACCAGGATGGATGGACAGGTGGACTATTCTAAGAGAAAAAGGGTGTACTGGTGTCAGTAGCTAGGCCTCCTACTACTGTCCCTCAATATTATTTTTCCTCAGCTGGACTCTGATATAGAAGTGAACCAGGCTGGGCAAAAAAGAACCTGGGAGGAGAGACTTGGCATAAGAAGAATCCTCAACAGTGCACCCAATTTGCTCTTGGATCTCTACCCCTGCTTTATTGGGGCAGGCCCGATTTAAAGAGCCAGGTATCCCTTTGGGTTTTTAAAAAACCATTTATTTTCCAAAAACAGATATACAAATTTAATTAAAATAACACAAAAGAAAAGACCCCTTATACATAAGAGAGGAGAGCTGGTCTTGTGATAGCAAGCATGACTTGTACCCCTAGCTAAGCAGGGTCCACCCTGGTTGCATTTGAATGGGAGAGCACATGTGAGCACTGTAAGATATTCCCCTCAGGGGACGGAGCTGCTTTGGGAAGAGCAGAAGGTTTCAAGTTCCCTCTCTGGCTCCTCCAAGATAGGGCTGAGAGAGATTCTTGCCTGCAACCTTGAAGAAGCCGCTGCCCATCTGTGTAGACAATACTGAGCAAGATAGACCAATGGTCTGACTGAGTATATGGCAGCTTCCTATGTTCCCATATTATATATGTATATGACTCCTTTGTCTAGTTTCAGTCTTATCCTAAAAATCACAGATCCAAGGTGCTTATTTCCAAAGTACCTAGTACTTTGTACCTTGTACTGGAACATAAATTGGTGGTGGCAACTCCCGGTGCCGACACTAAGTTTTTTTTCATTATCAAAGACTTCTGACAATAGAAGACAGAGAAATGTCTAGTCCAAGAAAGCTTATGCTAAAATAAATGTGTTAGTCTTTAAGGTGCTGCAAGACCCTTGCTGTTTTTACTGCAACACATTACACAATTCCAGAAGCTACCCCTCTGGAAACTGTTATCAAACCTTCTGTATTAAATGTTATAAAGCAAATGTAATGAATGCAAAGTTGTAAGTGCTCACTGCTAATCATTATTGGATTGATGGACACTGTAAATGTCAGTATGCCAAACTTACACAGCTTCCTTCAACATGAATAAAAACCAATTGAATTGGTAAGGGACAAAATAAAATCAGCTGGCACCCAAATCAGAAGCCAACTGTCAAATATTAAAGTGCCAGACAATATGCCAACACTGTCCTTGATTTCAAAGTCTAGCAATTTCTTCTGTTCACACAGTCTTCACATATATTTATATAATCTGAGTTTACAAAAATAATCCCACATACCACCATGAAAGTATCAATTGGCAGAATAATGACGACAGTTTTCCTGCCTGAAGCAAATATGTGGATATAATATTTTGGAACCCTATACAAAAAAACTAGGATTTATCTATAAACATGAGAAATGCTTCCCATGGGCAAGGAGTATTATACAGAAATTCAGAAATGCCTGTAACTAAAGGTAAGCACAGGAAACTGCCTTGTGCCGATGAGTGGGACCATTTAGTGTTGGCTTTTCTAGCTGGTAAGGGCTTAGCCCGCTCTCTCTGCAGACAATCACTACTGCAGCCCTGGGAGGCCAGATGGGCTGCCTACACAACTGCCGGCTCCATCATGGAGCCGGCGGGGGCCTCAGGGATCGGGGGTTGTGTGGCCCCATAAGTTCCAGGATGCCCCACATGATCACACGGGGCATCCTGGAGAGACCCCAGGGCCGGGAGGCTTGTTTCAACCTCCCGACAGGGGTCTCCTC